>NC_134855.1:107610971-107910971 GCF_049852395.1 Peromyscus maniculatus bairdii
AGTCACCCCTTCTTCCCTATCATGGCTACATTCTAGGGGAAGGACCCCATTTTACCTACCAGCTCTGTGGGTCTGGGAAGATACCATTGTCTGGTTTAAAATGAGGACAGTCTCTGTCCTTGGACTCCCAAAGATGGCTGTGCCCAGTGCTTGGCTCCAGTACCCCCCATTCAGATGTGGCATGCTGGCTGCAGCCCCCTCTGCACCTGCTCGCCTGCAGATCCAGCTCCTGGGAAGCCCCAGTCTGCTGCCCCCGGCTGCCTGAGCTCATCATCCTTGGGTGGCCCGTGCAAAGTGCAGTGCTGAGCCCAGCACAGTGCATATGCTGCTTTTTAGTTGCGATTTTATAACGAAATGGGGATCAGACTGCTGCAGATACAATGTAATCCCCCAGAGATAATCTGTGGGGTGCCCTTCCTGCACCACAGACCTGAAAACACTGAAGCAGACAGCTGCTTTCTTGGAAAGTGAGAATGGGTGAATAATGGATGCCATGGCTAGCCCTGTGAGTTAAAGAAGTTCAGAAACAGGAAGTGACCCACCCTGGGGTTCACACCTGCTCCCCAACTCAAATTCTTGCTTGGATCTACTCTCCAACAGTGGGGGTCTGCCAAAGTTACATGCTTGAATGGAGGTGGAACCCCAGCAGAGAATAGGAAGCCACCTGGGCCCTCTGAGGCTGAAAGCTATGTGGGACTGCTTGGCATCTTACAAAAGAGGGATGCAGTAGCCTAGCTTAGCCCTCTGGCTTTTCCCTGGAAGATGGTGGATGAGGGTAGACCATAAACTGGCTTGGCATTAGGCCTTCCCTGAGCTAACTCTCCCCACGTCCCTGAGATGTGGGACGTTACACTGCAAATTGTTTCTGGTTAAATGACCACCTTTTCTTTCTCTCTTCCAGCCAAGGGGTCAACTTCTTCCACAAGGTAAGTACATCCGTGGGCCAGGACACTATCGTAGTAACATTTGTTTTAAATCTGTGTGGGCGCACATGTTTGTGTTCGCGACTGTGAACATGTTCATGAATGTGTGCCTCGGCATGCGTTTGAAGGTCGCAGCGAATACCTTGGTCCTTGCCTCCACCTGGAGATCGGGCCTCCGGTTCCACTCTGTAGGCCAGGTTAGCTCGCCGATGAACTGGGGTCGCTCCTGTCTTCATCACCCATCTCCCCTTAGGATGGCTGGGATTACAGAGAGACTTCAGCTGCCTCCTCTGACTTCATGCGGGTTCTGGAGATCTGAACAGCAGGCACTTGACCCACTGGCCCATCCGCTCAGACTGCCCCCCCTTTTCCTTAGTTGTCTAACAGACCCCAAAATACTATAAACCACCAACCCTCGCTCATACCAGTCCATCTTCCTTTCTCTCTTGTACCCTGCTTGCCAGGACTGTTTTTGATTATTGCCTTAAAGGAGTAGGTTTCAGGACACATTCGAATTGGTAGCTCGAGGTCTTTGCCTAATCTCCAGTGACAGTGTTGGGGGTAGCATCCTTCCCTGTGCCCTCTGTGGTCATGAAATCCTGCACACTCCACTGGACTCATCTCCCCAGCACTTAGTCATGTTGCCCTTCTTCCTTCTGCCAAGCACCTCACTAGGATGTAGCCTGAGGACCTGCTAGGGTGGTAAAGGGAGTCCTTCTGAGGTCACCGCCTGCTCAGGAACTCAGGTGGTGACATCACAGGACACCTTAGTGCAGCTGTTTATGTTCAAGGGGATTTATTGCAGAGCTCTGCTCTAGGGGCTGAGGTACAATCGAGGCTCAGACTTGGGGAAGAAGTGAGTATGGAAACACAGCCATCCGGAGTATGGTGGCTCCCACACAGCAGGGATGGGTGGCCATGTATGGCTTAGGCAGAAGAAGCCACAGCCTCTGAAGAGGCAGGTGAGCAGGGACCTGAAGCCAGGGGCTCTGGGGCAGGCTTAGCATGCGTGGACAAGAACAGGTGGAGCCGAGCCTGGAGTGGGGAGGCCTGACTGACAGGGACACAGGAAGCCAAGGGATGAGGAGATCCGGGCAGCCAAGTGTGGGTCAGCCCTTTTGGAGAAAGGCTTTTCTGGCTGCTTGTGAGACGGGCCCTGGTGCTCTCCTGCAGAGTAGGACAGCACCCCATAGTCTGTTGTGTAAGTGTGCCAGTGTGCTGCAAGGGCCTCGTGTTGGTCCCCGTGAGGCTGTGCCATCACATGAGCTGTGCCGGCCTTTCCTGCCTTCCTCCATCATTCTCTCTGTCTCTTTCCCTTCCTTCTGGAGTTCAGAATTGAGCGGAGGGTCCGGAGTGGAAGCCAGTACTGTAGAGCCTGTGACTGTAGAAGGACCCGGGTGGTTCCATGGAGAGATGTGATCTAGCTTTTGTTTTCCAAGTATCACTCGCCTTCTCCGTGTGTAGAAGCTAGGCAACCGGCGAGGTGGAAGCCAAAAGGCTAATGAGGAAATGCCTGCGGTGGTCTAAGCAGATGGTGAAGGCTTAGGCCAGGTGGAGTGTGGGCTAAGACGTGGTCAGGTTCTGGTTGTATTCTAAAGACGGAGCCAAGAGGGCTTGCTGGAATGTAGAGTCAAGGACACCTCACATTGGGGACAGTGAGGAGCCCGTCCTGGCTGGAGGACCATCCGTAATGGGAATTTGCGCACAGCAGGGGAGCCTCTCCTACCTCCATGGGCTCTAGGGAGCTTCAATCTGCCTCTGTCTGCCCACTGAGAGAGGGCACAGTGCCCTTGGGATGAGTCTTGCCTCCTGTTTTGGTCTCCCCTGACCCTGCCCAGCATTCCAGCCTCCGCCCCTGAACATGCTCATCAATGTACCACCCACACCACCCTCAGGAATCCTGTCCAGTCACCCTCCCTCTGCTCATCACATTCCTTCACCTGGTACAGTCTTTCCCAAGGACAAGGCTCGTCTCTCTCCTCTGCTCAGAGACCTGCAGTTGCTGTGTGGGCCTTCAAGGTTAAGTCCAAAGGCCTTATGGCCCGGCCTCCATGCCTTCACACTGTGAGTTCTGGCCAACCTTGAGGCTTCCCACTGGCTTCTCTCTTTTCTCTCGTGCCACATACGGGGCCCCGGCTCTCCTCCTAGCCCATTCACACTGGCCTCTTCCACACATGTGCCCTTCAGGGGCTCTAAAGGATATGGGGACACAGTGGGTCCTGTGAACGGTGCCTCTGGAGTTGTGCGCCACAGCAGCTGGAGTTGGCATCTTCCTTTCACCTGGTCCCCTCCTAGTCTTCCGCAGTGAGGCCAGTGCTTCCTCTTAGATCAGGAGCCTTGCTGTGAGCATGCACATCCCGGTCCGTGTGAAGTAGCTCCAGCCTGTCTCCATTTTCCTGACCATATATATCTCTTGAGCACAGGGACTGTGTCCCTCCTGTTCACAGCCAGCAGCTCTTGCTCTCGGTGCCATCCCTGGGACGGGATAAATTTTTCATAAAGGCTCGCCGAGTGAAAGAATGCCTGAATGATCGTCATCCCCCACCGCCGCAGTGCCTGTGAGCTCTGAGCTCCTGAAGCCCCTTCTCCCACGCAGGGGCGGCTGTCCAGTCTGTTGTTGTTGTTGTTTCTCACTTGTCTTACTTGGTTACACTGCAGTTCTAGAAGAAAAAGTGGCATTATAGGATTGACAGCAGCCACCACAGCGTCTGCCCAGTGAGCACTTACTGTGTCCCAAGGCCCATCTGTCCCTTTACTCATATTACCCCCCTGGTGGTTGTGAGTTTCTATTCCTATCCTTGTCGAAGGACAGTGGTTCCCAGACCTGAGTGAGGCTGACGCCTGGGAGCTGTTCAAACACAGACCAAAGCTGAGCCTCTGATCCCGACTCCCTTTGCCACCCTTTGGGAGCCCCTGTCTCAGGGGGTTATTATAGTCCCCTTCCTGTGCTTGAGGCGGCCAGGATCTGAGAAGTCAACGAAATGCCGAGCTGCCCCAGGTCTGTGCCGGATTGCCTGTACTGACACCTGCATGTCCCCATTGATGCTCGGCTGCCTCCCGCCATCTGTTTCTTCCTCCAGAGAAGCGGGACGTTTTCTGTCCTTTCATACCATTCCAGTGTGAGCCTACCCAGGGAGCTAAATCACTAGCTCCTTTCATGTCCCTAGACCAAAGTGATGGTGGGTAGCAAGCCTTAATGGTGGTTTCCTGGGCAGCAGTGGCTCTGGCCCAGCATGGGATCAAATACTTGCTGAAAGACACTGGTGCTGGTGTAGAAGAAAGCCTAGCACCTCAGAGAGGGTGACGGGGATCCTGCGCCTTTGAACTCAAAGGGCTCCCGGGCTGCTGGCTGGCCACGGGCCCAGCCTTCTGACATACAGGCAGAACACTGTTACCCCCACCCACACAAGAGTGTTGCCTGCTCTTTTATTGGACACTGGGGTTCATTTGGATGGCCATTGTTTAAATGCGACACATTTCACCACATTTATTCTCGGGATACCAGGACTACCCCAGTCGTTCATTTATTTGTTTGGATTGAGCTCAGCTTGGAGGCAGACTTGGGGGAATTCAGTGAAACAACACTCACCCATTCATTCAGCAAGCATTTATGGAGGGAGTATAAGCCCTGAGCTAGCCCAGGACTAGGTGCTATGGTTTCATCGTCCCCTGGGAGGCAGCTTACCATGCAAACTACAAGCTTAATAATCAATGGGCAGCAAGAGCTGGAAAAGGTAAGATGAGGCAGAACAAGGGGGTGATCAGGGAAGGCTTCCTTAAGGAGGCAACATTTGGAAGACAGCTAGTGAACGAGAAGCTCTAGCGTGGAGCTGTCGGAGCAGAAGTACACTAGACAAGGAGTAGCTAATGCCAAGGCCCTGAGGCAGGGGTGTGGACAGGACTAGATTAGCCAGAGCATAAAGGAGGACACCTACAGCAGGGGTCAGGAGCAGGCTATGCACAGCCTCACCAGTCAGGATATGGAGGTGGACTACACTAGAGTAAGGGTTCTGTACAGAAACATCATTTCTTCTTCTCCTTCCTTCTCATCTTCCTTCTTCCTCCTCCTCCTCCTCTTCCTCCCCCCTTCCTTTTTGTTTTGTTTTGTGATGGGGGTCTCAGTATGTAATCCAGGCAGGCCTTGAACTTGAATTCCCTGCCTCAGTCTCCTTAGTACTGGGATACAGGGATGAACCAACATGCCTGGCTTTTACTTATGCACTATAAAAGCAAGAAATGGAGGCAGGGAAACCAGGGATTTCCACAGCCTGGAGACCTGGGACCAGTGACATAAGGTGACCAAGAGGACAAATTTGATGTCGCTTTTGGAGATGGCCGGTTCACCTTGTGCTGAAGAGAGGAATCCAGGATACACCCCACTCTAGTCTGAGCCCAGGATGAGTAATGATGGTGCCATATTTTAAAACAGAGTGGACAAATGCTCACAGTGTTGAATACTGCTCTGAGAGAAAGGGATGGTCTCCTGAGGACAGAGTGTGGACGTTCTGTGAAGGTTCAGATAAGGTGGTTTAAAATAGGATTTCAGCCGGGCACAGTGGTGCATGCCTTTAATCCCAGCACTTGGGAAGCAGAGGCGAGAGGATCGCTACAAGTTCAAGGCCAGCTCGGGCGACACAGTGAGACCCCCATCTCCAAAGAAAAGTGTTCAAATGGGATTTCAAAGATCTGAAGGGAGAGTTGTCTGTGCAGAGGCCTTGGGGCTGTTTGACCGGTGCTAGCTTCAAGGTTGGGTGCCTCCGCCTGTGTGGTAAGACAGCCTGGCAAGGAGGAACAGAAAACAGCACTGAAGATGTGAGGTTGTCACAGAGAAGTGGTCCCACCAACTTGAGCACTCTTGGTGAAGCCTTCCAGAGAGGAAACACAACTAGGTCTTAAAAAGGATGCTTACACGTTAACCAAGAGAAAAAGTAGTAGGGAGCCCGTGCTGGCTAGTTTTTGTCAACCTGACA
Organism: Peromyscus maniculatus bairdii; assembly: GCF_049852395.1. Lineage (NCBI taxonomy): Eukaryota > Metazoa > Chordata > Mammalia > Rodentia > Cricetidae > Peromyscus > Peromyscus maniculatus. Next base: position 107,616,865 of record NC_134855.1, read on the forward strand.
CAAACTCAAGTCATCTGAGAGGAGGGAACCGCAATTAAGAAAACGCTTCCATAAGACTGGGGTATAGGCAAGCCTGGAAGGCATTTCTTTAACTAGTGATAGATGGGAGAGGGTCCAGCCCGTTGTGGGTGGTGCCTGCCATCCCTGGGCTGGTGGTCCTGGGTTCTATAAGAAGGTGGGCTGAGCCAGCCAGGGGCAGCAAGCCAGTAAGCAGCTCCTGCCTGCAGGTTCCTGCCCTGTTTGAGTACCTGCCCCGACTTCCTTCCGCGCTAACAGTGATGAGGAGGCATACCTCTAACAGACCGCTTCCTCTCCAGGTTGCTTTGGTCATGGTATTTCCTCACAGCAATAGAACGGAGTCACCCAAGGCTACTGCTGAGGCAGAAAATGCAAAGCAGCCGCAGCCCTCATGCATAGTCAGTGTGCAGATGTGGGACTGAGTAAGAGTGGTGAAGGGATCAGGCAGGGCAGACCATGGCGGGGATCGGGGGTGTCTGAACACGGTGGTGACTGAATGTGGGCCAAACAAGCAGTGGAGGCCGCAGAAGGTGGGAGCTGGTGACCGGGGAGAGAGTGGCATGACCTCCTATCAGTTGTGTCCTGGACCCCGGAGGACTGTTTGGCCACCTGGGACACTTTATGATCCAGGCACTCGTGACAGCTCCATCAAAAACCCTGCTCGACAAGCCCCGTTGCTCATTCTGACATTCTGCACGCTCACGTGCCCCGAGTCTCTGGCTTGATGATGATGTAACCCCGGCGGAGCCGGTGGCTCCAGCTTGCCTATCACCCTCACCGTGACCCTCCACTGAGCCCAGCCTGGGTTCTGATGGCAGGATCAGGGGCATGAACAGTTATTGTTGTTTATTAAGCAAGGCATTTTGATCTTTCCTCTTCCTTTTCTTTTAGCGGCACTACATAGGTATACGTATAACATTTGGGAAATATGGGACACTAAAACAAAGAAAGATACTCAGAAGGCCACTGCTGTTTTCATTTTCTTTCCAGTTTTCCACACGTTTTCATCAAGGATACTTCCTAGAGACTTGATTTTTCACTTCGTTTAATGAAAGCATTTGCCACTTAACAAAAATCTCTTAGAACTAGAGACATGACTCAGATATGCCACTTGATTAGCATGAACAAGACAGTGGGTCGCATCCCCAGCACCACAAAAGTCAAATGGAAACTTCTCATCTGCTTTGTGAACACAAAATGATTTGGTTTATGCTAATTTCCCCAAACCACTGCCCATTGCAGAGTACCAGGATGTGAATTCACTTCCACATCTTGTCCAGGGCACATGCCTTTGTATATTAAATCCCACAGAAAGGTAGTCACAGTTCAAAAGATGGGATATTATCACTGCTCATGGTTTGTCCACTACTTCCCAAAGGATAGCCCCAGCTTGCCTCCCCCACAGCAGTTCATGGACGTGTCTCCTCATCCCACCTTCCTCTCCGAATACCTTTCCCAGTATCAGTCTTAAAGATCCTTCCAGCAGAGGCTTTTTAAGAAGTGAGTGTGCATTGTTTAGAATTCCCTCAGTGAGTCCGGCTCCTGTGTCCAGACATTTGATAAGCAGTTACGGTCCCTCCCCGGCCCATGTAGGAAGTAGGGCCTGGATGTTATTCTGATTGATTTGCATAAGCTCTTGAGATAGATATTTTTATCTGTGTCTCTTTCCGTTTTAGGTTGCATGAGCCTGAGAAGAATGCCAGGGAAATAACCCAGGTACAGTCTTTGGTGAGCTGCCCTTCCTGGGAAACTTGGGGTGTGATTTCCTTGCTTCAGCCGGAGTTGCGGATCCAGTTCTAAATTAAGACTCTGGGGGTAGGGAGGATCTGTGCATTACTGAATCACCCATGAGTCCTCTGCACCCTTCTCTCTGCTCCAAAGAGTCTGGGGACTGCTGGGTTCATTGTTAGCCCTTGCACAATTCCAGGGGCTACCAAGGGCAGTGTGTCCCAAGTCACCGATGCCCTGGAGTCAGATTGCAGCCTCCTTTGTGTTGAATATTTCGCCTCACCATCAGCAGCTCACTTCTACCCCCTTGGAGCCTGGCTCTTCCCTGCCAGCCATGGCCTCTCTTGCCTTTGTGGAGGAGGAAAAGCCGAGTCACTAATTACCTGGATTACAAGGGCACCTCCCTTGACCTGGTAGCTCCTCCCCCTCCCCCCATTGATAAGGAGATTGATATAGGCAGCATCATTAGTGTATATCCCAGACCGCTGAGCTCTGTTGCCTCTGTCCATCATGTCAGCTCCGGGCACACAGGGTTCCTCAGAGCCTGGTTACAAGACAAGTGCCGTCCTGGACCTGGAATGAAAGAACCAGCTTTCCTGCCATTCCCAAGGCAGCCGACACCACTTTAGACATAATCTGCTGACGACAGAGCCAGGCTGGGAGAGAGAAGGTGTTTGGAGGCCGGGACCTCTTGGTTTGCTGTCCCAGCCCCTGCCAGCCCTAGGCATGCGCTGAGTGGTAATCAGCAAACCTAAAACAATTTCTAATCATGGCAGCGAGATTTCCTTTCCCCCTGTTACTTTGTTTTCGAGCTTCCTTGTGGAATCTTCTGGGTAAAACATGGTGGTGAGAAGTGGTTACTGCAGCCTGTAGAAATTCACATTCCAAACTTACTGAGGATGCAGCTCGGTGTCCGGTCCTAGAGCAAGGTGGCCGATTTTCTCCCCGGGAACAGGCAGACCTTTGCCTTAGGTTCCCAGGGCCAGCCACCATACCTTGCCAGGGAGGGACACCAGTTCATTCATGATTTCCCAGACAACAGTGAGTACATGCAGGGCTCAGGGTAGAGGCATTCACAATATGGGAAGTCCACCACTTTAGGCTCCAACTAAGTGACTTAGCCCAAATTATTGAATTTTCATCTCCCTAGGTCACTCTTTTTCCTGTAAAATAGGGTCAGTAATTCTTCCTGAGCAGAGTTGTAGTCAAGCCAAAGTGAAATGACTCTGACTATGTGGTTCTAGCCATCTGGTCACCCGTGCCCCCGACTATTTATTTATCTTTCCATCCTTCCATCCTTCCTTCCATCCATCCATCCTTCCTTCCTTCCTTCCATCCATCCATCCTTCCTTCCTTCCTTCCATCCATCCATCCATCCATCCTTCCATCCATCCATCCATCCTTCCATCCACCCATCTATCCTTCCATTCATCCATCCTTCCTTCCATCCATCCATCCTTCCATCCATCCATCCATCATCCATCCATCCTTCCATCCATCCATCCATCCATCCTTCCTTCCTTCCATCCACCCATCCTTCCATCTATCCATCCTTCCATCCATCCATCCATCCCGTCACCATGGATTGGACCTCTGTGCTAGCATTGTCTGCAGTGTAACAAATGCCCAGTAACAAGCTGTGGAATAAGCCAGGCGGTGGTGGCGCACGTCTTTAATCCCAGCACTCGGGAGGCAGAGGCAGGTGGAGCTTTGTGAGTTTGAGGCCATTCTGGTCTACAGAGTGAGTTCCAGGACAGCCAGGGCTACACAGAGAAACTCTGTCTGAAAACAAACAAACAAAACAACAAAACAAAAAGGTTGTGGAATAGACATGTAACTGGAGGAGTTTTCCCTATCTCCTCAGAGATCACATTCACTAAGATCATGAAACAGACATAGTCTTCGGTAGTAGATGCAGTGATAGGGAGATGTGAGCTGAAGAGTTCGGAGGGGCTCTGGGCCCAGCCAGAGGCACTGAGGGCCGAGACGTAGCTTAGGATGGAGCAGGCTAGAGCAGAATTGTCCATGGTGCACTGGGTCTCTTCCAAAGAGAAGTGAGGGCGAGTACTCCAGGCCAAGGAAAAGACCCAGAAAAGGGGAGAAGAGAGCTGCAGATAGTTCCACCTAGAAAGAAGGAGGTGACATGAAACAGGGATATGAGATAACTGCCCTAGTATTTCAGAAGACCCTCCAGGCTCTGGGTGGAGAAAGCTGGATTGGAAGGAGAAAGTCTGGGAATAAAATCACATTGGCAGGAGACGGGCCTGAATTAAGACTGAGTCCATTGGCAAAGTGGCCGGCAGACCTTGTAGTCAATTGATGGGTGAGCAAGCTAGGGCTCCAGAATGACTTCCTCTCTGTGTCTTTTAGATCCAGGACACAAATGACATCAACGACATCACGTATGCAGACCTGAATCTGCCCAAAGAGAAGAAGCCCGCCCCCCGGGCCCCCGAGCCCAACAACCACACAGAATATGCGAGCATTGAGACAGGCAAAGTGCCGAGGCCAGAGGATACCCTCACCTATGCCGACCTGGACATGGTCCACCTTAGCCGGGCACAGCCAGCCCCCAAGCCTGAGCCGTCCTTCTCCGAGTATGCCAGTGTCCAGGTCCAGAGGAAGTGAACGGGACTGTGGTCGGCCCTAGGGCCCGTATCCACAAGATTTCTTGTCCCACATGGAGTGGCCATGATGAGGACAACCAGCCAGCCAGTCCTGTCCCTAGAAGGCCAGGTGGAACAGGTCCTAGGACCAAGAGTAAGGGTGGCCTTTGTCTTCCCTCCTTGGCTCTCCAACACTTCTAGGGCAGAACCAGAGGGGGGACTGGAGAAAGCTGCCTGGAATCCAAGAAGTGTGCCTCGGCCCATCACACGTGGGTCTGGATCCTGACCTTGGCGACTCCAGGTTGCTTCCTTGTTGCTCCAGAGCCTGGTCTCCTGTGTGGAGAAGAGCTCCCCGCCCCCACCTCCACCCAACTTGGGCTTTGGGGCAAGAATCCCTGTAGATCAACTGCCCCCTCCGTGGAAGACCACATCAGGAGACAGCAAGTTTTCCCGCCAACAGTGCTGGCCTCCCACCTGCCAGACTGACTAGCCCTGGGGGAGAAGGAACCCTCTCCTCCTAGACCAGCAGAGACTCCCTGGGCATGTTCAGTGTGGCCCCACCTCCTTCCCAGTCCCAGCTTGCTTCCTCCAGCTAGCACTAACTCAGCAGCAGCACTCTGTGGACACCTGTAAATTATTGAGAAATGTGAACTGTGCAGTCTTGAAGCTAAGGTGTTAGAAAATTTGATTTGTGCTGTTTCGTTGTTGTTGGGTTTCTTTTTTTTATTTTTTTTATTTTCTTTTTTTTCTTAAAACAACAGCAGCAGCATCCTGGCTCTTCGTCGTGTGTTGAATGGTTGGGTCTTGTGAAGTCTGAGGTCTAACAGTTTCTTGTCCTGGAAGGATTTTCTTAAAGCAGTAACAGATCTTTCTCCATTTCCCAGAACTCTGAGGACCAAAAGGGATCCCTCAGCTGCTACTTTCAGGCATTCAGCCTCAGTGGGACGAACCGGGCCCTGTTCTTACGAAGCCACATGGCTGGCTGGCCCTTTGCCTCCACGGCTGCTGTGGTAAGTGCAGCCTCGTCTGACCCAGGGCTGACCTAATGTCGGCCATTCCACGTTGAGGGGAGGAGGTCAGTGACAGCCTCCTTCACTCACAAGCACTGCAGAGGCGTGCAGAGGGAAGGGACGCTCAGCCAGCCGCCCGTGTTCCCGCACTCTGAGGTAATCAATGCAGGAGGAGTCCATCATTGCCGTCACGCCTCAGCAGGATCACACTGGGACCGAACCTGATCGTACCTGTGACGACACAGCTGTGAGCCAGGGCGGACCACCCCTCTGTCACTGGCTAGGGAGTCCGGGCAGAGGCTCTGGTTGACCCACATCCTTCAAACTGGATGCCGGGGCCTGGCTGGGCCCATGGCAAGCGGATGTTACAACCCTGGCTGTCTGGTCTTAACTTAATGTAGCTCAGCAAGTTGAGGCACTAATGTCCCTGATCCCTGGGGATCCCTGGCTCGGGCTGTTCAAGTAGGAAGCTGAACCAACCTACCTGCTTCTATAGGTGTGATGGGAGGATGTCAGGAACACAGCAAGGAGGACCCAGCTCTCTAGGGTTGGTGACCTGATACTTCCCATGATGGCATCCAGGAATTAGCTGAGCCAATAGGCCGTGTTGGAAGCACTGAGCCAGCCAACCAGAACTTGTCTTTGGCATCTGGGACCCATGGTGGCCCTGCCATCTTCTTGGGCTGCCTTTTAATTCCAAAGGGTTGGTTTATAGGCCTCCATTCCCTTCCCCTCTGCCGGCACACGTGAGTACACACACAGCTGTATAGACCAGTTAAGAGGATGGCCTCTCGCTGACATCCTAGCTTTGTCTTAAGTTTTTTTGGAGGGAGAAAGGGAATGAGGCAGGGAAGGTGTATAGTTATAGCTTTAGCCAGGTAGCCTAGAGGGCCCCCAAACCCCCATATGGAACCCTGGTACAAGGAAGAGGTGAAATGCGCCCTGTGAGAGGAATGGGATTCCAGTTTATCTGTAGACCAGATGAGAAGGAAACAGGCCCCATTTTGTACATAGTTGCAACTTAAAATTTTTGGCTTGCAAAATATTTTTGTAATAAAGATTTCTGGGTAACAATGATGCCTTTGGGTATTGCATCTTTGTCTTTGGGCCCCTGTCCTTAGAGTCTACCAGTTACCTGTCCCCTGGAGCTGGAGGTGAGGCTGGACTGTGCCAAGGCTTCAAAACATTCTGTATAACTTGGTCCGCTCCAGGCCTTACAGATGTAAAGGTTCTGTCCTCTCGGCTCGGCGGGAGTCATGGCAGCGTTGGTTGTACTGGAAATGCAGACATGGGGTTTTAGCCTTTCTCCACGACTTCAGTTTGTGGGGATTTGTACACTTCACCCATCACCTGCTACTCAGGGACCTTGGCTGTACCATGGGGTTTAATTGAGTCCCTGCCAGGGTTCCTTGGGGATGAAAGGAAGGAACACCCTGTGCTACATGGCAGGTCTGCACTGGGCGCTGGGCTGGTCCTCTCCGCCTGCACAGAGGGGATGATGACCTCTGCCTTAGGCTCTCTCTTTCTGTGGTAAAGCACTGTGACCAAGAGTGACGTGGGGAGGAAAGGGTTGATTTTGCTTACACTTCCACATCACAGTCCATCATCGAAGGAAGTCAGGGCAGGAACCGATGTTGAGTTCCCTCTGTGGCTTGGTGTCCTCTCAACCAGACCATGAGCTCCCCACCCCAGAAATTCATCTCCCATCTTTAGTGCCCAGGCCCTAGAATAAGGGAGGCCTTGGTCCACCTCATGCGTTAGCCAGCTTTTTGTCACCGACAAAACACCTGAGAAAATAATGTGCTAGGCTTCAGAGATTCTATCTGTGTTTAGCTGCCCCACTCCTGTGGACCTGTGGCAAGACAGCATGGCCATGGAGGAGGGACGTGTCCACAGAGGGTCCTGACCTCACGGCAGCCAGGAAGAAGCCAGAAGAAGGACAAGGCATACCCTTCAAAGACATGCCTCCAGGGACATGCTTCCTCCACCCTGGCCCCATCTCTCGGTTCCCACCCCCTCCCAATAATGCCATCAAATTATGACTATCGGGAATAGCCTGTTAATTAGGTCATAGTCCTCATGGTCCATCCCCTCCCGTTGATTTCATCTACCAGCTAGAAATGAAGCCTTCAACACATACGCCTTTGGGGAGACATATCTAAGCAATGCCGTGTGCCTGAGATTCTCGTGATCTCTTGCATTCTTCTGTTCATGGAATCTTGGCAGATGCGTGCTGTGGTGTCCATTTCACAGAAAGGAAAATGTGGCTCAGGGAGGTAAAGCGACAAACTCCAGATCACTTAATGAGTTCATAACTATTTCTCAAGCTCCTGCTGGGAACCAGGCCTTTTGCAAAATTCTGAGAATGCCGTGTTGACGAAAGCGGGCCACACCCAGATGAGCTCATGGGGCAGGAGGAAGTGAGGGCCGCTAGCCGTCCTAACAGAGCACTGCTGTGACTGCCCGTGGCCAGCATACGGAATGAGAACATCAGCCAGGGAGCAAGGGGCCCCTGTGCGAGGTCAGCCCTGCTGCCAAGAGGAAATGGATGCCCACAGGCTTTTATGAAGGGATGTGAGAAAGAAATGTCAAGTTAGAGATATAACTGGTTTATAGTCCCCAAGGTGATAAACCAGACTTCAAGAGTTATCTTTCTTGCTAAACAAGCTATTTTCCCTCACCCAGACAAAATCAACAAACGGGCATATATCATAACTTTATAAAATCGGGTCCCTAGTCAAATGGCAGAAACAAACTCAGGTGTCTTCCTTGTCAGGACTAACTAATCTTTCAGTAGTGTGTTTAAACCATGCTCTACTGTGGCGATAGGAGAAACGCCCCCTCCTTTTGCCTTACTTCTAAGTTTGGCATACTTTTTCTTATTAGATGAAAATAGATGGACTTTGCTAAGCCTACACGAGGTAAAGCCGCTTCCCAGAGAGGAAATCCCCAAGCTGAGATCTAAAAGTTGAGTAAGGGTGAGTCACATTGTGCAGGGGAGCCAGATCCAGGCAGACCCAGCCTCCCCAGCAGGTACTGGCCCCCATCAGAGCTGCACGCCCCTCCCTTTCATGTTATTCTCTCCATCCACCCCACCCCCCACCCCCACCCCCGCCACACTGGCAATCAGCCTCCTGACAGCTTTGAACATGGGCCACAGGGTCTTTGTACAGGGTTGCTCTGCCCGGAACACCCACTTTCTACTTGCCCTCCAAGTAGGAGAGTGGGCCTAGTTCATTTGTTAGACATGTCATAAGTGTCCAGCGATTCTTTGGAGCCCATATTGTAGTTTGTAATTACTCATGGATTTGTGTTGGTTGATAGCATCCCTCTTTCTATAGTGCCCTGGGAACTGCCTGATTGCAAGTAGGGTATTGGAATATGTTCCTTAACATGATTCCCATGACCAGCCCCTAGACAGCATCCAACAAATAATTGTTTGAGGGGTGAGAGAATGGATAAAAGGGTGGGAGGATGGAGAATTAGTAGATGGATTGCTAGATGAAAGGGTGGATGGGAAAGTGGATGGATGGATGGATGGGTGGGTGGATGGATGGATGGATGGATGGATGGATGGATGGATGGATAGATGGATGGACAGGAAGAAAGGAAGAAGGAAGAGAAAGGACATGGTTTGAAGCTGACTTGGCATCTTAGGAACACTAAGAGGCCCTAGCTGTTAGGCTAAGAATCAGATTCAAGCCCTGGTCCCCCTAACTTTTCCCACTGAGCTTCTCTGTCATTTGCCATGGTCCTGGGTACATTTTCCCAACTGGCAGGGAGCCAGTGACACTTGTTTAAACCCTTGGTGCCTCTTCTTGGGAAGCTGAAGCTATACATGGAAAACAGGATGAAAGAATACAACTATATTCAAATAAACTCAGGAAACATTTTAAAGGACATAAAAATAAATATTTGAATTTCTATTTTAAACATGATACTAAATAAAAGACATATTGTTGAGGCTGGAGACAGCCTAACAGTTAAGGGCACTTGTTCTTGCAAAGGACTCAGGTTCAGTTCTCAGTGATCAGTAGCTCCAGTTCCAGGGGATTCGATGCCCTGTTCTGACCTCCATGGGCACCAAGCATGAATGTAGTGCACATACTCATATACAGACAAGATATTCATACACATAAAACAAATAAATAATAGATTTTAGAGAAATAAATTATTAAAATAAGATTTTCACTTTGCTAACACTATATACGAAAATCCAAATGCACAAAAAACTCAGATGTAAGAGCTGACACTATAAAGCTCATGTAAGAAAACGTAGGAGGTGGCTTAATGACTCTGGATATAACAGTGATGTTTTTGGATATAATAACAAAACTCCAGACAACAAAAATATAAAAACCACAAGTTAGACTTCATCAAAATTAATAACTTACTAGGCATCATGGCATAAGACTTTAATCTTAACATTGGGAGGCCGAGGCAAGCAGGTCTCCTTGAGTTTGAGTCCATCATGGTCTACATAGTGAGTTACAGGACAGTCAGGAGTAGATAGGAAGATCTTATGTCAAAAGAAAAAAATGAACAGTAACATTCTACAAAGGACACTATTACCAGAATAAAAAGTCAACCTATTCACTACAAGAAAATAGTTATAAGTCATGTATCTGCTGAGAGATTATATATATATATATATATATGTATATATATATGTATGTATATATATACATATATATATATATATAATATATAAAGAACTACTAAAACTCAATAATAAATCTTTCCACATCTACCTCCATGGTCTAGCCCAGGAAGTCTCACTGACTTCTCTATCAATGTTTCCTCCCTAACCTGCCAGATCTAGCCTGGGTCTCACATCTAATGACCTAACCTAATCTAACCATGCCTGCCTCCATTACAGCCAATATAGGCTTCCACTAAGATCCTCCCTACCCATAACATCCCTACAGATCTCTATCTCTTACAACCATCCTACCCAGTCAGATACCACTTCCTTCTCCAGGGTCTAGCCAAGTGAGTCCCCTTGGCCCCCCATTCATGCCTTTATCACAACCACCCCTATCCCTGCCTGAATTACAATGTCTAGGCTTTGGACAAGACCTGTCCTATCTATTCCCCAACCCACAGGACCCTCCCATGCAATATCCAACCTTTCCATCAAGCCAAATCTACCCCACAGCCTAGGCTTAGACCAGGAAGCACATACTGCCAGTCCCTTTCATGTACCTGATTCATTCCACCCAAGCCATTTCCAACCCCTAGGCTCAACATCTCCACCCACCCAATATCCTCTATTCAGCCCCAACCTGTTCTGTACCTAATAGACTAAGAAGTAAAGAAGAAAATTCCACATGCCCATATCTCATCACAAAAATAACAATAATCAAAAGAGTAAGCCAACATATTCTCTTCAAAACACCCTCCTGCTGTACAAATGTCTGCCAATGAGAATTTTCTACATGAACCCAGGACAGAGAATTTAAAAGAATAATCATAAATTTCATGAAGAATTCAAGGAGTTTAAAGAGGACGGACACACACACACACACACACACACACACACATACACTGTGGAATTAAGGAGAAAGGACTGAATGTTCCAGAATCTTCCATTCTGAAGATTGACCAGTTGTAGTTCTCTGTTAGATCTCATCTACCACAAGAGGAAGCTTCTCTGAAGATGGCTGAAAAAGGTACTGATCGATGGGTATGGCAGAATAATCTCAGGAGTAATTTTATTGCTAGGTTTTAGCATAACACCAGTATTTGGTTTTCCTGTAGGCCTGTGGCCTATCCAGTCTCAAGTTCTTGGGCACCCAAGCAGTGTCAGGCCCAAGTTCCATCTCATGGAGCAGGACTTGAATCCAAGCAGAGAGTGGCTGGTTACTCCCACAATGTTTGTGCCACTATTTGCACTAGCGTTGATTTGGAGGAGAGGAAAACCGTGATGAGAATATATTGTATGGGGAAAAAAAGTTTTCAATGAATAAAAACAAGAAATTAAAGAGGAAGGACTTAGTGAATATAAATACCCGAGTGATGGAAAAAAAATTAAAAACCCACAAGCATAAGGCAGATGGAAATGATAATGACGACGAAGGATTTGACAGTGACATTGAAAAGGACTTGAGCTGAAATGAAGGCGAAACTGAAAAACCCAATGATGTAACTGGAAAACTCAAAGGAAAGCCGTACCAGCAGAAAGAATCAAGCAGAGCTCGGTGGTGGTGGTGGCGGCGGCGGCGGCAGCGCATGCCTTTAATCCTGGCACTCGGCACTCGGCACTCGGGAGGCAGAGTTTGAAGCCAGCCTGGTCTACAAAGCAAGTCCCGGGACAGTCAAGGCTACACAGAGAAACCCTGTCTCAAATTGATGATGATGATGATGATGATGATGATGATGATGATGATGATGATGATGATAAAAGATCTTACCAGCTGCAGCACTCTGGGAAGCAGGCCCTGTGCCTCATCTGGGCAGCACAGTGAAACTGACCCTGTTGGCAGGGGCTTGGGTGAGAGATCTGGCCCCGCCTCTCATCTGCCATATAGGGCATGGGTGGGGAAAAGATGCCTCCCCTCACCCCTTGCCCCTCACTGCCTGTGGCAGATGAGGGAGCTGACCCTCCTCACCACCCGAGGCACTAGGGAAATGGGCCCTGCACTTCCTCTGGGCAGCACTGTAGAGCTGACCCTATTGACTGGGGTGCTGGTGAACCAGACCCGAGAACATGAACTTGGGAGATCTGGCCCTGTCCCTCATCAGCCATATGGCATCATGGGCTAGGAAGAGATTTCTCCACCCCACCCCATCCCCACCCCTCGCTTCCTGTGGCAGGTGGAAGAGCTGGCCCTGAGGTCGTAAGAGAGGGAGAGCTGTGCCTATCCTCACCAGCTGCAGCACTCGGGAAAGTGGCCCCTGCACTTCGCCTGGACAACACAGTAGAACTGGTCCTGATGGTGTAGGTGTAGGTGAGCAACCCTGAGGAGTGAAAGCAGGAGAACCAGTCTTACCCCTTGCTTATCACTGCAAAGGATGATCTAGCCGGGACAATGCTGGAAAGCTCACCCTGGTGGTGAGGATGGGGGACAGCTGGCGGGCTGGCCAACCTTGCAACTACCTAGGCCCAGAACCAAGGTTATGAGTTGGCCCACTCCAACATCCATCCCATTTATGATCTGCTGGAGCACAGGAAGAAACATTCTGCAGATCCAAAGCAGCAGGATCTCCACAACATAGGACAACAACAGGATTTCCGAGAGGAACCCCAGTGAGGGCCCAGTATTGATGCTATAACAGAGGCCTCGAACCAGACCAGTGACTCTTTGCAATAAACACTTGCAAGTAAAGTTATATGAACAAAGGGTTTACTTCATGACTCACTGTGTCACACTGCAGCTTCCATGATGAGATTTATGATGAAATTTTTCTTTTCTTTCTCTTAAATTTTATTTTTATTTTATTTTTATTTTTTTTATTTTTTGGCAGAGTGGAAGGTTGCAAGGGCAGAGGGTGGATACAAAGGGATGGGAGATGAATGGGATCAAGATGCATGATGTGAAAGACACAAAGAACAAATAAAAAGAAAGTTTAAAAAGAGAGAGAATCAAACAGAAGGTAGACCATCAGGATTCAAAGATGAGTACAGGATCTAGACAAAGTGAGTAATGTAAAAAAAAATTTAAATCACGGGAAAGGAACACACAGGAAATAAGAGACACCATAGGAAAAATACAGCTTTCAAAACTAGGCATAGATGAGAGAGAAGAAAGGATGGTAATTCCATGCCATAGACCAGATCTCCAACAAGATCATTGAGAATACTTCCCCAAACTCAGGGAAGACACACCTATACAGATACAAGAAGCACACAGAACACCAAATAGACAAGACCGAAAAAAGAAAATCCTCACAACAAATCATAGTTAAAATATTAAGTACACATAACAATGAAACAATATTAAAGCTGCAAGAGGAAAAACACAAGTCACATATAAAGAAAAACCCATAAGTACATCTTCCCAATGGAAACTTTGAAAGCCAGAAGAGTCTAGAGCAATGACTTCCAAGTACTAAAATTTCTAATGGCCAACATGGACTAATATATTCAGAAAAACATTCTGCCATGATTGAAGGGCAAAGAAAAACTTTCCACAACATAAACAGCTTGAAAAAAATTATAGTGAACAAACCAAACCCAAAGAAAATATAGGAAATGTTCATTCAGATTGAAAAGATGAATGAGCCCAACAGAGAGAATGTGGACACAAATAACACCAAAAGTCAATGACACAATGATCATAATTAACACACATTTCAATAATAACATTAAATGTCAATAACCTCAATTCTCCAATCAAAAGGCCAAGGCTGACTGAATGGATCAAGAACAAAACCCATCTATCTGTTATCTAAAAGAAAGACATCTTTGTTTTAAAGTTAGGCACTGCCTTAGAGGAAGAGGATGGAGAAGTACTTCAATCAAATGGGAACAGGAATCAAGTAGGCATTTCTATCCTAACATCTGACAAAGTAGACTTCAAATAAAACTAATTACAAGAGATAAAGAGGGACACTCCTTTCTAATCAAGGAAACAGTTAACCAAGAAGCCATTACTATTCTGAACATATATATACCAAATTCTAGAGCATACAGTTTTGTAAGAACACCTGGTACTGAATTCAAAAACACAGATTAACACCAAGCCATTAATAGTAAGAGATACCAACACCCCATTTTCTCTAATACGTGAGTCCTCTGAACAAAAATAGAGAAACAACAGAATTATTTGACATCAAGCATCAAATAGACTTAACAGATATTTATAGAGTGGTCTACCCAAACACCAAAGAATATACATTCTACTCATCACCCCAGGGAAGCTTTTCTAAAATAGACCACATCCTAAATACAAAGCAAATCTTTACAAATTCAAAAAGATTGAAATCACTCCTTGTATACAGGCTGACCACAATGCAAGAAAACGGACAGTAAGAGAGAAAAAATAACCTAGTAACACATCGACTCATGGACATGAACTCATGACTGAACGATGAATGCATCAAAGGAGCAATCAAGAAAGAAATAAGAAATTTCCTGGAACTAAATGAAAGTAAAGACACAACACGACAAAACCCCTGGAACACATTAAATGCAGTCATATGAGGAAGTTTATGCCTCTAAGTGCCTACATTAAAACACACACACACACACACACACACACACACACACACACACACACATACATACACACACATACATGCACACACATACATACACACATACACACACACATACACACACACACACCAACAACAACAACATAAAGAGCCAGGTGGTGGTGGCACTTGCCTTTAATTCCAGCACTCGAGAGGCAGAGGCAGGTGGATCTCTATGAGTTCGAGGCCAGCCTGGCCTGTAGAGCTAGTTCTAGGACAGCCAGGGTTTCTCAGAGAAATCCTGACTCAAAAAACAAAACAAACAACAAAAAACCCACAAAACCCAGAAAGAGCACAAGTAAATGGCTCAATGGTGTATGTAACTCAAAGAGTTGGAAAAAAAATCCAAGTCTAGTCAATGGTAAGAAATAATAAAAATTAGAGCAGAAATCAGTGAAATAGAAAGGAGAAAACAACACAAAGAATCAACAAATCTAAGTACTTCTCTTTTTGAGAAGATGAACAAGACTGACAGACCTTTGGGCCCACTAAACAAATGAAAGAAAGAGAGGACCCAAATAAACAGAATCAGAACTGATCAGTGAATCATTACAACAGACTCTAAACAAATTCGAAATGTTATAAGGGGATATTTTAAAAATCGGTACTCCATTAAAGTGGAAAATCTAAAAGAAATGGAAGAATTTTTAGATTTAACCAAACCACCAAAATTAAACCAAGAAGAAGTCAACCACCTAAACAGATCCTTAACAAGTGAGGAGATTGAAGTAGTAATAAAAATCCTTTAAAAATCCCAGGACCAGATGAATTCATGGCAAAATTCTACCAGACATCCAAAGCAGATCTATATCAAATCCTTATTACACTATTCAAAAAAAAATTTTTTTAAAGTTGCAACAAAAGGAACATTCCCAAACTCCTTATACCATGCTAATGCTCAAACCAGGTAAAGAAAGAACAAAAGAAGGAAAACTACAGGTCAACATCCCTTATGAACATAGACTTGAAAATCCTCAATAAAATACTCACAAACAGAATACAGACATACATCAAAAAGATTATCCACCATGAACAAGTTGGCTTTATCCCTGAAATGCAGGGATGGTTTAAAATATAAAAGTCAATAAATGTTATAAACCACATACATGAATTTAAAGACAAGAGTCACATGATGGTCTCAATAGCTGCAGAAAAGGCCTGGGACAAGGTCCAACATGCCTTCATGATAAAAAAGACCTACAGAATGTGGAGCTAGAGGAAACAGGCCTCAACACAATAAAGGTTCTTAGAAACCCACAGCCAACATCATCCTAAATAGAAAAACACTTGACATAATCCCACTGAAGTCAGAAATGAGGTGGGGATGCCCAGTCTCCATTCCTTTTCAATATTGTACTGGAAGCACAAGATGGAGCAGTGAGACAAGAGGAAGGACTTAAAGGGATAGGAAAATGGGAAGAAATAGTCAAAGTATCCCTATTTGCAGAGGACATGACACTGTGCATTAGAGAGCCCAGAAATTCCACCAGAAAACTTCTAGAAATGATAAATCAATTCATCAATGTGGTAGGACAAAGAATCAACCCACACAAATCTATAACTTTACTATACATCAACAACAAACATACAGAGAAGGAGATCATGGGCGTATGCTCTTTCACAATTGCCTCAAAGAAAATGAAATATCTAGGCATAAACCTAACCAAGGAAGAGGAGGACCTCTACAATGTAAACTGTAGACCTCTGTGGAAAAAGACAGAGAAAGACATTAGAAAAGAGGAAGACATCCTTGCTCGTGGATTGATAGGGGTAACGTTATGAAAATAGCCAACTTCAAAAAAACTAGTCAAGGATTCAATGCAATCCCAATCAAAATTCCATCTCATCCCTCACAGAAAGAGAAAAACTATGCTAAAATTTATTTGGAACCACAAAACACCACAGATAACTAAAACAATCCTGAGGAGAAAGAACAATGCTGAAGGGATTACCATTCCAGACCTTAAGGCCTATTAAAGGAGCCACAGGAGGAAAAGTAATATGGTACTGGTGAGATGATACACATGCAGACCAGTGAGACAAAACCACAGAGCCAAACAGAGTCCATGTCCCTTCAGCCACTTGATATTTGACAAGGATGCCAAAACATAAGCTGTTAAAAATAAACATCGTCAATAAACAGTGCTGGGAAACTGGTGTCCACAAACAGGAGAGTGAAATTAGACTCCTATCCATCACCTTCTATGAAAACTAACTCCAAGTGGATCGACGATCTAAACTTGAAACCTGAAACTCCTAGAAGAAAACATAGAGAGCACCACATATTATGATACAGGTGTGGGAAGAGACTTTCTGAACAGGACTCCGTTTGCCCAAGAATTAAGGCCAACAATGGACAAGTGGGACTTCATCAAACTAAAAGGCTTCCTCATAGCTAAAGAAGCAATCAACTGGGTGGAGAGAAAACCCACAGAATGGGAGAGAATCACTGCCAGCTATACATCTGACAGAGGATTAATATCCGGAATATATAAAGAACTCCAAAAATGAAGAATTAGAAAAAAAATGACCCATTCTAAAAGTGGGTATGGGATCTGAACAAGAGTTAACAAAATAGGGAAAAATGGCTAAGGAATAGCTCCAAAAAACGTTCATCATTCCTAGCAATTAGGGCAATGCAAATCAGAACAAGTTTGAGATTTCATCTTACCGCAGTCAGCACGGCAAAGATCAACAAACAACTAGCAACACATGGTGGAAGGCGTGGGGGGAAAAGGGAACATGTATTCGCTGTCAGTGGGGTTGCAAAGTGGTACCGCCACTACGGAAATCAGTGGGAAGAATTCTCAAAGAGCTAAAAATAAATCTACCAGATGACCCAGCTATGCCACTGCTCGGCACACGTCCAAAGCACTTCACATCCTACTGCACCCGCACTTGCTCAGCGGTGTCCATTGTTGCTCTATTCACAATAGCCAAGAAAGGGAAACAAATGAAATGCCCTACAACCTACAAACGGATAGTGAAATGTGGAGTATATACACTAGGGAACATTATTCAGCTGTAAAGAAAACTAAAACCATGAACTTGGCAGATAAATGGATGGAACTAGAAAAGACTGTATTGAGTGAGGTAACTCAGACCCAGACAGACAAATATCACATGTTCTCTCTCATTGGAGGCTCTTAGCTCCAAATCCTCAGCTACATATCTCAGAGTAATTGCAGAAAGCAGGAAAGTAAAAGGAGGCCATTCCTTTAGTAAAAGGGGGCCATTCCTTTAGTAAAAGGGGGCCATTCCTGGAGTAGGGGGGTTGGGGAGCAATATAGAGGGGACTATCAGGGTACAAGGGAACTTCTCAGGTGTATGGGGAAAGGTGACTCTTTAGTGAGAGGGGAAGGAGGTAAATACAGCAGAGAGCAGGAGGGGGCAAAGGGGAATAGCAAGCTACAGTGATTTGATAGTGGAAATGGGAAAGGGTTGGCTCTTCAGTGAGGGAAGAAGGTAAAATAACAATGAGGATGTCTGAAAAGATCTTAAGAAATCATATTAGCTATTTATCACAACAAGACACTATAATATTGTAAAATATTGATATATAGTTCAAATAAACTTTTCTCATCTGGCCTGACAATGCTCCCTCCAAGAACCAAAAACTTCTTCTAAGAATATCCCCAGGAGCAGACATGAGAAGCCCTTATCTGGGCTCTCCAAAGGATTCCCAAAACCTACACCCTGTTGCTATTGCCCTTGGTGGCCCTCCAGAGGTTGAAAGGAAGCTCTTATTGCTGAAGACACCATGCACTTCAGAAACAGGATCTAGAGGTCCCTGAGCAGAAAATGACCTGCATGCTTTCTCCCTGACAAGAAGATACCAGGCAAGCTTTCACAGGAGGGAAGCAGCCAACAGCAATACCCAACTACGATGGCTGTGAACCACAACAGTGACCAGCATGGCAGAAGAGCCCTAGATGAGCAACAGTGGCATGGTTACCTTGGTGGTAACCAACAGTTCTCTCAATGGACTTAGGATGTGCTCAATAAGAGTGAAACCATTCATGGGACTAGAAACCTAGCCAACTACTTAGGGTTAATAACGTCATGGATCTTGGAGGAGAACCTACTTTTCTAAACCAGCATAATCCACAACAACAATCTAAACATTTGTCCTTATAACCACAGGTAAGTATAGACCTCAGCTCTCTTCAAGGAAACTTGTCTTTGCAACACATGGAAAACACTATAGAAATCCACAACCAATCAAAATGTAACCTTGTGGAACCCAGTCCCAACGGATAGATCTACAAAACATCCCTGCATCTAAGGCTCAGGGAATATTACAGAAGAAGAGGTAGAAAGACTGTAAAAGCCAGAAGATCAAGGAGTATGCTGTGAGACTGTGTCTCCTAGTAATGTCAGAAGTTACACCCATAAAATCTCACCAACGTGACTGCCTAAACATGAGCTGAACAAGCATGTCACCAATAGACATGCCAAAGAGAATGAGGGATAAGCCTGTGAGGCCTCGACCCTACACAAAGAACTACAGGCTACTAAGGAATGCTAAAAGTGGAAGAAACGGTCTTACTCAGGAAAGGGCACATCTAGTACCAAATGGTCAACCTTGACAACATGCATACAAGTAACATTACACAGACTACACGGGTTATATTTAGGAATGTATCTGTGTATACATACATACACAAATATGCACATAACAACAATTAATGAAAAAAAGGAGAGCGGGGAGGGTTTTCAGGAAAGAAAGGGAAGAGAGAAATGGTATAATTGTGTTAAAATCTCAAAAATGAAAGCGAAAACCTTCAATAATAATAAAATTTCACTGCTGTGTCGGCAGCTGGAGAAAAGGCTAGGCAGGGGCAGGGCTGCCGCTTTTGGGCAGGGGTGATTGTGGCCTCAGCACCGGGCCGGGCAGATGGCAGAGACAACAGTGGCAGTGGGGACCGGAAGAACCCTGGAGGAGACCGATTCAGATGAGGGTGCCTCCAGGACCTCGGCAGTGCTGGAGCTGTGTGGCTCAACAAAGCCACATACTCAAGCATGGTGGAGCAGGATTGATCAGCTATCCAGAATTTCTGTGAGCAAGTGAATGCCACCCCAATGGCCTGACACATGTGCCCTGGCTGTGGAAAGATCCCTGGCTGGTTCACAAGATCCAGTCTCCACAAGAGAAGGAAGACCCTTACACTCTGACCATGCTGGAAATGTGAGTGAACCACTGCTTGTGTGTGCGTGGGGGGTGGGGGGTGGGGAGAGTTCCACAATGAGGTGGCCAAGTTCTGCTTCCTGGATGAGCTGGTCAAAGTATTATTGCCAAAGTACCTAGGGGCATGGGCCACAGAGAAGGCTAAAGGAAGAGTTATTGAATTCCTCCTCTTTAGCTGGAAGGTCTGGTTTCCAGAAGACATCATGATCGGAGACGCTTATCAGATGCTGATCTTACCCCCCCCCCCCCCACCTTCTCCCTGGCCAAAGATGCTTTGATGCTCACGAGGAAATGTCAAAGCTTCTGACAAGAGTTCTCAAGAGCAACCGGCTGATCAAGAATTAGGTCAAGGAAGAACAAGAAAAGTCCGAGTCGGTTTTCAAGCAAGTCAACTCAATAGAGGAAGTACGGAGCCATGTGAAGGTGCTGCGGGAGATGCCGAGCATGTACCACAGGCCTGACTAGGAGGGCCTGCATGCAGGCTGTGTATGAAAGATGGAAGAAGCTGTGACCGACCCTGTTCCAGCTAGCAAGTGACACCACTGATGACGAGGACGCACTGGTGGAGATTCTTCAAGAAAATGACCTTCTCACCCAGGGGTTTCTGCTGTGGAAACAGGTGGTAGCAGGATGAGTCAACAGGTGATCCGCTGAGGTGGGAGACATTCCTGTCTCCAGAGTCTCTCTGAATCAAATAGCCTACAGGAAGAACTGCCCTCTCGTTGACCTGGAAGCTCCAATTTTGCTTCATCAGGATTTAGAGATCAACGATACAATGTTCCCACTAGTAACAAGGTTGTGATTCCAAGTTGCTGTAAAGAAAGACAAGAAGTAGCGGCTGCCATCACATTCCTGGGAGGTGGAGTCCAGGGCCTTTTTGCAGATAGGAACTTGCTGGATCTCCTCTCACCACAACTATCTCCAGGACCACTGAAATATGTTCCTCAAAAAAAGCATCCCCAAGGAAGTGCCATCAGGTACCAAGTCCTCTTCAGGTTAGTTCTGGTAGGCTGGACCACTGGTTTCTTCCCAGCCTCACCGAATACATATCTGGCTCAAGCGTTTGTCCCATTGGAGCCTGTGAAGCCCAGCAGCCTACACACCCATCACCGTGTATGACCAGAATGGCTTCAGAATTCTGCTGTACTTCTTCCAGACTGGGACCCCTTCTCACCCAGATGTGCAGGTGTTGATGTTGACCTTGGTGAGCACTGCCACCCAGCCTGTCTGAGATGTTTCAGGTGGCTGTCCCAAAGTCAATGCGAGTGAAGCTGCAGCCGGCATCCAGTTCCAAGCTCCCTGAATTCAGTCCTTTGACGCGTCCAGTCATGATATCTCAGGGGCTGCTGCTTGACAACCCACATGAAGAGCCTATCCGGCTGCAGTTTACATTGACTTTCAACCAGTGTGGGCAGCCATTCAGCGAAGGAGGAGAAGTGAAAGCCTTTCTAGGCTGGCTGTCATGAGCCTAACTTCTCATCCAAGACTCTTCAGTCAAGCTTAGGCCAGCATTCCTGTCACTGGTCAAGACTCATTGTGACGTAGTGCAGAGTACCAAGTGTTCTCTCCCGATGTCAGGCCTTGATTGCCGATCCTGTCTGTAGAGTGTGTGTGTGTGTGTGTGTGTGTGTGTGTGTGTGTGTGTGTGTGTGTGTGTGTGTGTGTGTTATTGGGGTGCTGGGCAGTGAGGGAGAGCTGGGCTTGGGATTTGGCAGTGTGGGGATGCTGACAACTTCTGAGATCGTCTCTGCTGCACTCCTATCTGCTCCTGCGTGTTGGTTGACATCGTTGTCCTGCCTCGGGTTGGAATTTTATGAGCCAAAGTGTTTCCCATGTATCGTTCTTTTCACCCATCCACTCTGTGCTTTGTCAGCCTTTGAAAGTCTTAGTTGCTCCCAGGGTGCTATTCTCAGGGACCTTGGAAAGGGACCTGGTTGGTCTTGTGACAGAGAGTGTCTTCTGGGGGCACACTCTTCCAAGAATGGTCTTGTTTTCATTTTCATTAGCGAATGCTGCTTGCAGATGCTCAGTAAGACCTTCTAAGTGGGATGCTTATTGCACTGGTTCCAGGCAAGGGGCTGCCATGAAACCAGGAGATCACACTTGGAGACCGATCATGTCCTTCACTACAGTGTCTCAGATTCCCCCGGATGGACACTATGAGGCCTTGCCCAGGCCTCAGGTTCTATGGGTTGGGCAGCCTGTCTGGACCCTTACTCAGCACCCACAATGTCATCCTCATTCTTTCTGTTCACAAACATCTCAAAGCTCTTTCATTGTGACCTTGTGTTCGTCATCATTGTAAATCACAGCTAGCTGCCCAGCCCTATGGCCCTCATAATCCGAGGTGGGGAACTGTGATGCAGATAGAGAACCATGTGGTAATTAAGAACAGAACATCACTAAATAAATACTGTGTACAATAATAATAATAACAACACTAATAAATAATAATAAAATTTCAAAGCAGGCAAGGCCTTTAGATAATTCTCCAAAGAAGATCCACAAATGACATGAAGTGATGCTCAGCTTTACTGGGTGTCTTAGTTAAGGTTCCTACTGCTATGAAAAGACATCATGACCATGGCAATTCTTTTAAGGAGCTATTTAATTGGGGCTGGCTTACAGTTTAGAGGTTTAGTCCATTATTTCCAGGGAGGGAAGCATGGCAGACACGGTGCTGGAGAGGAGCTGCAAGTTCTACATCTAGATCAGCAGGTACCTGGAAGAGAGTGAGATCCTGGGCCTGGCTTGAGCATCTGAGATCTCAAAGCCTATCCCCAGTGACACACTTCTTCTAACAAAGCCACACCTCCTCCAACAAGGTCATACCTCCTAATAGTGCCTCCTAATAGTGCCACTCCCTAGGGACCTCTGGTTTTATTCAAACCACAACACTGGGAAAGTGAAAAAGTATAATGAGATGTCATCTCATACTTGTTACATTTGGTGTCATCAAGTAAATAAGAAATAACAGGCATTGGCAAATAAAGAAATTGGAAAACTCGTTCACTGCTGTAGATGGTTTCCAAAACCACATACAAAACCCCCTGTGTCCTGCAGCCCTACTTCTGTGTGTATACCGGGATAACTGAAAGCCGGGCTCCAGAGCCGCCTACCCATGTCCGCAGCAGCAGCATTCACACAGATAAAAGGTGGAAGCAACCCAGGGGTCCATCAACAGATAATGTGGTAAATACATAAGTACTCAGCTTTAAGAAGGAATTTTTCAGATTTTTTTTTAAATAAATATTTAGTTAACTAATAAAAATTGTACACATCACAAACAAGATGTTTGAAAAGCATATATTTTGGAATGACTAAATCAAGCTAATTAGTGGGTGTATTGCTCATCTTTTTTAGTGGTGAGAACTCTTAAAAATCGATTCCCTAAGCAATTGTCAAGAATACAGTATGTTGTTATTATCTCTACTCACCACACTATAAATAGATCTCTAGAATTTATCCAGCTTGAGTATACTAAAACTATACTGTTGGCCGACATCTCCCTAAGCTCCTCAACCCACCTTGGTATCCACCATTCTACTCTCCACTTCTATGGGTTTGGCCTTTTCAGATTATACACACAAGGGAGGTCAGGCTGTAATTTTCTTTCTGTGTCTGGTTTATTTCACTTAGCATGATGTCCTCCTTGGTCATCCCTGCTGTTACCTATATGACAGCATTCCTTTTTTGTTTTTATAGTGGGGCCTTTAAAGATTTTATTAAGCATACGTGTTATATCCACTCACTGTTTGATGAGCACTTACAGCTGTGTCTTAGCTATCATGGATAATGTAGCCACAAAATTGGGAGGGCAGCTCTCTCTTGTATACGGATTCCATCTCCTTTTCACTATATACCTAGTAGTGGGTTTGCTGCATTATCATATGACGGTTCTGTTTTTAATTTGAACAATGCTGGGATCAAACCCAGGGCCTTGTGTGCGGCAGGCAAGTATCCTATCTCCGAGCAGCCTCCCCAGCCTCACTTTTTTTTTTTTTTTTTTTTTGAGGAAAGTCCATACTGTTTTCATAGGTACTTTGCATTTCCAACAACACTGTTCAAAGGTCATCTTTCTTTCCACACTCTCTCCCACACCCTTTGCTTTTTTGATAGTAGCCACCCTGCCAGGTAGGAAGTGACACCTTATTGTTTTAATCTGCATTTGCCTGATGGCTGGTAGTTTTGAACATTTTTATAGACTTGTTAGCCTCCTGTACGTTTTCTTTTGAGAAAAGTCTGTTCAGATAGGAAGAAAATGATCTAACACATGTTATAACTAAAACGAAACTTGAAGACAAACTAAGTGTAAGAAGCCAGACACAAAAGTATTATTTGACTCCCTTGTATGAGACATTGAAAATATTCAAATGTGTAGACAGAAAATAGAAGAGTGGCTACCAACAGCTTGGGGAAGCAGAAGTGGGGGACTTAATGTTCATAGTATCAGTATAAGATGAAGCTGGAAGTCATCTTGCTGGGAAGAATGAGGCAGAAACATGGAAAAACCCTTGTCTCTGGTGGTATCAGTGAGTACGTAAATCAATCCTGTGATTAGCTTCTATCCATAGGTCCTGTTAATCTAAATTTTGCTTCCTCTTTATAAATAAACTTCACAGGCTGCAGGTGTGGCTCTGTTAGAGTGCTTGCCTTGAATACACAAAGCCCCGAGTTCAAGTCCCAGCACTTCAAAAACCAGGTACAATGGTACAAGGAAAGGTTGGGGCAGGAAGGTCAGAAGTTCGAGGCCATCCTCACCTATATAGTGATTTGAGGCTAGCTTTGGATATGCGAGATCCTATCTAAAAAGCAAAGCAATAAATAAACTTCACCTAATTTTCCCAGACTTTCAACAGGGATTTGTGATGTGCACAATTTTGCAGAGACCACAAGATGCCATCAGTTTAAGAATAGGTTTTGGTTTATATTTACTTTACTTTTTCCCCTTTTTAAATATGTTGAAATAAAAATTAGAGCAAACAAGAGTTCACAAAACCTTCCCTATCCTACGACTGTACAGCCCCAGCTGGTAATGACCCAATTCTGAGAGTTCCACTTCCTGCCACTCAGCAGATGTGTCTTTCTGGCCCCACTTCAAGGACAACAAGCCAAGACATTATGGTAAAAAGGAACTGTCCCCGCTGGCCAAGGCCTTCTGACCCTGCCTGTCCACTCAGGCAGGGTCAGCTGGGGTGGAAGTCAATGGCATGAATCCAAGCCACAGAAACATTCTTCAAAATGAGGCTGGGTGAGTGTTTAATGGTAACCCTGTAGCCTGACTGATGCTGTCTCCGGGTTGGGTCCCACATGCATGCAGGCTAATACGTTATCACCGATGTTGGGCAAGGAATGCAAAGGAGCCTGGGTTACCATCGTAGCATGACCTTTTGCTAGAAGTTTTTGCTCAGAGCAATTAAATGTTCAGCTGTCTCCTCCTGGGCAGTGCCCGCTTGCATTTTAATTATGCTTAGAAAAGGGAGGTGGTAGAAAGGATACCCAGACAAAAAATATTAAAAAATAACAGTCTGTTTGATAAACACAGCCATTCTTTTGCAGCTGTGAATCTACTCGGAAGCTCTCCCCTCTCAGTTCCAGAATGCCTTTGACCTTCTGGGCTTAATCCCTATCATGTAGGTAGCTCTTTCAGAGAAGCAGGGGAAGTATGGGAGACAGCATGTTCTCAGTGAGGGGTGCAAATCTCAGTGACCTTACCATCTTCAAGAGAGTCGAAGGCATTAACCTCATTTTGCAAATAAAGAAACTCAGGTTGAGAAAATAATTGGCTATAATCTGACTTAGAGCAATAAAAAAAAAAGGTGTAAACTACTCAGAGAGAGAATCACACATGCACACACACACAAAAATGATGCTGATCCAAAGAAGCCAGCACTCAGATATGCATCCATTTTATGCAAAGTGCTAGAATCAAGAACCAGTGCATCTCCCCTGTCAGGAGCTGGTGTGTGTGTGTGGGGACCAGAAGTGGCAGAGGGGTTTTGGGGAAGGTGGAAATGTTCTGCATCTTGAGTGCTGTACGCAGATTCAGTGGAAGTGTCTGGATAGCAGAGCTGGTCAAACTATAAACAAAAAAAAATGGTATACTATTTATATGCTTTAATAAAATTCATCTTAAGAGAAATAATATAATAATAAGTAATAGCTAACTTCTACTGTGTGACAGTTTTTCTTGTAAGCACTTTATGTATGCCAATCTATTTATAGCCCCCACACCGATCTCTAAAGAGGTGCTGTGGTGGTTTGAATGAGAAAGACCCCATTGGCTCATATATTTGAAAGCTTGGTACCCAGTTGGTGAAACTGTTTGGGAAGGACTGGGAGGTGTGGCCTTGCAGGAGGTGTGTCACTGGGGGTGGGGTGGTTTTGAGGTTTCAAAAGCCCATGTCATTCCCAGTTCGCTATAGATGTGAATTCCCAGCTACTGCTCAACTACCATGCCTGCCTGTCTGCGGCCATACTCCCTACCACTCTCTGAAACTATAAGCATCAAATGCATGCTTCCTTTTAGAAGTTGCCCTGGTCATGGTGTTTTAATCACAGTAATAGAAAAGTATCTAAGACAAGTATCATGAGGATCTATTTCTAAGTTGAGGAGACTGAGGTACAACAAAGATTTTAAAACTCTCAAGGTGACATCTGGCAAGAGATAGAGCCTGGGTTAAAATCTAGGCAGGCTGATCCCTGTGCCCAGCAACACTTAAAAGCAAAGTTTCAGAGCCCTCGGGAGGCTGAGGCAGGAGGATCATGGGTTAAAGATGAAACAAAGTCCAAGTTTACACACCTGAAATTGTTCAAGGCAATATATTCTTTCTGGGGCCTTTCCAACATAACAAAATGAGCAGGGGAAAAAAACCAAATTAATTAGAGAAGTATTTGTTTTATGCCTACTTCAGGTCAGAATATGGAAAGCAGCTGAGAAACCCAAGGCCTTGTTTGAAGATAAGGGGTATTTCCAAGTAATCAAAATTATATCAGGGCCTGATAACATGGTGTGTGACCATAGTTCCAGCACTTGAAAGGCAGAGGTAGGATGTGGCTTCAGCCTAGGAGTCTGAGGCCAGCCTGAGCAACATAACAACTACCTTCTTCTGGAGGAAAGGAAAAAGGAAGGGGAGGAGAGAAGGGAAGAGGGAGGGAAGGAAGGAAAAGAAAAAGAACTGTGAGCCATAGTCGGTGTCAAGTCCCCAGCAGGAAGGAAAGGGGAATGTAAATGGAGAGGTGTGCAACCTAGTCTTCATGGGAGATTTCTTGGAGAAACAGGCTGCTGCCCAGCATGTATCGCATTTCCCAGACACTTGATGTCTCTTTTGCATGATTCCCTCTGCTGTGGCCAAGTTGTGAGGGCTCATCTTTCCCAGGCTGCCGCAAAGGCTCTTTGGGGTCATGACTGCGCTTAGCACCTGGAGGCTGCCTGAATCCCAGCTATTTCACAATTGGCCCGGGCACATTCCCCTGGGGAGACTCCAAGAGTGTCATGTTCCACCACCACACAGGAACACCAGCCTTGGGACAGCTGGGGCTCCACAAGGGACTCATGCCTTAAGCCAAGCCACCAGGCTTGTAGAGCCCTGTGTGGCCTAGTCAAGGTATTGGGATGTGACTTCTAGGCCTGTTTCCCACAGGTCTGCTGCTGTACTGTTAGCGTCCACCGTGTTGAGGTCCCCACTGGACACTTTGAACACATTATCCAGTGTATTCTTAGCGGCTCTGGTTCCGTAGTGCGCAGAGAGAAGGGAGGTGGTGTGTTCAAGTTACTTGGCGCTATGGGGGTATAAACAGTATAGACACTGTTTCCTGACTTTACAGCCTCCTGTCTCCCACCTCCCCACCACTGCCATGAGCACTGTAAAATCATTAATGTCATCCAGAAGGCTAGACCCTCTGACTTCCCAGATTCCTCTTCCTGGCTGTGTGCCTTGTTCTTGTTCAAGTTTTTCTAAAATGTTCACTCTTTGGTTATGTATTTATTTGTTTATTTTGGAGACAGGATCTTACCCTGTAACCCTAGCTGAACTGGAACTTAATACAGAGACCAAACTGGCCTTGAACTCACAGAGATCAGCCTGCATCTGCCTCCTGAGTGCGGGGATTAAAGTTATTCAAGTTTCTTAACCTCTCTGCCCATTTTCTCCTCTGTGAATGGTCCCAAACACCATGCCAACTGGATAAAGTTATTGTCAAGACCTAATTATGTAAGTCAATAAATAGGAAAGCAGTTAGAAATAGACCCAAGTGATTGTGAGGTCCTGAAAACGGGCAGCTGTGCTAAGCCTGTAGTCTTCATGTTTTCCATAAGCAGGCTCTTATTTATTGTGTGTATTTGGGACATCTCATAAAAAAGACCTCATTTAAAAAAAAAAAACTTACATTCATTCTCTCATTTGCCAAACATGTAGAGTGAACAACTTCTAAGCAAGGATACCAGAGAAGGACCCATGGCCCATTAAATCCTTACTCCCAGTCCTAGGGGGAGAGATAAGAACATGACCAATTGAGAATGCATCCCTTTATGCTGAATGTTATGCAAAAAGTATAGGATAGGCAAAGCTGTGGGCCTTTTCCCTCTCTGGGCTGGAGAGGGAAACGGAGAGGTGATATTTATACTTCCCCCTGGAGAAAGAGAAGAAGATGAGGGAATAGTGTAGCCATGACAGGAGCAGCAAGGGCTAAGGCTGGGAGATGGAGCTGAGCTCCAGGAGGGAGAGCAGGATCATTCTGAAGGATGTTGGTGGGATAGGACCTGGGGCCTGGTGAGGAAATTGGACTTCATCCTGAACAACACACAACTCCCCTGGGGTAGGAACATGGGCTGTGTGTAGAAATGATCTAGAGGGACACCAGTGGAGAAAGGTGGAAGTCATTAGACTCCTGGAGTCACCCAGGCACATGAGATAAATGATGATGGTGAGATCCTGGAAGCCGCCTCCAGCTAGGAGCATACCTCCATGGTATGACCTGCAGGTCCAGGTGATGAGGATGGAGTTGAAGGAGAAACAGACTATCTCCATAATAAATTAATTTAAAAATCCATTGATACAGATTTGTGCTGCTTCTAGTGTTCCCGACTTATAATAAATTTTGTCATAAATATCATTGCATAAAAATTTTAAGAAGTGAGGTGGTAGGGTCAGGGCCACAAACATTACTCTCAGGATGTCACACTGCCTACGTTCAACCTGGCTAACTCTCAGATGCCACACTCCTGAGAACATTCTGCACACACCCTCGGCCCCTGGCACAAACCCAGCAGTTGGAAATGCATCTCTTGATGGATTTCTTGATGCAGTATGGAGTTACCAATAGTTTAGAAGAAACTCTGAGGAACAGGCTAAGTGGCTAAGACTGCCTAGGGCAGGGGTTCTCAACCTTCCTAAGGCTGTGACCCTTTAACATACAGCTCCTCATGTTGTGATGACCCCCAACCACAAAATTATTTTAACTGTATTTTGCTACTGTTATAAATCATAATGTAAATATCTGATCTGCAATCCCAAAGGGGTCAAGACTCACAGGTTGAGAACCCCTGGTCTAGGGGTTTTCTGTTCCAGGAGGAGCCAGCAAGCAGCCATCAACCCCCAGAAGTGGGCCGATTTACCCCCATTCTTCCAATCACACAGAATTGCTTTCCTTCTGTTAAGCGCTGAAAGCAAGGCCCTGCCCTGAGACTGCCGTGAAGCCAGGCCCTGCAGTTTCAGATGCTGAAAGGCTGTTGCAAACCCTTCTTCAAACCTCTGAATACCAGGAACCCAGGGAGCCACTGACCCGTGAGCTCTCTAATTTTTGCCCCTCTGAGACCCACCTGACTCTCTTATCTCCCATCTCCTTGGCGTTCCTGGTTGTAGCCACCACCCGCTGGCCAATGATCTTCTGGCTTCTATTCCAAATCAGTTCTGCTGCCAAGGTTTCCTTTTTACACTCGGCTTTTGAAAGCTCTTCCTTTTAACCAGTAGCCACTGCAGCTGAGATTGAAGCATCCTTCCATTACTTCCCCCTCACTTTGAGCCTATTCTCTGGTTCATTTTGGGGAAGGAGTGGGTAGCTAAGATTTCAACGGTTCTCGAGCAGGGTGCATGTGCCAATTTGTTTTTAGTGCTGGCAGTGGGGCTGTTTGGACGTTGCTTCGTGTTATCTTTCTAAAACTGATCTGGAGGATTCGGCAGCGTTCTCGAAAGTGGCAGAAGCACTAGAACCAATATGTACATACTATAACAGGATGTACAGCATTGCCTTACGTGACAGGGGCTGGGTAGCCCAACAATGGCCATTTGCAAAATAGAGAGGGTGGAATGTAGCAGCTGCTCAATGCATGAATCTGGATGCCTCCGGAGTCTCCTTCCAGGAGGCTTACAAAGCTAAGCAGATTCCAGCAGCCACAGCAAGAGCATTGGCATCTGCGCTTAGTGAACTCACAAGAGCTAGCTGGAGCGGCACTTGCAAGGCTCAGGTTCACTGTTTAGTCGACACGGTAGAGCTGAGAAGTTCTCAAGGGACCCATGCCTTCAGGATAGAGCCAGATTCCTAGAGGAGACTCTCACAGGCACGCTTCACCTTTTCCATAACTTTCACTGTCACCTGGAAGGGATTATAGTCCCCAAGGACTATCTTTTTTCACCCATGACATCGTGTCCTGTATACCGTATAAAGTCGTCTTCACCCTTTATGTAATTAATGCCACCTCCTCCCACAAACCTGCCCACTGCAGGCAGACAAGCATGTGCTCTCATTTCCTCACCCCTTTGCACTACCAGGACCTTTTCTATTACAATGGAATCATATTGCATGCATATTCAATATGCTACTAAAAGAAAAGAGAGATGCCAGATTTTCCATGTCTTCCTCCAGGGTCTAGCCTGAACTAACAAAGGAAGTTCACATGCCCAGATTTCATCTCAAGAATACCAACAATATGAAAGATCACGTCAGTATCTTCTCTCCAAAAACTATCAGTCCTGTAGAAAGGTTTGTCAATGAGAATTACCTAGATGAACTCCAGGACATGGAATTTAAAAGAACAACCATAAACTTCATCAAAGAATTCAAGGAACTTAAAGAAGACATAAAGAAACAGTTCAACGAAATTAAGGAGGGAGAGTTTAAGGCTGATAAACACCTGAACGACTTCCCCAAAACACATACATAAGGCTGATAAAAACAATGAAGACAATCCAAGACCTGAGACTGGAATTCAATCAGGAGATAGCGCCACTGAAGGACTCAATCTGAAGTGGAGAAGGAATGGAAAAACCCGGTTCTTGAAACGGAAAACTCAAAGGAAAGCCTTCTGACTGAATGAACAAAGCAGAAGAAAGGCTGTTGGGACTCAGGGCAAAGTAGAGGAGCCAGACTTTAAAATAAGCAAGGACTGTTGAAACAAATAATTACATCACAGGAAATGAGAAACACCACGAAAAATAGCAAACCTTCGAATTATAGGCATAGACGAGAAAGAAGGATCCCAAGTCAATGCTGTAGACCAGATCTACAACAAGATCAGAGAAAAAAACTTCCCCAAACTCAGGGAAGACACACCCATGCAGATACAAGAAGCACACAGAACACCAGATAGACAGGACCAGAAAAGAAAATCCTCACAGCAGATCACAGTTTAAACACTAAGTATACATAACGAAGGAAAGCTACAAGAAAAAAAACCACAAGTCACATAAAGGAAAATCCATCAGAACAGCAGCTGATTTCTCAATGGAAACTTCAAAAGCCAGTAGAGCCTAGAGCAATGACTTCCAAGTAGTAAAAGACTACAATGTCCAGCATAGACTAATATATTCAGAAAAACTATCTGCCATGATTGAAGGACAAAGAAAAACTTTCTACAACATAAAAAGCCTAAAAAAATTATAGCCAACAAAGAAAACCTAAAGAAAATACAGGAAAGATTCATTCAGGCTGAAAGATGAGTGAGGCCAACAGAGAGAATGTGGAAGAAATATGAAGCCATAATTATTAAAACACAAGACATCCCTGAGAACACAAACAACACCAAAGGTCAACAACACAATGATCATAATTAACACACATTTCAATAATAATTTTAAATGTCAATGGCCTCAATTCTGCAATCAAAAGACCAAGGATGACTGAATGGACCAAGAACAAAAACCATCTATCTGTTATCTAAAAGAAAGACATCTTCGTTTTAAAGCTGGGCACTGCCTCAGGGGAAGAGGATGGAGAAAAACGCTCTAATCAAATGGAAGCAGGAAGTAAGCAAGCATTGCTATCCTCACATCTGAAAAAGTAGACTTCAAATAAAACTAATCAGAAAAGATAAAGAGGGACACTTCGTTCTAATCAAAGGAACATTAACCAGGAAGGCATTACTATCCTAAACATATATGCATCAAATTTTAGAACACACAGTTTCATTTAAAAAAAAATCTGCTACTAGATTTAAAGACACAGATTAATACCAATTCATTAATAGTAAGTAATATCAATACCATACTTTCTCTATACCCAGGTCATCTGGAGAAAGAGTCAACAGAGAACCATCAGAAATAAAGAACGAGTTCATTGGGCATATAGTTCCAGAGGGTTAAGAGTATACCATGGAGCCGAAGCATGGCAGCAAGCGGCTGGCATGGTGGCTGGAGCAGGATGCTGAGTACTCACCTGCTTCACCATAAACAGGAAGCAAAGAGACTGAACCGGAGGAGGATGAAGCCTTCAGCTCTCAAATCCTGTTCTCTGTGATGTGCTTCCTCCGGCAAGTCCCCACCACCTGAACCGTCCTAACAGAGCCACCTTGGTTCCTAACTAGGAACCCAGCGTTCCAGTGCCCAAGGCTATGAGGGACGTTTCTCATTCATAACACTATAACCTGTGAACATCCCCAATCCCGCTCCTGAGAAGCAGACTTGGGTGTGGCTTCACTCCACATGTGGGTGCCTCATTTATAAACCTTTATTAAAAAAAATCATTAGTTTCAGTGACTGCCATGCCATGTGATGGGCAAAATAGGCCAGGATGGACAACGTAACATTGTGGATCACTTTAATTTACATGCAGTTCCCTTTATCCAAGGACCCCTGAGTGCTGGGTTCTAAGTTAATCCAGAACTCCATGGCCAAGCATGTGCCCACAGCCAAGGGAACATCCATCTAAGCAGGGAAAGGAAGGCTCAGTCGCCACCTCTTTCCTTTACACTTGACTTGTCTGACAGGGACTCTACCAGAGGACTAGGTCAACGGCTCCTGCTTGTTCTGCTGTTTCTTCCAGGAATCTCAACTTAGGTTGGTAGCTGTCTAATTTATTATTACACAGTGCAGTGCTGGATAATTATACACTGCGGTATAATTTGTTATAACTTGGGCTGAGGCCTATAACTGTATAATTTATCATTATACAGTACGGGGCTGGAGAATATCAAGAGTGTATAATTTACTTCAGACTTACAAGCCTAACCTGTAATCCAAAGGCAGCGAGCAGCCTATGTGGATGATTAATATTTCTACAGTAACCTCAACCTAGATATTTCTGACATCTTTCCTTGAGCTTCCCAGAACCAGTCTGGCTGGGGTTGCCAAGTTCTTGGTACTTTTTGTTTCAAGCAAAACTCAAATTCTGGCAATCCTAGCCTAGGTCTAGTGGGTTTTACGTATTGAATCAATACCCAGAGCTGTCACCCTGCCCAGTCACAGCCATTATCACCGAGAGGCCACAGTTGGCTGACGGTGATGCCTACAGCCTTGCTGGAGGAAGTATGTCATGGAGGCAGGCTTTGAGAGTGGGATGTGGTGGTATTGTGTTCCCCAAAATATTGTGCACGCTAATAAACTTATCTGGGGTCAGAGAAGAGAACAGCCACAATATTAAACATAGAGGATAGGCAGTGGTAGCACACACCTTTAATCCTAGCATTCCAGAGGCAGAAATCCCTCTGGATTTGTGTGAGTTCAAGGCCACATTGGAAACAGCCAGGCATGGTGACTCACACCTTTAATCCCAAGAAGTAAGGCTTTAATCCCAGGGAGTGATGGCAGATAGCAGAAAGGTATATAAGGCATGAAGACCAGGAAATTGAAGCATTTGGCTGGTTAAGCTTTCAGGCTTCTAGCAGCAGTTCAGCTGAGATTCATTCTGGATGAGGACTCAGAGGCTTCCAGTGTGAGGAAACAGAACCAGCTGAGGAATTGGCAAGGTGAGGTAGCTGTGGCTTGTTCTGCTTCTCTGATCTTCCAGCATTCACCCTAATACCCGGCTCAGGTTTGTTTTTATTAATAAGACCTGTTAAGATTCATGCTACAGTGGGAGGCCAGGAGGTCTGGCTTCCTGGGTCCTCAGCTGTAGCACCTCCTTTCATTTGTGTGGTAAGGGCTCTTCTTCCGGTTCTCAGTGCTGGGAACATTACCGAAGCACATCCTCCCCATTGTGGAGCTTGCATTAAGTTAGAAGCTTGAGTTTTTCTGGTCCCTAGTTTCTCAAAACGTGGTCCCCTAGACCAGCAGCAGCAGCAGGGGCTGGGAGCTGGGTAGAAATGCAAAATGTCAACCATCTGGACCTGCTGAGTCACAGGGTATCACTATAGCAAGACTGCTGAGGATCCCCGTAATGTCACAAGCACTGCCTAAGTTTCTGGGGGAGAAAAGATGTCTGTCTGCAGGTCCTTTCCTGCAAGTGCACACTGCTCACCTCCTTCTGCTCCTTGCTCCTCCTTTTTCTACAAGAACATGTATTTTATTTTACCTTGCTGCCTTTTGGAAACTACAAACATGCCACAGAGAGCAGGCAGGGGGAGACAGAGAGAGAAAAACAAAATCACTCAAAACCCCATTATACAGAAGTGACATTGTTTATATCCTTTTCTTAAAAAAAGAAAAAAAATATTTTATTTAATTTTATTTTACGTGCATTGGTATTTTGTCCGCATTCATGTCTTTGTGGGGGGTGTTGGATCCCTTGGAAGTGAGTTAAAGACAGCTGTGAGCTGCCATGGGGATGCTGAGAATTGAACCAGGTCCTCTGGAAGAGCAGCCAGTGCTCTTAACCACTGAGCCATCTCTCCAGCCCCATTGTTAATACCTTAATGACTGGTTCACAAGACATTTTTAAATTGTTACATATACATTTATGACAAGGGGTAGAGGGGGTGCTGTAGCTTGTGGTTGAAGTCAGAGGACAACTTTGTGAAATGGATTCTTTCTTTCCAACTTGTTGTGAGTTCTGGGGATCAAATGCAGGCCCATGAAGCTTGCGCGGCAATCACCTTTGCCCAGTGAGTGTCCCACCAGCGCTGCCACTTTTATATGTTTTTTTTTTTTTCCCAACTTCATTTCAAGGAAAGCTGGACTTGAAGTATGTGGTGGTTCCCTTCCCAGAAGGCTTGCTCAGACGCTGGTTACCAGACCTCAGCCCAGAGCTTCTGGTAAGGAGAGCCGGCCATGGGACTAGCATGACTAACAAGTTCTAACTAAGAATCTGCTGCTCCAGGAGATTGCTGGCCTCAGGGGTTTAGAACCCAGCTCTACCACCTGCTGCCTACCTACAGGAAGGTCACACTGAAAGACTCTCCAGGTTCATCTTCTGCTTCTAAAGGCAGGGTACCCACCTCCCAAGATTTCCCCATGGGCTCCCAGGGGAAAACTAAATACTACTGTTCTGCCTAAGGAACATAGCAATAAAATGACTCCTAATGACATCCTGCTCTACCCAGAGACCAGTGCCTTGCTCCGCCCTCATCAGAGAAGCTACTTCTTGCAGTAGATGGAAACTAACACAGAGACCCACAACTGGACAACATGCAGAGAGTGAGAGACTGTGAAATGCTCAGTCCTAAACAGGATTCTGCAGGGAAACATGCAGAAAAGGAGATAGAAGTGTTGTAAGAGCCAGGGATGATGGATGATACCAAGGAAACAGTGTCTTCCAAATACAGCAGGATTGACTTACGTAGGAGCTCACAGAGACTGTGGTAGCATGCACAAGGTCTGCCCAGGTTCAAGCCAGACAGAGTCTCAGCACAGAGAGAGGACGTGGACACTGGATCCCACCTCTAACCAAGAAGCTATCTTCAGTTGATACCCATCTGCAAAGGAAAAATTAGTGTTCTCCAGTGGGGTCTCATCGGTTATATGAACCACACTTAAAGGCGGGCCCCAGGCCCAGCAATACAAAACAAACTCAGTAGTATTTTTGGAGGCTTTTTGTCTCACATTGCTTTGTTTGGGCATTTTTTTTGTCTTATTGGGTTTTGTGGGTTTTTTTTTATATATATATTATGGTTTTGTGTTTTATGGGTTGTGTGTGGATTTCTTGTGTTTTATTTTCTGTCTTTTTTTTTTCTTCATTTTTTAGTCTGGTTTGTTTGGAGTTTCTGTTTATTTGTTTACCTGTTTGCTTTCTAAAGAAAAAGAGAGAAGAAAGGTCTTGGAGTTGAGTGAGTGGGGAGGTGGGAAGGATTTGGGAGGAGTTGGGGGAGGGGAAACTGTGATCAGAATATAGCATATGAAAATTTTTTTCAATTAAAGAAAACCACAAGGATTACATAACCTCCTTGAATTAGTAAAGCACAAAGGAAGTACTAGTTACATTGCTTATGCCTGTAATTGCATCATTAGGATTTATTAATAATCATTTATAAATATTGCTCCTGCCATTGTTTTTTTTTTTTTACATTGTTTTATGTATTTGTTTGGAAAGGCTACATAGTTGCCCTTCACATTGATGCATTGACCTGGCCCCCCACTGATAATGCCTTGCTCCAAGCACTGATGATGCCCGTCCCTACAGATAAAGCTCCACGCACCTGTCTGTAGGTTTCCTAAGGGAGGAATGTGCTAAAGGTGAATTGTAGAGGAAAATCTTACAACTATATTTAGAGCTTTTGATAAATTTTTTAATGGTCTTCCAGAAACATGCAACTGATGAATAATGCCACCAGCCCCAGACAAGACCATCTTCTTCTGCTGTCTCATTAATGTTCCATGTTATTGGTTCTTTAAATAAAAACATTATTCCAGAGGTGATGGCTCAGGACTTAGGAGCACTGGCTGCTCTTGCAGAGGACCCAGGTCTAGTTCCTAGGCCCCACGTGGCCGCTCACAACTGTCTGTAACTACAGCCTTCAGACACTGTAAAGGCATGTTTGAAATATCTTCATGAATTAAACTTACTATTTCAAGGAAAGTTGAAATGAGGTTGAAAAAGAAAAATTTAAAAAACAGACTATTGTCTGAAATTATGCAAAATCAACAGAATTTTGAATTCACAGCGACTACTAAAGTGGATGTTCCCGGTTGTATGATAGTTTGTGTTGTGACAAATAAAGCTTGCCTGGAGATCAGAGGATACAGCTAGCCACTAGTTAACTATAGAGGCCAGGCATGGTGGTATACACCTTTAATCCCAGCACTTGGGAGGAGGAAGCAAGATTAGGAGTTCAAGGCTGCCCTGGACTACACGAGATTAGACCAGTCTAAAAGAGAAACAGAGCCAGGCAGTGTTGGCTCAAGCCTTTGCTCCCGGCACATGAGAGGCACATGCCTTTAATCCCAGCACTAGAGAGGTGGAGACAGGGACATAAGGTAGATGGAGACAGAATCTTGGCCCCCATTCAGTCTGAGGATTCGTGGAGACAAGGTGCCCCCCCCCATTCAGTCTGAGATGTTATAGAGATAAGAAGTCTGGTGGCTGGATGCTCTGCTTCTCTGATCTTTCAGCTCTCATCCTCGATATCGGACTCCAGGGTTTTTTTTTTTGTTTGTTTGTTTGCTTGTTTGTTTGTTTGTTTGTTTTTCAAGATGTGATTTCTCTGTGCAGTTTTGGTGCCTGTCCTGGATCTCGCTCTGTAGCCCAGGCTGGCCTCGAACTCACAGAGATCCGCCTGGCTCTGCCTCCTGAATGCTGG
Source organism: Peromyscus maniculatus bairdii (assembly GCF_049852395.1). Lineage (NCBI taxonomy): Eukaryota > Metazoa > Chordata > Mammalia > Rodentia > Cricetidae > Peromyscus > Peromyscus maniculatus. The sequence continues at coordinate 107,654,497 of NC_134855.1, forward strand.
GATTAAAGGCCTGTGCCACTGCTGCCCGGCCTGATTCCGGGTTTTTATTGTTAAGACTAATTAGGATCACACTTCAGTCCCCTTCCAATGTTCAAGGCCTTTAAAATAAAAGTTTAAAATTCCTCAGCAGATATTGTGCTTAGGTAGCTAACCAGGCCAGGCTTTGCTCCACACTCTCCCTGTGGGAGCAGAGGTGCGGCCCACAGGTGCCAGCCTCTGATTAAACCTCACGTTGCATTCCTCCTACTTAATAGCCAGGTGTGGGTTCAAGGAGGCGGGAAACCTTGTAAACAGAGAAGTCAACAAAAATTGCTCAGTGAAAATTCTCTCTCAGCATCTCATCTCTCACAACCAGGGCCTCTGTAAACACAGGATGCCAGGACAGGAGGCTCTCAAATCCCAAGTGTGGAGCAGGCACTTACACCCCAACAACTGGAAACAGGCTGGTGCAGGTGATGGTAGTGATCCAGAATTTCATGAAAGAGACGGCGCTGGCTTTGAAGTCACAGAAGCCTGGGTTCTAATACCATCTCTTGCGACTGCTGACTTTGGGCAACAATGGGCACCTACTCTTAGACTATTGTCAATTTAAAAGTTAAATAATAAGTTAAAAAAAAATATCTGGGAGCAGGTGAGGTATAAATCTCAAAATACCAACCTAAGGACCAAATTGGCATATAAAGGGGCCCATCCAGGGGTTTTGAAAATATTTAATAAGAGGAAATAGGATGGCTTAGATTAATAATTCTCCATGTTATGCTGAGTAAGGTGACCCAGGCCCGGATAGACCAATCCCACATGTTCTCTCTCATCCATAGATCCTAGCCTCAAATTTGCAGGTTTATGACTTGAACGTGGACTGTTTGTAGAGGCTGGAAAGCTAGAAAGAGGTCACGAGAAGAGAGTGGGCACAGAGGCTTTAAAGGACGGAGTGGATGGCAGAGCACATGTTGTATAAAAATAGATGGGGAGAATGCTGAGAACAGAAAGGTTCGGGGATGGGAGAGTGGGTGGGGAAGGGGTGAAGGGCTTAGCCCAAACTAAGGAAGTATGAAAAAACCATGTGGAAACCTACTGCTTTGTAAGCTGTTAAAAAGATAACTTAGGGCTGGGGTGTGGCTCAGTGGCTTGCTGCACAAACCTGAGGACCTTGTGCTGGCTAGTTTCATGTCAACAACCCAAGCTAGAGTCATCTAAGAGGAGGGAACCTCAACTGAGAAAATGCTTCCATAAGATCCAGTTGTAGGGCATTTTCTTAATTAGTGTTGAGGGGGAAGGGCCCAGCCCATTGTGAGGGGTGCCATCCCTGGGCTGGCAGTCCTGGGTTCTATAAGAGAGCAGGCTGAGCGAGCCATGATGACAAGCCAGTAAGCAGCATCCCTTCATGGCCTCTGCATCAGCTCCTGCTTCCAGGTTCCTGCCCTGTTTGAGTTCTTGCCTTGACTTCCTTCAATGGTTGACTTTCTTCAATGTGGAAGAGTAAGCCAAATAAACCCTTTCCTCCTCAACTTGGTTTTGGTCATGGTATGTCATCATAGCAATAGAAACCCTGAGACAGAACCTGAGTTTTAATCCTTAGTACCCACATAAAAACCAGGTGGATTTGTTCCGTTTCTGTTGCTGTGGTGAAACACCATGACCAAGAGCAATTTAGAGAAGAAAGAGTTCATTTTGGCTCACAGTGCTAGAGGGTTAGAGTCCATAACAGCAGGTGGAGTGAGGAACTAGCTGATCATGTCTCAGCCTTCCAAGGGAAGCAGAGACGGTGAGCAGGAAGCGGAATGCCCATCCCCAGAGATGTACTTCCTCCAGGAAGGCTGTCCCTCCTAAAGGTCCCATAAACTCCCCAAACAGTACCACCATCTGGGAACTAAAAGTTCGAATACATAACCTAATGAGAGATGTTTCTCATTCAAAACACCAGGTGTGGCTATAAGGACCTGTAACCCCAGTGCTGGAGGGGGTAGGTGAAAACGTTTCTGAGGCGTCCTGGTTCCCAGCTTAGCTCCATTTTTAGTTAGAGGCCTTAAGAGAATTACCCAGTCTTCCTCTGGTCTCCATGCATGTATTCATGGGCAATATGTATACACCATTACTTGAGTACAAATATGTATGCATACACATAAAAATTTAAAAGGTTGAATGGAGGTACTCTGCATGAATAGATACCACTACTCCTAGAAGTCATGTTGTTAAATGAAAATCCCAGGGCCAGATGTGGAATGCCTCTGGATGAATTTTGGATCAAGAAGGCCCCAGAAGGCTATTGCCATTGCTCTTGGTTGCCCACCAGAAGTACATGGTAGGACCCCGTTGCCACAGACACCACACACTCAGGTTATAGGACGTGGAGAAATCAAACCGAAACTGCCTTGAAAATCTCCTTCCCGTTAATTAGCTTTTATATCACTAGAATGTCCATGCAGGCTGTTAACAGACTTATACAGATATAAACCTTGCCAGGAAAAATAGGATGCAATATTAATGGCATGATGGGTATGAGGGTAACCAACAGCTTTATGATTCCATTTGTATCCCACTCCACGGAAGGGAATGCGCGTTGGGTATGTCCTATAATCCTTGTTAGAAGTCCCTGGCTGCGGAGGCCACAGGCCCTAGAGAGTGACCTACTACTCTCGTTTTGCTAAATGGACATGTTTTCAACCTTTGCTAAATGGACATGATTTCAACCTTTGCTAAACAGACATGTTTTCAAACTGCCTTATGAATATGTTTGTTTATATCCATAGACTAGTGCTGCTGTCAGCACTGGTCAGACAAACTTCTTTATGCACTAGTTAACGCAAATGCTCAGAACTGGTAAAAATGTTGTGAGTAAATGACTATTGCATGCTAAACAGGACATCTACATCACCTCCTCCCAGGGAACATTGAGGAAGAAGGACCCAAAGGAATATAAAAGCCAGAGGATGGGGGAGAAGTGCTGTGAAATGCTATTTTCTAGACAATCATGGACATATTCATCGAATCCAAAGCAGGCATCCATAGAGACATTTGCTAATCTGGTTGCCTACGTTCAGAGCACCTACCATCTGCCAGATGCTGTTGTGGAGACTGAGATGGAATAAGAACTCGGAGAAGGCTCGGTCTCCCATATCCTAGATTTGCTGCTCTTCCAGTTACCAGGACAAAATTCCTGGAGTGGCTTTGGGAAGGAAAGGTGTATTATCTCATGTGGCAGGGAAGTCATGGTGGCTGGGTTAGCTTCCTGCTGAGGCAACAGGAGAGTGCTGCACACTCCATCTGCATCTGCAGTCAGCAAGCAGAGAAAGGTGGCTGCTGGTGACCAGGGGGCTATCTCCTTCTCCTGATGTGGTTCAGGACCTGACCCTCATGGGATGATGTTGTCCATAATCAGGGTCTGTCTCCTCTCCTCAGTTAAAACTCTCCGGAAACACTCTCACAGCCACACTAAGAGGTGCATGTCCTAGGTGCCCACCAAGCAGACGATGAAGATTAACCATCCATCATAGGCACTCAACCTATTGCATGGAGATAGATAGACTCATTAAAGCACGGTGAGTGTGGACAGAACACCAGTCATGTTCTGGAAGATGAACAACAGGCTTCTGGGGAGGGGAGCAGGAGCAGGTGTGCTGGGGAGATGGGGAGCTTTGGGAAGCATAGAAGGGAATGTCTAAGAAAGAACCTGGGAGAAACAGAATGTGCCAGATGATAAATGGCTCGGAATGTCTACCTAAGAGGCTCGACCTTGATTGCTGGCCTGGAAGAAGGTATCATTGAAAGATAGTTTTCAAGCAGATTACAAGCACCCTGGAGCTTCAGAGGGGCAACTCGGGAGGCAGAGGAATAGCCACGTGAGGTCTGGGTGATCCCCAAGAGGCAGGGCAATGACATGGGGACTGGTAGGGGGGGTGCAGTCAGAATCTACTGAGTTTTGGATTAAGTGACAACCGTCTGGCTGACATGGAGAGAGCGAAGAGTGAAATTGTGAGACCTGGAGCCTATCAACATGGGGAGGAAGTAGAAGGGAGGACTGTCGGAGCCAATTTAGAAGCTATTTCTCTAAAGGCATCACAGCCTGGGGTAGAAGCACAGACCAAGGGGAAGCCAAGACACCGACTGTGACAATGACTAGGAAAGACTGGGTTGTCACCAAGGACATTAGAGACAGCCTGGCTGGCTGTTCTCTCAGGGAGGCCAGAGTGGGGGCCGGGGAGAGAGAGAGCATGGATCGTGGCCACACAGTGTGCAGAACCAAAAGTCTTAAAAGGAAATAGCTGGGGCAGACAAGGGTGAGCTCAGGCAGCTGGGTCTACCCTCCTCTGGCTCTTGCCATCTTTGGTTGCCAAACTCCAGCCACATGGGTAGGTGCCCAATCACAGTCGAGCGTCATCATGTGCCCTTTGCCCACATCCTCCTCCAACCACTCCCAAAGACTTAGGGTCGCCCTAAGCTCCCCCAGCCCTTGTAGTCTAGGCACAGGGCTCTGGTGCCTCATCTCTTTACTCTCCACTAATACATATGAGAAATGGCAGAGGCCGAACTGGGCTTTTAAACCATTTCCGAACTCCTACAGTAAACACGAGGACTCAAAGAGTGGATGAGAAATGAAGGGGACTTAGTGGAAGAAGAAGTGAAGGGATATGGAGGGGAGGAAAGAATGGAAAGCACAGCTGGGCGGTGGTGGCGCACGCCTTTAATCCCAGCACTCGGGAGGCAGAGGCAGGCGGATCTCTATGAGTTCGAGGCCAGCCTGGGCTACCAAGTGAGTCCCAGGAAAGGCGCAAAGCTACACAGAGAAACCCTGTCTCGAAAAACCAAAAAAAAAAAAAAAAAAAAAAAAGGAAAGCAGGAAGAGATGGAGGGAGGGAAATGGGAGGCAGACAGGGAAGAAAGGGAGGGAGGAATCAAGGAAGGAGAACCATGAATGGATAGATATATGGAGGACTGATGGAGGAAGAGAGGGCCCGATATATACATTCACAGACAGATAAGGATATGGACTAGTGACGGTATTAATGATGGATGGAGTAAGAGGACAAGTAATGAGGAGGAGCTGAGTCGAGATACAAGAGAATGATCAATTAAGTGATTAATTAAATAAATGAAAAAATAAGTGATTAAGAGGATGAATGAATAAAACTGTGTTCTCTGCTTGCTAGAGTTCTCTGTCCTCCCAGACTCCAGGTGGAGCAAACATCCTGTCACTCTGTAGTCGCGCCCATCCCTGGTGTCTGGTATGTGGTATGTGGTATGTGCTGGCCTGCCTGCAGTGGTGATCCTATCCACTCAGCTGACCAAAAACCCCTTGTCCTTGGTGTTTCTCTTTGTGAGTCTGTGCTTACCAAGCTCCAGCCTGCTCCTTGATTGTGAACCCCCTGCTCACACAATTGCATCCACAACCCAGTCAGGCAGACACAGTCAGGCCCATGATGTAATGAATGTATATAATGTATGTATGTCCTCATTCATCATTATCAGAGCTGGACTTGAGTCCAGTCCATCTTCCTGCTACGAAGGCTGCACACCCCCCTCTATTGAGTTGATCCCTATGTCTTCCACCATGGATATCCTTGAATAAAATCCTCATCATCATCTTTTAACTCCACTTGGGCCAAGTTTAGTTGAGAGCCCTCAATGTTTATGGTTTATCACATTTGCTTTCACTGTGGTTATTATTCTAAACTTTCCCTGGAGCGTTGGGAAGAGTGGGTAGCCAAATATTACAGGCCATTTTAATTTCTAGTTTTATTTTATACGTACAAGTATTTTGCCTGGATGTATTTGTGTGCACCACATTCATGCCTGACCCATGGAGGTCAGAAGAGAGCATTGGAGCCCCTGGAACTGGAGCTACAGATATTTGTAAACCACCATGTGGGTGCTGGGAACTGAGCCAGGTCCTCTGCAAAAATAACAATTGCTCTTTACCCCCTGACCATCTGTAGAGTCCTATTGTGATCCCGTCTTTACCTTCATACTCAAATTTTTTAAGTGGAGAAAAAATGGAATGGGTGGAGGGGAGCATTGTTTTGTACTTGAGTGAAAACTCAAAGGCAGTCATCCAAGTTCACAGTCCTTGGGTACACTTGAGAGCCCTAAGCCTTGTTTCCTCTTCTTTGAAAATAGGAAAATTGCTTATTCATTTGTAGCCAAAAATAAGATAGCATTGAAGAACAGGCTATTTCAACAATAACAACTAGAGCCAAAGATTTTTCATCTTCATGCTAATAGCCACCCATTTATAGTCAGTGCACTACTAAGTTCCTGCCTTAAACCCAGAGTTTTTTTAGAGTTGGAATTTAGATTCTTAAACCTACCCTGGATGGTGGCAGAACTCCCCCGTGTGTATTGATACAGGTGGCCACAAGGGGGCGCACCCAGATCAGATACTGCTGACTGCAGCCACCTGGCTCGTTGCTGCCCCCTGTGGTGGATGCATCCTTGCAGCGGATCCGTCTGGTAGAGCTGAGTTCTCCTGCCCCAGGGTGATGCTCCTCAAGTTTGGAAGCAGCTGTGGAGGAGGGAGCAAAGGAGCAGGATTACTTTTGAGACTTATCAAGATCTCTACAAAGCACACTGGGTTTCTGGAGAGGATGCGGAGAGTAAAGCCAGGACCTACTGTGTGCCCAGCCTTGATGTAACTCAACTCCTCTCTGCAGACACAGGATTTGTGGGGAAGGGAGCCGTCTAGGAAGGGAAGGAGCCTACGGGTTGGGTAGTAGCATGACCACCAGTCCAGCTTTCTTGGCAGCCAGCCTCCTTTCACGGAGTGAAAACAAGAAAGTGGTCTCAGCGGCGTCCCAGCTCCAGGCAGGTTCCAGGCAGGGCTCAGAGATTGGTCTGTGGCCTGGGGCTGAGGTTGAGGTTTCTGGAGAGGACAGCAGCCCGGTGAGCACCGTGTCTCAAAGTGGGAAGTGGCAGTGCCCCTGCCAGGAACTGGCACTACCATGGTAAGGACTGCTTCCGATTTTTTAGGGCAGAAATCGTCCTCCCAGGTGGAGAGCCTTAGGATGCTCTGGGAACTGTCCTCTGTTCAAGGATCCCCTCAGGGCTACGGTGACTGTCCAGCTCTTTCTTTCATTCCTATATGGGTGTCTCCTCAGACTGCTTGTTCCAAGGCAAAGTCTCCAGTGTGTAACTTTTGGAGGTGGACATGGCGAGGTGGGACTATGCTGGCTGTGCCTGCCCCTGTACCTGCACCCCCCACCCCGTGTCTATCCTCTGTGCCTGCCCCTTGTGCCTGCCCCCTGTGTTCTCTTCCCATTCTGCTGAGTCCCACCATTTCCATGTCTTTAAAGTCCCCACCCAGGCTGGCCTGCTGTGAGCCTAAGGGACAAACAGAAACTTTGTTACCTCCAACCCCAACTTAGCCCTGAGTGTGATCAGAGATGCCATGAAACAAAGCTAATGTGTAAGTACTTGTTATTTAATTAATGCTCCGTGTATTGGGATTGCTTTTTAAGAAAGGAAAGCCTACTTGCCCTTAAGGCTTTCAGTTGAATTTACAAAATTCATTCTGCTTCTGTGCAGTCACTTTCAAGGGACTTTTGATTAATAGTCAACTCCATTAAAAAAATCCATGTCCTTTGCAAATATGGTTAATTACATTATCTTCAAGATTTAACACAGGATTTACTAATTTAATGTATTCAGTTTCACTTTTAAAACACTTTCCTTGCTGGACGTGACAAGCAAAACTTTCCAAAGTTTAAGCATTTTGGAAAATCTAATTTGAGACTTGAACTGTAGTGAATCCTGAGACCTCTTGCACGTCACACTAGTGTTCACGGGTTTAATAGAAGAAGTCATATGGTCCTCAACAGAAAAACCACAAGTTTAAAATCAATTACAAGTTTCAAATTAGAGTTACAAGGATAATATGTTCATTCTCTACGCAAAGATTCTTTGTTGCTATATTTTTACCTAGCAAATACCTAAGTGTGCAAGGCATTTGCCCAAGTAAGTGAAAAGTTCTCCATCCCCAGGGAATTAGAGTTACCACCTCTTCTAGGACATTACCTCATCTCCGGGGCAAAAGTTCCAGGTGCAACAAAACAAATATCTGTGCCTGCCTGACCATTCGGTTACATGAAACAAAGGTAATATTTCCCGGCATCCCTTGTAATAAAGTGACTACGTGACCAAGACCTGGCCAGTGAGATATAAGCAGAAACGTTACGTGACCGTTTCTAGAGTGCCTCTGGAGAAAATGGCTGTGGGGTGTGCCCCACCCACTCTATTTAGCCATTCCTCTGTCTTGCCCCCGCCCGGAGGCGCTATGGTTGGACCCTTGCCACTATCTCAGTCCTAGAAGACCAAGTGCGATGTGAGGAAGCAGGATCCTGGGGTTCTGGTGGTTTCCGAGAGGAGTTGAGGTTAATTAGTAAGAAACTTCCTGGTAATGTGGTCTGGACCTAGTCTCACCTCTTCCCCTCGGTGGACTTGCCCCTGTGACTTGCTTTGATCAACTATTTGTGGCAAAATCAGCACTGGGTGTTGTCTACGGCAGCATTCACATTTGCTCGCTGGCAGGGATGACCTGAGGTGCAGTGCTCCATTCAAAGCTGCTCTAGCCTGCTGGAAGATGAGGCGCTCTGGCCAGAGCATCTGCTGTTAGGAGCTGGGGGACGCCCTGTAGAGTCTCCCAGCTCTGCAGACATCCCCCCCCCATTTCTGCCCAGGTAAAACCATCAGAGAGGCACTCCCCAATGTACATAATTGTTTTCAGCCATGGAGTTTTATGGTGGTTGGTTGGATTATGCAGCAAAAGCTACAAACAGAATGCAGCCATAAGCTGGCCAGGTCTCACTTCTCCACAAGTGTTAAGCCATTTTTGTTTGGGGTTTGGATCCATCGCATCCTGATGCACCTGTGGGCCGAGCTGAGCTGTGTCAGTGTGCAGGGTGTTCTCTCTTGCTGCCAACAGACATGCTGAGCCTTTTCTAATTGGTTGCCATGTCAACAAAGGACTCCATTTTCTCAGAAGAGGTGGATCTTGTGGACAATTGGGTTCTGGCCATCTCATTAACTCTTCTAATCTGAGACTACAGTAGCCCTCCCCAGTCCCTGCCTTGCCCTCCCTCCACCCACATAGGAGGTCATTGCTGGCTTCCTCCACTAATTTCCTTATTGCCTAATTGAATTCTGAAACTGATTTTGTCCTTGTCTGCCCAGGCTCTGACTCTGGTAGATATGACAGACATCTTGAATTCCACATCTCTCCTTTCTGCGTTCTATTATTCTCAAAGTCAAGTCAGACTGGGGATGCCAGCATCCTCTTGCTCTGAACCTCCATTCCTTTTCTTGCAGATGGAACCTGGATTCTGACATGGTGAGGTTCTTGGGACATGACTCAGATTTTCTACACAGACACTGTGATGTGCTTAGCTTCCCCGATTAAAGACCGGGCAGCTTCCCAGAGCCTGGGCCATAATATCCCAGTAGCTTAATACCAAGTGAGTCAATGTGATCCTCAGCTCGTCACCACCATGCACCCATGCTGACCTGGACACTCCCCACTCAGATCACCATGCACCCATGCTGACCTGGACACTCCCCACTCACATCACCATGCACCCATGCTGGCCTGGGCACACATCACCATGCACCCATGCTGGCCTGGGCACACATCACCATGCACCCATGCTGGCCTGGGCACTTCCCACTCACATCACCATGCACCCATGCTGACCTGGACACTCCCCACTCAGATCACCATGCACCCATGCTGGCCTGGGTGCTCCCCACTCACAGATCATGCCACACCCGTACTGGCCCCAGTACTCCCCACTAAGACCTGCCCTTACTGTTCTCCCTTCGCTCTATATGGTGGCTCCTTTGCTGTCACAGGTCTTATGCTAAAGGTCATCTCCCTTGAGAGAGCTCCCTGACCACAGATAAAACCAGCTCATTCTGTCGCATACCCAAAGTAATAACGGGGATTGGAGAGATGGCTCAGGGGTTAAAAGCACTTACTGCTCCTACAGAGAACCTAGGCTGGGTTACACCTGCATGGCAGCTCATAACTGCCTGTAACTCCATACCTTTTCTGGCCTCCAGGGTTATATGAGGCGGTGCACACAAGCTCATGAAGGCTCACACATACATGTCATTTAAAAAACTCTCTTAAAAATAACGTACTATAGTAACAACTTTAATAATAATTAAAGCTCTTAGTCTTAAATGTATGTTCCCTCAGAAACGAAGATGCCCTTCGGTGTACACGTGGAGTAACTGGAGAACCCCCGCTGTGAGGCTTGATCTTGCTTATCAGCTCCACTGGATCTAGAGTGAACCAAGGTGGGCGCTGGGCACACCTGTAAGGGATTTTCTTGACGAAGGTATGTGAAGTGGGGAGCCCCACCCTAAATGTGGAGCTTTGCTCTTCGCCCACCTGTCTTCCCGATGCCTTCCCACCATGCTGGAGCTTTGCTCTTCGCCCGCCTGTCTTCCCGATGCCTTCCCACCGTGCTGGAGTTTGCTCTTCGCCTGCCTGTCTTCCCGATGCCTTCCCACCATGCTGGAGCTTTGCTCTTCGCCCGCCTGTCTTCCCGATGCCTTCCCACCATGCTGAAGCTTGCTCTTCGCCCGCCTGTCTTCCCGATGCCTTCCCACCATGCTGGAGCTTTGCTCTTCGCCCGCCTGTCTTCCCGATGCCTTCCCACCATGCTGAAGCTTGCTCTTCGCCCACCTGTCTTCCTGATGCCTTCCCACCATGCTGGAGCTTGCTCTTTGCCCGCTTGTCTTCCCGATGCCTTCCCACCGTGCTGGCACGCTTGAGACCCCGTTTGGGTCTTGCTGTAGGCTCATGCACCCTGTTGCTGCTGCTGCTCTCGCTTGCTGACATCAGGACCGTTCCTTCCACCTTCCAACTGGAACTGAAGGCCAGCGGCTCTCCAGGGATCCCCTGGCCATCAGTGCTAGACTGGAGGTGCTGGGGTGACCAGCTTTGTGGGCTGAACAACGACCAGGTTCTCAGCCTCTCCAGTGGGAAGGCAGCCACTGCTGGACTACCCAGACTGTATTGTGTAAGCCAACCTCACACACACACACACACACACACACACACACACACACACACACACACACACACTTTTATTATGCAATTTTTTTCCTCTGCTCTGCTCCTCTAGAGAAACCGAACTGACACATCTACTTAACAAGATATTACCCACTGACCCAAAGACATGAACCAGGAAGCTGAAGGCGGACATAAAGAAACCTTGAGTGTCCATCACTAGGCCAAAGAAGGCCCTGCAGAGGCTGTAGGCTGCACCATTTCAGCCATATCATGTTCTGGAAAGGATATCTACGGAGACTGTAAGAGGACCAGCTGATGTTAAAACTGGGGAGGAAGAATGAACAGGTAGCGCCTGTTCTGTATGCTACTGCAAGGTGGGTGCACGGCATTCTGCCTTTGTCTCACCCTCCTTTCCTTCTCTTTTTGGTTTGGTTTGGTTTTGGGACAGGGACTAACTCTGTAGGCTACCTAGAACTCATTCTGTAGCCCAGACTGGCCTGAGACTCAGCGATCCACTTGCTTCTGCCTCCTAAGTGATGAGATTATAATTGTGTGCCAGCAAGCTCAGTCTCATCCCCCCCCCCTCTCTCTCTCTCTCTCTCTGTGTGTGTGTGTGTGTGTGTGTGTGTGTGTGTGTGTGTGTGTGTGACATGCAGGTGTGTGTACATGGAAAATGGAAGGGGACATCCTGCTCTGTCACTTTCCTTATTATCACTTCGAAACAAGGTTTCTTGTGGAACTCGGAGCTGCCAGTAAGCCTCGCGGACACTCCCATCTCTGCCTCCCAGCACTGGGGTTACAAGCAGGTGCACAGCCATGCCCTGCTTTTCACAGAGGTGCTAGGATCAGAGCTCAGGTCCTCAGGCCCGTGCAGCAAGCACCCTTAACACCTGAGTCATCTCCCTTACCCTGGCTTAGCTCCTTAAATGTGAGCTCCAGGGCAAGAGTGAATGAATGACAGCGAATCCGTTGACAGCCCAGGACGTGGCATCCTGCAGCATCCACAGCACGGCCAGAAGAGTGGCCCCAGCAATGCCAGGTTTTAAACCCTTGGCGTAATACTGCCCTGGTGCATGATGTTGCTCTGGTTCAGCACTCTGGCCATGCCACTTCTTAGATGAGACCTTTTGCTTCCTTTCTTCCTTTCTGCAATGAGTTGTAACAGGCTTTCTTTTGGGCCACCAACCAGCTCCCAAATCATGACACAGAGACTTATGATCAATTATGAATGCCTGGCCTTATCTTATTGCTTGTCTCACCAGCTCTTATAACTTAATTTAACCTGTTTCTCTTCATCCACATTTTTGTCTCGAGGCTTTTTACCTTTAATCATTCTGTATGTCCTACTCCGTGTCTGGCTGGTAAGCGGCTGCCTGGCTGGTGGGCCCCAGGCATCTCCCTCTGTTTCTCCCTCATTCTCTCCTCTCAAGCCCAGATTCCTCCTCCTATTCTCTCTGCCCACCAGCCCCGCCTATCCCTTTACTGCCTAGCTATTGGCTGTTCAGCTTTTTATTAGACCAATCAGATGCCTTAGGCAGGCAAAGTACCATATCTTTACATAATTAAACAAATGCAGCATTAACAAATACAACACATCTCTGTCTAGTTAAAGTAATATTCCACAACAATGAGGCCCACATGACACAACATAACCTAGAGGGCTTCTCTGATCAAGCTTTTCCTGTCGCTCAAATGTCTCTGTTCCACACCAGTTATCTGCTCCTCCTCAGGCCTTGGTTTGGAAGTCACTCCCTCAAAGAGCTCCCACAGGCCAGGCCTGGGCTGTCTCTACCAAAGCTCCTCTCTCACCTCCACCCCAGCAGAATAACTTCATGTATTTGCTACTGGCAGTTGCTCTAAGGAATCTCCCCTGCTGGACCACACAGTCCTGAGTGAAGGGATCATGCCTTCATTGACCCCTACTGTGCCTTTGCCCAGGGAAGGGATCAGTGAAAAATCATTGTCTCAACCATTACTGTTTAATTTCACATCAACAGTCTTGATGCTTTTGGGAGGGTTTCAGATACTTTTAAATGGGGAAAAAAAGCATTGTAACTTGCAAAATCAGAAAAGAAACTGAAGAGCAATAGTCCCTAATGCATTGAAATCTGATTTGATTTGCAAAAATTTGATGTATATACTTGACAGTGATGGATCTTTTATATAAAGCAGTTCAGGGACCAATTCAGATAATTTTCTTCCTAAAAGCTCAAACCATGAGGTGATATTTTTCAGGCTAAGAAGGGTGGGGAGGTGGGAGCTTCCTGCACCTTCTGCAAAGCTAATTTCTCAAGTACAATTAATTTTTGCAAACTGGCTTCCCAGCCTCCACCTGAGGCATTCCCAGAGCTACCCCTTGCCTGCAGGGAATTTGAACCACCCAGGAGCCACAAGTCCCATTTCCCCTCCTGCCTGTTTTAGAGAAAGCATTGTGATTGGGGCTTTGATCTTAATGAAGAAAAGTTCCTGGGTTACTTCTGGAACCTTCCATCATCCTTTTTTTTTAGGGGGATGCCAATTGACCCACCCAGATTACATCCTTCCAGAGGCTTCCAGTCCCTATAGGTCATAAGGCAAGGGTCTTTCCTAAGGTCCATCAGTTGAGCAACAGTATTAAAAACTATTCAGAGCAGGACACTTGGAGGCTGAAGCAGGCAGCAGAACAGTGTGGAAGCCCAGTACCATCTGGCCCCATCTGCTTCTGCTCCATTTCCACCCTCTGCCCTCCCTCATTCCCTCCTCCTTACTCCTCTACCTCAAATAACCACACTCTTAGCTTTTGAACTTGGTGTTCTCTGTGCCTGGAACTCTCTCTCTCTCTCTCTCTCTCTCTCTCTCTCTCTCTCTCTCTCTCTCTCTCACACACACACACACACACACACACACACACACACACACACACACACACACACACTTTACTAGACAACTACAACTTACTGTCAACCTTGCGCATCTCTGGTCTTCTGTCACCCTTCGGAGAGGTCGTTGTGACCTCTCTAAGTGGCTACCCTCCCTCCATTACTCATCCCCGACCTCCCTTTCTCTTCCTCCTCAGGACTCACCCCACGTAACCCAGTCCTGACAGATCCATTTACTCTTTTAGAGATAGTTTATCTCCCTGCTTGAAAAGTGAGCCCCATGGAACAGGACTTTGCTTAAGCACCAATGAATCCCTTGCTCCTTGCCTGGCACTATGTATACAGTAGGTGCTCATTAATGTTCATCAAAAATGAGATGAAGTCAGATAGGGAAGACACTGCCCCTGATGATGCCACAGCTTCCAGCCAGATGGTGTCCCTGTGTGACTGCGAACTCCCTCAGCTCATAGGGTGGAAACCATCGACTTCGTTCTTACACGAGGAACTGAGACTCAGTGGCTTTGGTCAGGATTTATTGACTGAGGCAGATCACCATACGCTGCAACCTTGAAATGTTAGCAGCAGTGTTTAACAGAAGAGAAAACCAAAGAGGTCCAGTCCCCTGCTGCAGCTGCTGTTCAGTTAGAGCAATACTCAGGCCCATGGGCCTGGACTCTCTGTCCAGTGCTCCTTCCCAAAGTCCCAATATTTCACACATCCTGTCAGTAATCAGAAAGCTCCCCTGGCTTCTCAGACCTCAGGGCGGCTCCTGCAGGGGCCTGGCGGGGGACCCGAGATGTTGGAGAACAAAACAGGTGCATGCTTTCAGAAGACAAACTTCCTGTCAGAGGTGTGGAAGGACCCCTGAGAACAAAGAATGATGGACTCAACTGAAGTTAGACGGAAACAGGACAAACTGTGTGTGAGTGCAGCACAGGTGCCCGTTTGCCCGTTGGGTGAGTAATTAGAAATCTCTGTGATAAATCTCCGCACGCCTGTGCGGTGTTCAGGATGCCGACTTGACATCTATTAGGGAAGAATTGTTCCCCTGGCTGGTGTGGGGATTTTTGTTGTCTTCACTTTGGAGCCTTTAATTAATATTAAGCCCCATCGCTAGGTTGGTTCCTGTGAGGGGCTTGGAGGGGGAATGTAGGGGAGGGGCGATCCAAAGCAGAGAATGGCCATGACTGTTGTGATCATTATGACCAAACTTCCTGTCTGGTGGCTGGGTTGGATGTTGTCTGGAAACTGCTCGCTTATTAGCGATGCGCTCTCTAAAGGTTACTAGGGTGTTGGCACGCCGGTAGCCAGCGTCTGTCTGCTCTGTGACTATTGCGCAGTGGCCTCGGGCAGGGACAGAGGCTCTGGAATCTGGAAGGGCTGGGATAGTCTCTGTCTCCACAAATAGCTCATTATAAAGGATCTTGTTAAGTCCTCTGGGGGTGTGGAAATGTTCTCTCCTGGGGACCAAGCAGAGGCAACTGCAGTTATATGCATAATGTAAGTATCCACACTTGAGGGGGCTTCAGAGCTCGTAGGTCACAACTCCGGAAGGATTATTTAACGCTGCTCTTTAACACAAACAGCAGAACGTTGTCCCTTCAAAGGGCGTGTGCTTCACTCAAGTGGCTTCAGGCACCCTGTAGTCAGAGTCACCATTAGAAAACTGGGTTCTGAGCCAAGCGGTGGTGGTGCACGCCTTTAATCCCAGCACTCGGGAGGCAGAGGCAGGCGGATCTTTGTGAGTTCGAGGCCAGCCTGGGCTACCAAGTGAGTTCCAGGAAAGGCACAAAGCTACACAGAGAAACCCTGTCTCGAAAAACCAAAAAAAAAAAAAAAAAAAAAAAAAAAAAAGAAAAGAAAACTGGGTTCTGAAGAGGTCCAGTCTCTCTACCATGGCCTCCGTGTAGTACTAGAACAATACTCAGGCCTGAGGGCCTGGACGATTGGAGCATAGCAATATGTGGTACACAGTGCCCAAGGCAAGCTAGGTGTACTGTGGCTTACTGGATACTCCTGAATTTTTGCCTCTGACCAGTAAAAGTGTTCTCCTCTCCTCTTAAGAGATTGGAAATCTGAGCCCAAATACCCTGTGCCCCTAGAGCCGCATTGTCTACCCTCATAAGCAATGCCTCTTGGTGACTACGAAAGTAACCTAGAAAAGGGAAGCCAGAACACTAGGATGGTGGAATCCATAATGTAGGGGGGGGGAATGAAGAGCTATTTCTCATTTTTAAAAATCTGGGAAAAGAAATCATAAAGTGGCGCGAGAGTGATCGCTAGTACCAAACACACGGCTGTGCATATTGCAATACTGTTTTATAATTACTTAGCTCCAACTGAGAGCCATCATGTAGAGCCAGCTGTCTGCAGTCTCTTATAGAGCTCCCACAGCATCTGTTTGCCAACATCCCCTGTCCCCACCAATCCCTCCACTCACTGGAGAGTGATTCGCTGCTGTTGTGACCTGGCACTTTCCCGACTTGCTGGGAATCATGCTCCAGTTCCCCCCACCCCTTGGTCCAGCCCCTTCCTATCCCATTACTTTGCATGAGGTTGAACCCATCCAGAGCACCATACAAACCTATCTGTGATGAGTAGAATTAGCTCATTATTGGTCATAAGACCCAAATGTTGCCAAAGTAGTATAATAGAGCATTGGCTAGGACTATTATGAAAATAATACGTAAAACAGAAACCTGCATGTTGAGGCCTGAAACTTTTGGAAGCCACTGGAAAGTACATGGCACTTACTGATGGACAAATGCTGAAGTCCTTAGAGTCCCTTGTTCCAGGTCTATCTGAAGCAAACCCTTACTGGTATTTGCATTATATGAGCCAACAAATTGTCTGCCTTTACCCATCTGAGGTAGTCATAAGCCATTTGCTTGAAAGTGGCAGAAAAGTCTTCCCTAGAGACTAGTCCGGGTTGACAGCAGGATCGGGATCCAGTGGGTAAAAGTGATAGAGATGACACTTTGACCCCCAAAAAGTGTAGGACGATGTTATGAAGTGTCAGTCTATAAACATGTTCAGGCAAATTCAAGTATCTGATTTGGACCTGGGTGTGGCTGGATAAAATGGATTCAAAGCTTAGGTTCCTTCCAACTTCCCTTTCCTGTGACTGCCAAGAAAGAAATATCCCCAAGAGAAGGATTTTCTGAGCACACCTACCGTCCTTTACCTCTGTATCCCAATTCTTTTCTTTATGGCAATGGCCACTATTTTTTAGCTTTAGATTCATATTTTTCCTTACTTGCCAATCCTCTAACCTGCTGAGGAGGAAAAAATAATATATATCCTAAACATTCAGTATTACACGCACCTAATGTAGTCTAGCTGCTGCCATGCACTTTTACAGCTTAATATTTTCAGCCTGGGAGCTGTGGGGCTCGGCAGAGACAGAATGAGTCAGATTTTCCTGAGTTCTCTTTGTGCTCAGGCTTATTTAGGTCGAATCCCCTTTCTCTTTTCTTGGGAAAAGCAAATGCCTGTAAATCTGTCTTAAGAAATGGTTGACACAGCTGTCCAGTGAGACAACCAAACCCTGTTTCCTAAAGCAAGAACTTCTTAATGGCTCCCAGCAATGCCCATGTTACATGTCAATGACCATGTTGTCCAAGACATGCTCGGACTACAGTAGACACTTCCTGTCAGTGGTCATGGGACCCAGAGGGCACCCTCAGATGGTCAGAGAGTTCAACACTATTGTTCAGACAATAAAAGCTGTAAGAAACTACATGACAGGACCAGACTTTTACGAAGCGCTGGCTTTGGTACCTTGCCTGCTACCAAAATCATGAATAAAGCTGAGCTCTCTGAGTGCGGTTTCAAAAGTTGGAGTTCTATGACACTGTAACAGAGAACATGTTCATTCTGCAATAGGTCTTCCAAACACAGTAGGCCTTCAATTAGTACTTTATTAGATGTGAGTACTGTCACATCCCTGGCCCTGTGCTTTTTATGAAGTTACTCCAAAAGCAAGCGTTCCAGTGGAACTCACATCTACTGCCACTGAGTCACTGTGACACATCCTACTTAAAGACATCTCATCTGCACCATTCAGTTAAGGCATCAGTTTAGCAGAGGCCACTATATGTTTGCCACTAGTGCATTCAGTCTTGCTAGGAGCATCTCTGTGACCCATCCCAGTTTCCCAGAGCAGAAAGAGGCCCCTGAGGGTGCAGTACCTCTCTCTGTCCTCGATGTTCTGTTGTTGAATGCCCAACTTTGCCGTTGCTCCTTAAGACCACACAGGGAAGGAAACTCTCATTTACTGAACCTCCTAAGCACTGGGGACTTTATATGTATGATCTCATCTGGTCCTCTCAGCCACATTGTAAACAAGGCCCGATTAGTCTTTATTTTGTGTAAACAAGAAGTGTTGTGGGATATTTGATGGCACTGTGAAACTCCTAGACTGTGTTAATAAAACTAACTTTGGATCAGGAGGCAGAGCCCGTGACTAGTTGACAAGAATTAGCCATAGAGAATATGGAGGACCCAGTAATATGGGTAGAGAGATGCAGGAAGGAGCAGGATGGGACTTAGAGATTCTCAGTCTTTTTGGTTTGGACCAGTGTGAAGAGGTGAGCTCTCTCTCTCTCTCTCTCTCTCTCTCTCTCTCTCTCTCTCTCTCTCTCTCTGAGTCTCTGGCCAAAAAGGAAGTTCAGCTGGTTGTTTCTCAGCTTCTCTGATCTTGCAGGTTTTCACCCCAACATCTGACTCCTGAGTCTATTGATAAATAGAACAACTTCAATAAAAACTACATTTGGTAGCCGTGGCTGAGCCAGTGCTGGCTGGACCAGAAATCCTGCCAGGCTGCAGTCTGGGTGGCTGGGTGCTGACTGCAGGTCACGGGGCACAAACTGTGGTAGGACAGGCCCATAAGGTCGAGGAAATTGGCTCAGATCAGTAGCCAAGGCATGCACATAACGCACTTCTTAAGAGCCAACCTGGAGTCTGCCCAAGGGACGACCACACAGACTGGGTGCTGGGAGGAGGGTATATAAGGCCTTCCCTGTTATTGAATAAATGAGTTCGTTATTTGCTTTCAATGGACTCCCAGTGTCTGTGTTGTTGACACCGCACCTTCTCACCCCCTCCCTTGAGGGAGCCATTAGAATCCAAGCAACAACAAATGATAGTTAAAATATCATTAGATTCAGGTGAGGCTGCTAAGCAGATAGAAAAACAAGAAGTAAGGCCCAGAGAGGTCAGTGACTTACCCAAAGTCACACAGACTCAATTTACAGATTTGAGTCTGTGGCACCCTCACTTTCTTGTTTACTTTTAGTCTACATTTTGTTTTATAATGTGACTATAGGGGCTGGAGTAATAGCTTAGTGGTAGTGTTTGTCTATCATGCATGAGGCACCAGGTTCAATCCTCTAATACAACCATACATGTGTGTGCTTTTTTGGGTATATATGTATCAGATATTCATGTATAATGCAGTACACTTTCTCTGGAGACTATTATTCATGCAAACACACCAAATCATCAGCATAATTTTATTTATTATAGCAGAGAAGCAGGGAATTATACAGGCCTATTAAGGACTCACACATTTCAAGTAAGTTGGATAAATGTGATTTTTAAGCAGCACACAAAGTCATCCTAAAACAATCTACAGATTTCAGAACACATGAAGAGCTCTCCAGGCTGTGGCCTATGCGTGGAGAGGGACCACTCAAGACATCTTATGCAAATATGCAAATCCAGTCTGTTTCCTCTCCCATCCAGCCTCATCTCCCTAACCTATCGATATAAATATCTGCCTGGAGATGGGGAGATTTGAAACCAGAGAGGACCTTGCCCCTGGTTCTGGGTTATCTGAATCAAGGGAATCCAGTTTATCGTGAACACTCAATTGTTTCCTGCTCTCTGCTTTTGTTTGGAGACATGGAGAATAAGGCTCACTGTAGTGTTGAGGTGGGACAATCTCTCGTTCAGCTGCAGCTTCTGGATCCCCTTCCCCAGTGCCAGGGCATACGCTGGGCCAAATGGCTCAGGCAAATGGCTCAGGCTCCTGCAGCCAACTCAACTACTGAAGAACACAGCTGTGCTTAGCCTCCTCAGCTCCACTCTGATTCCGTTTCTCATGGGGTAGAAGTGTGATACTGATCATTTTTAATGAGGGCTGTGGGAACTGGCCCAAATTCTGAGTTTGTTGTACAGAACAAATTGGTTTGTTTTGCTCCCTCTTGTCATTTCAGCCTTTAGAAGCTCATGGCTTTTCATCATGAGCAAGGGGCTTTCACTCCTTTAGGAAAGGCACTACCCTAACCCAGGGCTTAGGAGCTGGGCTTTTCCAGCGACACATTTGAGACCATGAGAACTCTGGATGCTCAGACTGAGCATTTATCATGCTAGAGGCCTGGTCTTTCTAGGGTCATAATCCCTGCCCCCGGAAAGGCTTTTCATTTAGCCTGTGGCCTCCAGAGCAGGGCACATAAAAAAGAGCCCCCGATGCTGAGAATACAGTTACGATAGCTATTTGCATGTATCTCACTTTAAGGCTCCACTCTGTATGTCTCACGCATGCATACAATTAGGGAGTGCTCATCCTTCTTCTGAGAGGAGCACGTGATCAATGAAATTTGGGATCACAGATCTACAGGTACAAAGAACAAGTCTCTCTGGATTCTGGGGTGGGGAACGTCACAGGGACAGAGTGGTTGGGCTGATGTCAAAAAACTGCCACTGGTAGTGGTAGTTTAGAGGTCTAAGGGTTTGAGCCGGACACGGGGGCCTATTGGCAGAGCAGGGCTAGGCTGGGCTGGGACCTTTTCATGTGAGTGCTGAATGGAGTAAGGGGTGGGACACGCACACAAGGAGGGAAAAGTGAGCTCTAGTATAGGAAGAGGGCAGGGGAAACTGACCCAGCTCCATAGTGGGGAAGTGTTACGCATCAAGCATCTAGATCTTCAGAGTAGGTGTCGGGGTTCTCCTGGGACCGAGTCATCACCTTGAACTGACGCCGAAGGAAGCCGCCGTAGCGCTTCTGGTTGTCCCACTTCAGCTTGGGGCGAATGCGCCGCAGGAAGCCCCCATAGCGTTTGTATAGGTCCTCATGCCCTACCGGCTCCCCATCCTGGCCCCCGTCCTCGTCCCCGGCCATCTCTGAGCTCCTCTTGGGGTATTTGCGCAAAAAGCCGCCGTAGCGTTTGGCCGGCTTCCTCAAGTCCTCCTCGTTGAAATGGAGTGTGTCAGCCTGCGTGGCTCCATCGATCATCCGCTCAGCACCCACCAGCTCAGATTCTTTTCCATCCCCGAACCTGGTAGAGAGACCCCTGAGGTTTTCCTCCGAGAGGCTGGTGAGCAATCGGCTTTTCTCCAGCTCCTTCAGGAGGGGCTCCAAGAGCTTGGACAGTGCACTGTAGCCTTCCTCCAAAGCAACCTCGTTCTCCGCATCATCCTTGCCACGGAGCCCAGAGGCAGACGGGGCGAGAAAAGACAAAAGGCGCAGGCATCTCTCCCACTCCTCTGACGGTGGCACCAGGTCCTCGCACTCCAGGGAGCAAATCTGAAAGATTGGTAGTCACGTCACCAAACGACTTTCTTATCATGTGAGAGATGAGAAATCAGACTTATCCCAAAGGCACAGAGACACGGGTGGGAATGCCCAAGATCTTCCTATTGCCCTCCATGTGCTTTCACTCTTCCAAGGGGTATAGTTGCTCTGCCAGGAGTGGAGGGCACTGCTAACACTTTAGAGACAGAGGTTCAGAACAGCAGGAAGAGTGTGCATGGGGAACGCGAGGGTTCAGCACACCTGAGGGTGTGTGTTGGGGGGACCATGGGATCTGCTTCATAGTGCGGCAGGGAGCACCCAACCACCTTGACTCTAACAGTATTGACAGTGGTGAGCAATGCCAGAACTTGAATTCTGAAGGTCTGAGGCTGGAGTCCCCACGCTTAGCCACATTGCTCGCCTGGGGGTGAGCAGGACACACTGTGTACAGCTCCATGGATGTAGACCAGACTGAGATATTAAACACTGAGCACCATGATCTCAGGGAATCGCTCTCATTTTGCAGATGAGGAAAGTAAGACTCGGAGAGCCGTTTCCGAGTAAGGGAGCTAGAAAGAGCCGGAATCAAAGCCCGAGTGCTGTCCACCACAGTCCAGCCGACACTACTGCAGTCCTTCTGCAGTGCCCGGTGAGGCATGTGGGGAAGCAGGACCCAAAGCAACATCAACAGGCCAGGCCCAGGAGTGGGGCTGAGGCTCCAAGCCCACCAAACGCATCCTGACAGGGTTGATGGTGAGGGATTTGGCCAGGAGCCTGAATTTGGAGGTGCCTATCAGCTAGAAAAAAGAAGCCTTGGGCTGTCTACCCAGTGCTGCAGACAGTACACCAAGCACCCCATATCTACACCCCGTTGCCAGGCACTTGGCTGCCTAGAAACACGGTCTGTGTGCAGGCTTGGGAAAGCCATGGTGATGAAGTCTAGACCACAATGGGAACTAGACAATAGCAGACCCTGGTTCCCGGCTGTCCGGAGGGCAGGAAAAGCCATGCATGCCCTGATGTAGTAGGTGCAGCAGACTCAGCTGCCCTGATATACGACCTCCCTGCTCTGGGCTCCACCTATGAATAGAGTGGCATGGAGAAGCCTTGCTGAGACCTACCAGCGGGTTGATGGGATGGGACCCATCCTGAGTCCTCACGGCACACAGGGAGCACAGGGCCAGGCAGTCCGCTGCATCGTTAGAGGGCACCACCACGAGGAGACACGCTGCCAGCATCAGCGCAGACCACGCCATTCTGTCTCACTCTTCTGCTGGAGAGGGAGGGGGAAGGACAAGATGGTGAAGTTTGTCCTGAGCTGACAAGGCCATATCTCTGACTCACGTCTGGGGTAAGAGCAGCATAGGCAGGCATTCTCCTTCCAGTGCTGTAGTCAAGGACACAGAAGCTGGGGAGGTAAAGTGGGAGTCAAGGCCGAGGAATAAGGACGGGCTGAGTGCTGAGTAATCGCGGCATACTGGGTGGGATCTTTTCTCTGTTCACAATCCACATAGCAGCTCTGCAAGGCAGGCCGTGCTGTGGTTTTGACTTGACAAGTGGAGAAGCCGAGGCACAGGAAAATGGCTCCACACAGCTAGGAAGCTAGGAAGCTAGGACTTGATGAGGTCTGTCCAACTGCAAGTCACATTTCCACTGTCACCAGCATGAAGGTATGCTGCTAGGTTCTGAGTCCCCAGGCTAGAGTTCTCTCTCTCTCTCTCTCTCTCTCTCTCTCTCTCTCTCTCTCTCTCTCTCTCTCTCTGTCTCTCTCTCTCTCTCTGTCTCTGTCTCTCTCTCTCTCTCTGTCTCTCTCTCTGTCTCTCTCTCTCTGTCTCTCTGTCTCTGTCTGTCTGTCTGTCTGTCTGTCTGTCTCTCTCTCTCTCTCTCTCTCTCTGTATCTGTGGGTGTCTCTCTATCTCTCTCTTCCTCTCTGGAGCTGGAGATAGAACCAAGGGCCTCACACACGGTAGACAAACATTGTACTACTGACTTACACTCCCATTCTTTCTGTTCTTTGCAAGTTCTCTGGGGCGCCCCTCTTTCGCTTCAGCATTGCTCCTCACTCTGACCAGAGCTCCACCTTCACCCCCTCTCTGGGCTGGCCTCCCTCCTCAGCTTCTCAGATTGGAGCACGAAATACCTTTCTCAGCATATAAATTCTGAGATGACACCCACTAAGTGGAGGAGAGCCTCACCCTCTGCCTCACGGTCAGGCGCTGTCTGTCTGGTCCCATCCCTAATCTCAGCGGTCAGGTCTGGGATCTGCTTTCTCACCTCTTGGCCTTGCCCATGCTGTTCCTCTTCCTGGAGAAGTTTTCCTCTCCTCTTCCCACTTCCTTCCTGATTAGGTCTCGCCTGCCAGGAACTTGTACCTCCTCCATCACAATGGTGCACCCCCTAACTATCTGTGCAAGCACTCTGCCCCTCAAGGTGTCTGAACACTGAACAAAGAGACAATCTCTTGCCCTCTCCATAGCACATGCTTGTGGGCCTCAGACAGGCTAGGCTTGCTCCTGCCTCAGGACCCCTATACTTTCTCTTCCTCTGTCTGAAGAACTCTGATCTCAGGTTTCCACAAGACTGTCTTTCTGCATTAAATAAACTAAATGTCACAGGGCCAGACCGGCTCACACTGGCTGAGGTATCTGCCTTTACCATTTCCCCAACTAGAACATTAGCTGTCTTAACTTCTTATCATCCTAGCATTTAAAACTCCAGCCAGCACATAGTAGGGCCTTAGTAAGTGCTTGACAGATGAACTGATGGTTTATAAGGAAGTCTGTTAAAAGTTGTCTCTTTTGGGAGGGGGAACATGGGAGGGGCCAGAAGGAAGGAGCGAGAGAAAGATTGGAGAGAGAAAAGGAAAGAGGATGACTGTGTAATTATATTTCAATTAAGGTAAAAGATTAAAGTTGTCCCTTTCACAGTCAACTCTCAAAAGATTCTTACTTTATTTTTAATTATATGTCTATGTCGGGTGAGGAGATATCTATTTCGGGTGCCTGTGGAGGCCAGTAGAGAGTGCCCTGGATCCGCCAGAGCTGAAGTGACAGGCCGTTGTGAGCCTGGCGTGGGTGCTGGGAACCAAACTTGGGTCCTTTGCAAAAGCAGTGTTCACTCTTCACCACGGAAGCGTCACTCTGGCCTCATCAGTCAGTCCGCTCTGTATAAGTCAAATCACCATGTAGTTCTTGCAAGTGGAACTGGGAGGCCCCAGAGACTCCTAGCCGGCCAGCTAGGGGTTTCCTCTTCCCCACCTAGATATCCTGACCTACTGTCTCCAAGACACTGTCTGCCTTCCCTCCTGCAAACTGCTCCTCCTCTTCTGATGTTCTGGGCTTTCAAAGATTTCCCCCCATGAGCCCAAAGCCCAGAACACACCCCAGAACAGGTCTCCTCTCTCAAAGCACACAGTAGGCTCCCCAAACAGAGCCTTCCTAGCCATTACGTCAGTTGCCATCACTGAGCTCTACTGCCCTACGTCTCTGCGGGGGCACCTCTATTGCAAGGAGCTGCCCACATTCTGCTCTGAGCAGTGAGTGAAGCTGAGGTGCCGGGCCCACTCTGTTGATTCTCTCCACCTAATGATTGCAGTTTCTAGAACAGGTTTGAGTCACCAATGTCTAAGTCTTCCATGAGTCCCAGCAACAATTCGCAGAACATTGACTCTACCCTGAGCTTAGTTCTACCCACCTTCTCAGAGGTGAGCGTGACTGGCCCACTTTAGAGATGCGAAAACTGGTGCTCAGGAACTTGGTAATTTGTCTGGAGTTATATGCAACTGTAGGCCAGGATGCAGGTCCACGTGCTTCTCCTGAGACTGGGATCGACTACTGCTGGCACAGGGAAGCTCAGAGTAGAAAACTCAGAGAACTATATGCACGTACCCTGTGTGTCTCTGCATCTCTCGGGTTTCTCCCCTGCTCTATCAGATGAGAAAAATCAGAGGCCTGGGCAAGAGAGTGTTCCATTTACAAGCAGACAAAATAAATGGTTCGTGGTTTTGTTTTTGGTGTGTGTGTGTGTGTGTGTGTGTGTGTTGTATTATAACAGCTGGCCTGTTATAATCTTTGAGCAAACTAAACCACTGGTGAGCCTCTGTCAGTCTCTAACACCTGTTGGGAGACTTCTCATAGCGCTGAGCTCTAAAGTAGACCCGATTTCGACCTCTCTCTAGGAAACTGGTGTCCCCTTAGACACAGCCTCCATGGTAGCCAGAGGACTTTCTGGACACTTCCATTAGACCCAGCTCTGTTCCAGACTCTCGGGCTCTGTAAGGCCTCCCAGAGGTCTGACCTTTCAGCCCATACCCAGCAACCTTCCCAATACAGAGAGCTTACTTCTGCAAAGTGCACACTGCATGCCTGTCTGTGCTCCAGCTGAAATGGATATTTTCCCCAACTCCATAACCAAGGGCCCATGCATGCTATTTCCAGCCCTTGCACACAGAGTTCCCTTTGCCTGGAACACCTGTCACCCATTCCTATTACCTTTGACCTGACTAACTCTCACTCATTCTTTAGAATTCAGCCCCAGGAA
Source organism: Peromyscus maniculatus bairdii (assembly GCF_049852395.1). Taxonomy (NCBI): domain Eukaryota; kingdom Metazoa; phylum Chordata; class Mammalia; order Rodentia; family Cricetidae; genus Peromyscus; species Peromyscus maniculatus. Next base: position 107,680,418 of record NC_134855.1, read on the forward strand.
TCACCTCCAGGAAGTCTGTCTGGACACCATCCCTTGGAGGATCTGCAGCTACCCATGCTAGCTCCAGCACATAATTACATCTGCCTATCTGAGTCTGACACAAGAGGGGATTTTGTAAATGCAAAGTCCCTGCAGTATCAGTGTGTATTGTGTGCTTGACCATGACAGGGAGGCCACAGTTGGGAAAAATACATAAAAGGGAAACTGGAGTATTAAATGCCAAAAAGGGGCCGAGGCCAGTTCGTGCCAGCCTCATGGACCTAGCTATAGTTTGCATTTGTTTGAAATATCATGAGGACCAGAGAGGCTTGCTTGATCCCTGTGTGTGGGGGTGGGTGGGTGGGTGGATGGATGGATGGATGGATGGATGGATGGATGGATGGATGGGTAGCTGAACAGATGAATGGATGAATGATAGATGAATGGTTCCCAGATCTTCATCCAGGGCTCAAATGAGACCAGGAGCTCCATACCAGTTTGGTTTGTTGAGTGAATAAACAGACATTTTAAAACTGGGAATTTTCTAGGGGAAAAAAAAAGCTTGATTTCCAACCACAAAAGCATTATTAACTGCTGAAACATAGACTCAGTGGCCCACAAAGCCAAAGGTGTTTACTGTCTGACCCTTCGCCAAGGAAATATGCTGGTCCTGCCTCGTTGATTTATGCGAATCTGATAGGCTTCAGCTAAGTTTCCTGAGTCTCCGGCCATGTGGACATATTATCTAATAATAATGAAGCCATCTCTTGGCAGAAGACCAGATGGGTTTACTGCAGATTGCAATAGAGGTAGGTTGCATCCTGCACCCCACAAATTCAGAGCCATTGCGGGTAGCAGACTCTATTAAAAGTCACCACTCACCTGAGACTATAATATTCTTTGAGAGGTAAAACCACAGGCCCTCAGCACCCTCTCTCCATGGGCACTGTGGACACAGTAGGAACTCTTTTACCTCTTGATCCAGAGTTCCTTGAAAGAGTTGGTTTTGTTTTGATTTGATTTTTGCCCTCTCCCCAGATTAGAAATATTTCTACTGTAGTCAGCCAGGGCTCCAGGGGCAGCCAGCATTTCTATTTGAAAAGCCAGGGAGGAATAATAATGGCATGATTTAACATCACAATTATCTCTGGGAGCAATGTATGCATATGATTATTCCTATTTGGAGGAAGAGGAAATGGGAAAAGGTAAGAGTGAAGTCACTTGCTTAAGGTCACACAATGAGTCAGGAGAGCTCCAGCTCTCACACCCACCTTGACACATGTCAGTGTTTCTGTGAAGCTCCAGTGACAACCACCCTGGAATCTATCAAAGACTGTGCCATTGCTCTGGGCCACATGCCTCCAGGTGGCCCCTCAGGGCAGGCTATCGGTATAGGTTCAGGCTCCTGGGGAAAACTGTGGACTGACAGACAGAAGCATCAACCCCTGGTGGCAAGGCTGGAATGGAGGCCAAACGCTTTATATCTTTTATATGAATTCCCTGCACCAGTGATTTGGGCACTATCATCCCCCTTTCTAGATGGGAATACAGGGACTCAGAGAGATGGGAACTAGGCAGCATTAACCACTGACTGCACAAGCTGTCCACAAGTGTAAGGGCACATGGCATGTCCTGTGGGCTATCCCCTGACTTTCACAGAGGTGTAAGGGCACAATGGCATGTCCTGTGGGCTATCCCCAGACTTTCACAGAGGTGTAAGGGTACATGGCATGTCCTATGGACTATCCCCACATTTTCACAGAGATGTAAGGTCACATGGCATGTCCTGTGGGCTATCCCCAGACTTTCACAGAGGTGTAAGGGCACACGGTATGTCCTGTGGGCTATTCCCAAGACTTTCACACACTTCTGAAGATGAAACCATTTTAGGGCTTTTCATCCCACTGGAAAATAGCAAGTTTGTTTTTGTGGGTTCCCAAAGGGCTGTCAAAGGAAGGATCTGAAACTCGAGCGTGCTCTTATTGAGATATGCTCACTGATAGAGGACGGGCGATCAGTTTGCAGAATGGCTTTGCTCCTGAGCAGAAAATGAGCCAACTTTTTGCTCAGCAAGTACCAAAGCATGGACACAGGACCAGGCCTTACCCAAAGGTAATCACATTTGCTGCACTGGGACAGATAGAAATATGGGTCCTGCAGTCCAGGCCACAAAGGTCATGGTCTCAGTGATATCATTAGCTGCAGTTTTAAAGGGATGTTTCTCAGCTGTCAGATTTGTAATGGAATCTCCTCCCTTATTGTCATTTGGTATAATTTATAGGATAAGGAGAAAGAAAACAGGAAAATAAGAGGTCAGGGAGAGAGATGAAGAGTCAGAGAAAAGGGACACGGGTGGGTGGGGTGACAGTGTAGATGCTGGGGAGAGAGGTGAATGGGAAAGAGAGGGGAAGGGCTGAGAAGAAGCAAAGAAAAGGAGGCAGAACCTGATGTCCTCTTCTGCTTCTCCCTGAAGCTGCCCCTTGAGCTACAGAGGAAGAGCTCAGGAAACCCTTATCGGGTCAAATTGAATTTTGCAGGAATAAGACTGGGAACAAAGGCAGTGGAAGCCACTGTGGACACATTACGTCTAGTGAGGAGTCTGCAGCCAGTGGCCAAGCATTCCGACCAGCGAGGCAAATGGGGCAGGGTGAGGAGAAAACTCCTGAGCATGTCACCTGCCTCAGAGCTCCCCTGGGGGTAAGGAGTAGGATCCAGGCTGAGTTGTAAAGGACCTGGGGACATAGTTCAGTCTGATGTTGTCTCTTCCTCCTGTCGTCAGCTCTGACTCAGTTAAGTTGTTTTAGCACCACGTCAGACCCACTAAGATCTGCAGGTCACTTAGGAGCTGGGATGAGCAAACTGGTGAGAGAAACCAGCTGCTGGCCGCACTTTCTCAGACATGCATGAAAACCAAACCAGCAACCACTGACCGCTCTAAGAATGAGAGAGAGATCTGATGAATAGAAAAGTCCTGCCAGGACACCTGGAGCTGGGATGAGACATCAGGGAGGGATTTCATTGTCAGGGAGAGGGCAGATAACGAAATGAAGCCATCTGTAGCGATGGGGAGGGGAACACTGGCCTCAGAAATATTTGCCTTTTAATCATATTTCCCTGGAAGAGCACACAGCAGCATGGAATGGGGCGACTGAAGACGTCATATAAGAGGAAGGAGGGGTTCACTTTGAGGCCTGCCATTTTGAATCAGTGGAGAGTTGACCATAGTAGCATTCACTGAAAGCCTACCAAATGCCAGGTGCATACAGCCTCCTATAGAAGCCTCCCAATAATATGAGGGAAAGGGTGTTGTTATTAGCTTCATTATATTGGTGAGGAAATTAAGACCCAGAAAGGGAAAGCAACTGTTGCAAAATTACACAGCAAATGAAGGATAGATATGGGTTTGAACTCAGCATAGGCTCAGGTGTGGCCATACACTCTTAGGTAATACATGGAAAATTCTGGAAGTAACGGTCAGTGAATCCCGTGAGTTATCACAACCTTCCATGTGCTTTCTCAAACAACCCAGAGACAACCACTTGAGCAGTCTGCTGCATTGAAACAGTGGAGTCTACCACACAGTTTCTGTGGAACCACTGTGACACCCAGCTGCTAGCTACTCCTGGAGACAAGGAGAGTCACCTGCCACCCAGCACCTTAAGCACAGTGAGGACAAAGCGATGGGCTCAGGATTGTGTCAGTAAATTCACACACACACACACACACACACACACACACACACACACACACATACACACACACATACACACACACACACACACACACACACACACACACACACACACACACACACGCACGCACGCACCGTCACCAAAACTCACCCCGCTGTGGCTGCTTCAAGAGCTTCCCCCACGCAGATCTCAAAGCCTCGAGATGGATGACCTGCAAAAACCGAACAAGAGAGAAAATGGGGTGCGACGGGGCACTAGTGGGGGAAACAGGGAAGGCAGGTGAGCAGTGCGTGGGAGTAGAGCCCCCATGAGAAGGAACAGAGGAGGACTGACATTCTGAAAGGTTTTGCAACAGATCTTGACAGCCATGCCTGTCAGATCAGAAAGATGAATGGTGTACATTTCACCAACCCTTGGCGGAAGGGTGATAATGAGAGCTTGCTGTCTGTGGGAGGGTGCTTGAAACCAGATCCAATAACCTAAAGAGCTTGGAGGCTTTATTAAGGGGTACTTGTAAATCTTGAGAGGTTCTCAGAAAAAAAAAAATACCCGGGGAAAAGTAACAAGTCACAGAATTTACAGCTCAACCATGGAGTGATCTACAGCCACCTTCTCCAAAGCTCACCAGCCTTTTGCTGATGTCAAACTTTAGAGTTCCATAATACATCCTTTGGATGTGGGTATTGCTGTAAGAGAGCCCACAGCTTTCCACAAGTGAGCGTCCTGCAGCCTGACTTAGCCGCTTCCAGCAGTAGCGTGGCTGTAATTTACATGAAAGCAACAAGTCTTTTCAAAGTAAAATTGACAGAAGTCCGGCTCAGCCTGGGTATCCAGCCACGCTTCCGCTTTGTTTCTTCCTTCCCTTTCAGCCAAACAGCCCCCGACTCCACTCTGAGTAAAATCATAACCAATTAGCACCTCGTCGGCGATTAACATGAATTAGAAAGAATAAAAAAAGACGGCGCTTGTTTTATGCGGTGGTGGTGCCGATCTACACTTGGCAAAAGCTGAGTCCTGAACCTCATTAATACTCCCAGCCCTTGTTCTCTAAGTCCAGTGAGGATGTTGACCTTTAAAATCAGGCTAATTAGTGAAAGCTTGATCTTCCACCCAGACTGTCCCCTTCTCCCCAGACTCTGGAAACTATGATGGGGACTGCTGTGTGGCAGAGCCAAGGTATCGCTGGCACCTGTGTAAGCCAGGACTGTACAAGGCATGGGGTCTAGAGGGCAGGCAGTCCTTTGGACTCACCGACCTGGCTTTTGTAAACTAGCCTTGAAACTATGACTTCCTATGCTGGGTAATCAGAACCAAACCTGATTTCCCCCTTCCCAAGCTCCCACCGGTCCCTCAGCCCAGCATCAGGAGCAGATGCGTCAAGCCAGAATGCCTGAGCTCCCTGAAGATCTTACCTGTCCTCTGCTTTGTCCCTGGTGGGCTTCTGGCTGGTCAGGTGGTAGGGTGGCTGATCCAAGATTCAGGAGGCACCCTGACTCTAGCTCAGAGAAGTGCCACAGAGGAAGCTGTGAGGGCTTACCAGAGCCCCCTTTGAATGGCAGTCCTGAAGCCTTTCCCCCCTTTTATGGATGAGAGTCTCCCCCTGTCGCTCAGCCCTCTCAGCCGCTGGCTGGCAGAGCACAGGCTGCTGGGAGCCAATGGGGAGATGGCAGTGCAGTCAGCGCTCAGACCCCCGGGCCCTTCCACTCAACTCCCTGGGCCTGAGTGAGACACAATAGCTCTGCTCTTGGAGATGTGATGTGATGTGGGGGAGGATGCACTCGCGCAGTCTGGGGGTGGATTCTCCGCGCAGAGTGCCGTTTGTCACTTGAAATTCGGCCACTTTCAGCATTTCCAGGAGAGTGCCACAGGAAGACAGGGACAAAGGTGGGAAGAGGCAGAAAGAGACAGGAAGAGACGCGGAGGGTAAAATAGAAAGGCAAAGAGAAAGTCAGCGGACAGAGAATGGGAACAGAGGGGCAGAGTCTGAGACACACGCAGGGAAGGACACAGACAAAGCAGGAAGAAAAGAGAAAGACCCCCCAGCCACAGAGGCTCTCAAAGACCAGGAGATAAAGAAGGATACAGAGTCAGAGGACGAATACGGGGACAAGGAACGAAGGCTGTCTCAAAATGTAGGGACCGAGGGATGTCCTGGGGTGCCAAAGCAGAGTTCTGGGTTATGGAAAAGGGACTTTCAGCCCCATGCTGGTTGGGTCACACACACACTGGGATGTGCATGAGTGGACATTCGTCTTCAGGTGCCAGTTGACTTGGGCACCTGCCTGAGTTGCTGCCAGGCACCGCCCTTCCTCACAACCAAGGACTGCCATTCAGTTTTGAGTTATCTCTGGCAGTGACATGGAGTGAGTATCATGAAATCCCCCTCAGAATCCTGGCTATGATGCGCCTTTGTGTGGCTCTGGGTGGGAGCCCAGCTGCCTCAGGTGAACCCTCCGCCGCCATGCCATGAGCAGCCTGAAGGTTCGGCACAGCTGTGAAAAAGAAACTCCCAGAACATGGGCGTCTCTGAGTTTGGAAGAAAACATGCTTGTCTCTTCAGTCAGCAGCAGAGTTGTTCTCCTTGGTTGGGAGACTGCCAGGGGCTGGCCAGGCCGTACATGTCACGAACACCTGGGTTGCACCCGGGAGGGAACAGAGATGGCAGCTTCAGTTCTCATGTCCTGGCCAGGTGCAGCAGCATAGGCTAGAGAGCCGAGAACCTGGCCACAGAACATAGCATGTCGGTCACCAAGACCTATCATCCAGACCCAGACGGATCTGGCCCTAACCACCTACAGCACACCTGCCCACCCCTAGGACTTGGCTCTAGAATGTCCATCTCTGAGACTCAGTCGGTTTGCCTGAACAAGGCAGACAAGAGCTATAGTTAGCAACATTGAAAGTGTGGGTTTCACCTCTGCAGAGTCCTAAGCCAAGTTAGTGGGTTCAGCCTCAATTTGCTCATCTGTAGAATGGGGAAAAGAGCCCCGTTGGGTTCTTGCCATAGGGAAAGGAGGACATGCCAAGAACATTTGCCATAGCTGGCACGTGGCCAGGACTTCCTTACAGCTGTCCCCGTGGTGGCAGTGATCAGCTAATCATGCTCTGATGCACCAGCCGCACATCGCACTTCTCTGGGGCATCATCCTCTTCCGGCTGCTGGGTCATTATGTGCTTTCGTACAGCTCAGACGACAGAAGGGGCCATTTGGTGAGTACCTCGTACATCACAGACACTGTCACCTTTCCCCCTGTATCCTCAGAGAAGCAATGCAGTGACGTGGTTGTCACAAGGCAGCCTTTCGTGATTAAGCAGCTGGAGTGAGGTGGGGTGACAGCCTTGCAGGTCCCAGATGCCCCTGTCCCTCTGGCCTCCACTCCAGGCCCTCTGCCCCTTCTCATCTCCACCCTAAGCTCTCCTTCTGCAGGATTTCTCTCCCAAGGTGAGTGAAGCGCTGGCTCTGGCAGGCAGGAACTTCCAGGCACTTGCATGGCATCCGGTAGCTGTGTCTCGGGCTTGTTACCAAGCCAGCCTGGAGCTCCTCGCGTCTCTAGTCGCTGTTACTCAAGGACCTCACAACCTGAGGATGAACCGTTTCCTCCCCCTCAGGGTCTCACTCTCCCTGCCATTCACTCCTATTCTCTTTAATTCCCCTCCCTCCTCCTAACCTCTACCTATGGAAGCTCTTGGCAGTGACCTTGGAATAGACCAAGAATGCTAGAAGAGATGGGGCAGCATCACTCCCATAGCCGGAAGTCAGCAGACACTAGAAGAGAGAGAAGTGGGAGTATCATAAAGAGATGCTCGGCGCTGAATAGCCTTCACCTGAGGCTATTTTAGCCTCAAAAGCAAATATTTCAGGCATTTAGTTTTCCTCTATCTGCAACGTCCTCTAAACACACACACACACACACACACACACACACACACGCACACGCACACGCACACGCACACGCACACGCGCACACACTCACACTCGCAGGCACGCACACATGCACGCACACATATGCATACACGTGCACACATGCAAACACAATTACTGCACATGTGTGCAGGAGAAGGCTAAAACCAGACTCTCCTTATCCCTGGAGAACCTCAACACAAAGTTTGCTGGGCCTGGGACACACACCCTCCCACTTAGGGTCCTAATGCTGGTCTCTGAGCACCATCACAGGGGAACAGGAAACCAAGCTCACTGGACTGCCCTGTGGGCTGACTCCATCCATCACGACTGACAGGTACTTCGTTTCAATGCACAAATGCCCGAGTCATCCTCTGAAAGCAGGAAGATAGCACCAGCTTTATCTAGCGGTCAGGACTAATTCCCGAGTTCTCTCATGCCCCTTGCCTGCCTGTCCTCAGTGAAGGATGAGCTCTACTTCAGATCTTGAAGTGGACAAGAAACAAAGAATAAAGGGAAGGAAATACTTGAAGCAATCCGCCCTCAAGAAGTCGTGCTGTTAGAAAGGTCTCAGGAAGATCATGTGAGAAAACAGAAAAGTAAAGAGAAGGAAGGACAGCTCTTCCTTCTCCTTTGGTGCCAACCCCTCTCACCTCTCACCCGTCCTGTGATCAGCTGTGCCCCTCACCTCCTGCTCGCAGACTAAGAAACAGGCTGGGAGACGGCAAGCAAGCAAGCAAACTACCTTGGAGTAAACCTATCCAAAGATGTGAAAAATAATGAAGACTTTAAAACACCGGAGGAAAAAAAATAGAAAAAGACACTAGAAGATGAAAAGACTTCCCATGATCGCTGATTGGACGAACTGATACTGTGAAAATAGCTGTGTTACCAAAAGCAGTATCAGAATCCCAACATCATTCTTCACAGAAACACAAAATACATTAGAATCCCTGTAAGAGAGTCAAAGCAATCCTAAGTGAACAGAGTATTGCTTGGTGTATCACCACCCCTGATTTTCATTATGTGCATGGTACCGGCACAAAAACCAACACATCAATCTATGAAACACCATGGAGATACAAATCCATGTAGCTACAGCCACCTGGTCCTTGACAAAGATGAAAAAAAAAAAACATACACCAGAGAAAAGGCAACACCTTGAGCAGATGGTGATGGGAAAACTGGATAACCATACATAGAAGGATGAAAGTCTCCCCTCTTACCCTGCACAAAAATCAACTTCAAATGGACCAAGACCTAAGTATAAGACCTGAAAGGCTGACACTTATAGAAGAAAACGTAAGGAAATGTCTTTGTTCCTTTCCTGTTGCTGTGATAAAATACTATGACCAAGGCAACTTAGAGGAGAAAGACTTTATTCAGGCTCATGGTTCCCAGGGATGAATCCATCATGGCAGGGAGGCAGGGGAGCAAATCAGCAGGAATGCAGCGGGAGCCAGAAGCTGAGGGGTCCCACCTGCAAATACAGACCCAAAGCAAGGTGGTGGGAACAATTGGAGATACGGTGAGACTACATAATCTCAAAGCCCACACTCGATGATTAACTTCTTCCAGTGAGACCACACCTCCTAAACCTCCCAGATAGCAACACCAACCGAGGACCAAGTTTATAAATACCCAAGCCTATGAAGGACATTTCCTGTTCAGACCGCCATATTCTACTATTGGCCCCCAGAGGTTCATGGCCATTAAAATGCATTTAGTCTAACTTCAAAAGTCCTCATAGTCTTTTACAGTCCCAACACTGTTTACAGATGGCAAAGTTCAAAGTCTTTTCTGAGACACAACATAATCTCTTAAATTGTAACCCCCGGTAAAGTAAAAACATAAATCACATATTTCCAACATCTAACGACATGGAATATCCATTACCATGAAAGAGCTTAGATGGCTCTGGCCCTCGAGTTCACTGTCTGCAACATACATGTCTCTCTTGGGGTGACTCTACTCCCTGTATGGAGATCTCCTTGGCAGATGTCTATGGCTCTGGCGTCTCCAACATCTTGGGGTCTCTACTGAAACACAGGCTTTGCTTTCACAGCTTCTCACATGGCTTCTTGTTAGCATTTAGGCATCTGTACTGGCCTGCCTTTAGGGTCCTGACAGGATATACCTCAGCTGTAACCACTAAGCCCCTGTGCACATTCACCACATTTCCTTATAAAAGGTAGGCTTTGTACACCTCCCGTCTCTCTCTCTTTCTCTTCCTTCCCTCTCACTCCCAGGGCCCGGTCTCTGCCCCCTTCTCTGCCTCTTCTCTCCTGTCCCCTCAATAAACAGCCCAGGTAGGTCCTGTTGTATGGTATGACGCCTTCCTGTCATTTTTAAAAAACAACACTTCTCACAGCCTTTTCCTCTCTCAGGCCCTTCATGCAGGGACTCCCCTGCCACTGCCTGGCCTCAACAGCTCTCTCAAGCCATGGAGGAAGAGCCTAAGACACCTTCACTCTTAGATCTGTTATGCTTCAAAAACCAGCACCACACAGACGCACTACCAAGTTAAGCTACCAGCTTGGATGCACTACTTCGAACTGTAGTAGTGGCAGCTTTTAGACAGTTTCTCTGTATCCCTAGCTGTCCTGGAACTTGCTCTGTAGATCAGGCTGGCCTTGAACTCAGAGATCTTCCTGCTTAGTGGTGCTAATCTTCTTAATAACTACAGGTCTCTTTAGCATAAGCCTTGGCTATGCATGACATTAAGCTTCTTAGTGTCCTTTGTGTCTCCAAATTGTGCATTTTGCATTTCTTTGTGACCCACTTTTTTTTTCATTGTAGGCTTGCATGAGGGTTATCAATAATGACCACACCACAGATTTAACATCATATAGTCTTGACATTTCCTCTACCAGCTGGGAGGTTTAATCCCAGCAGTCAGGAGGCAGAGGCTGGTGGATCTCTGAGTTCGGGGTCAGCCCAGTCTACAGAACAAAGTTCCAGGACAGCCAGGGCTACACAGAGAAACCCTGTTTTGAAAATTTAAAAAGAAAGAAAGAAACAAAGATACAAAGAAATGTCCTCTACCAAAGAAATCAGTTCATTGCTTTTTCATTTAGCCTCAGGCAAGTTCTTAGGACATGGGCAGAAGGCAGCTAGCTTTTTTTTTTTTTTTTTTTTTTTGCCAAAGCATCATATGAATAGACCCTGGCCCAGGTGCTGTTTCCTTATGAAACCTCTTGAGCTTAGCCTCTCCAGTTATATTATTCTCAGAACTATGGTCTTCCAGGCTCCTACTCTGCTTACTGTGTTAGACTAGTTTTCTAGACCAAAGTTCCAAAGTCTTCCACATTCCACCAAAAACCAATATGATCAGGTTCTTTAGAACATGCCATTCTCTGGTACCAATTTCTATCTTAGTTTGCTTTTTATTGTTGTGATAAAACACTGGCCAAAACAAACTTGGGAAGAAAAGGGTTTATTACATATTACAAGTTACAGTCCATCATGAAGGGAAGCCAGGGCAGGGACTCTAGTAGGAACCTGAGGCCCAAACTGAAACAAACCATGGAGGAATGCTGCTTACCAGTTTACTTTTCAGATTCGCTTTTAGCTTGTTTATTTGCTTGCTTGCTTTTTCCTTCCTTCCTTCCTTTCTTTCTTCCTTTCTTTTTTTCCTCTATCTCCTTCTTTCATCCTTCCTTCCTTGCTTCTTCCCTCACTCCTTCCCTCCCTTCCTTTCTCTTTAAATGGTATAACATTTTTAAAGTAGATATATTTACTTTTATTTTACATGTATGAATGTTTTGTCTGCATGGTTTTGTGTGTGTGTGTGTGTGTGTGTGTGTGTGTGTGTGTGTGTGTGTATTGCCTTCATACCTAGTGCCTGTGGGTGTCAGAGGAGTTGGTTCCCTTGAAACTCAAATTAAACTCAGGTTCTCTGCAAGAACAGCAATTGCCTTTAACCACTGGGATGGTACCATTCACAGTGTGCTGGACCCTCCTACATCAATTGTTAATCAAGAAAACTCCCCCACAGACTTGACTATAGGCCAATCTGATGGGGGCATTTTCTCAATAAAGGGTCCTTCTTCCTAGAGCAAAATACTTGTGTCAAGTTGACAAAAGACATCAAGAACAAAAAATTCTCCATGATATAGACATAGGCAAGAATTCCTGAATAGGACTGCAGGTGATTGATCAGGAAATAATACTGATAATTGACAATGAGACCTCATGAAATCAGAAAGCTTTTGCACAGCAAAGGAAAGGTTAGTTGGTGAAGAGATAGCTTACAGAATGGGAAAAATTTTGACAGCTATACATCTAACAGAGGATTAATATCTAGAATATACAAGGAACTCGTAAAACTAAATAAGAAAACAACTCAATTTACTAGGCTAATGAAATTAACAGACTCAGCAAAGGATAACATATAAATACTCACTAAATATGAAAATTGTAGTTTAGCCTAAAATTTTAGCCTAAAACCTCACTAGTCACCAGAGAAAGGCAAATCAAGGTTATATTGATATTCTGTCACAACCTAGTCATTAAGAAAATAAGTAACAACAAATGTTGGTGAGGAATGTGAAGGGAAAAAAAGGAACGAACTCCTATATTCTGCTCATCAGAATGTAGACTAGCCCAGTCACTATAGCAGTCTGTATGGAGCTTCCTCAAAAAACTAAATAATTTTCCACATGACCCAGCTGTACCACTCCTATTTGCCCAAGTTAACACAACAGAGACACTTGCACATTAACGTTTACCACAACACTGTTCACAAAGGCTAAAGTGTGGAATCAACCTATGTGTCCAACAACAAAGGAGTGAATAAGGACAATGGTATAACATGCACAATGGAATTTTTCAGTCATGAAGAATAATGAAATTATGTTTTCAGGAAAGGGATGCAACTAGGGATAATTATATTATGTGCATTAAGTCCGTCTCAGAAAGACAAATATCATGTGTTTTCTCTCACTTGTGGTTCCTGGATTTTTATATATATGCATAAATTCATATGTGACATGAAAATAGAAGCTAAATTGTCTAGAGAAACAAAAGGACTAATGCAAGGTGTGGGTGTGAAAAGGGAAGGCAAAGTGTATGGAGGAGTGTCCTCAATGAGCAATGCAGACTTAGATGAAAATGTCCTTGTGCAACACAGTAGCGTGTATGATGAATATACACAATGAAAATAAGGAATAAAATAGAGTTCATGGTGCGTCCCTGTCTGCCAGCCACACTGGAAAGGTGTTTTGATTGGAGGCAGAGAGATCACTTAGGACTTAGGTAGAATGAAGTGTCCATCCCTGGACAGCTTCAAGTCTCCTGGGTTGTAACAGGGCCACTTTCCCTTCAGATTCCTTCTATTACTTATGTAGAGTGCTGCTCTCTAGTGGAGCAACCCTGCTACCTCATGCAGATCACTGTCCCTCATCCAACTAGGTCCATCTTCGCAGCATTTCCCTCACGTGTGTGGTGACTGTTAGTTTCTATGATAGTTGCCAGCTTCCCCTCAGCGAATGTAAACTCTGTGAAGGCAAATGTAGTGACCTGCAGAATACCCAGTAGGTGATTAATAAACATTTGCTGAGTTAGTGACCAAAAGAATTCCATCAAGTTAAGTGGCTTGAGCAGAGAGGGAGATGAAACATGGGGAGAGAAGAGGCTGTGCAGGGACCCTGAGCCCAGGTTAGAAACAGACAGTCTTCAAAACAGACTTGGGAAGCTGCCAAGGATTGAAAATGGTTCTTCCTGTCAACAAAGAACCCAGAGATCCAGAAACAACTTACTCAGCCCTTGAACAAGAAGCATTTCTCAGTGTTTTGATATTAGTTATTCAAATTCAAATTCAACATGATTCCCGTCCTTATCGGGCTCATCATCCTGTGAAAGAAATATGAAGGCAGAGAATATGAAACAGCTGCAAAAGATAAGAAACTCAAGAGGCAGAAGTGGCAGAGATGTCTCTCTTCACGCATGCTCAGGAAGGATTCTCTGCCCGGGTAATACCTGGGTTGTGATGAATAATACATGGGTTGTGATAAATAGATAGGAGCTCACCACAGAAACAAAGAGCGTTTCCTAGAACACCTCAAAGAACCAAGCTTGAGGAAGAAGAGAAATGGAAAACTGGTATAATTATTATGTAAAAAAATTGTATAATTATTGTGGTTTAAAAAATGTTAGCAGTTACTCAAAATATAAACATAAAATTATCACATGACCCAGCAATTCTACTTCTAGGAATAACCTCCAAAAGATTGGAACTAGGGATTTAAAAGGATAAACTCACATTGACTTTTAAAAAAAAATCAACCCAGCTGGTGAATGAGTAAGACAAAACAGTCTACACACAGAATGCAATACCATTGGGCTCTGAGAAGGAGTGGAGTCCTGATATATGCTCTGGAAAGATGAGTCTTAGCAATACAGTGAGGCAAACCCAGAAAGCAATGCCACACAGCGACAGCCCTGTGAGTCCAGACAGGCACATTAGCAAGACAGCGGTAGGGTAGAACTAACTCACTCCTATGGGGAAGGGGAACCTGCAGGGTCATTGCTCAAGTCTCTGGAATGATGAAAAAGTTGACTAAAATGGATGATGGTTGTAGAACATTATGATGAACTAAACACACAACACTAATGAGCTAAACATGTAACTCATTACAATGGTAAACTTTGTATGTGTACACACACACACACACACACACACACACACACACACACACACACAATCTCTTCACAGCAGGATGGCTTTATCATCACAGAATTCAGAAAAAGAAACAAATCCTGAGCTGACATTGGTTTGTTCGAAGGAGCCAGGGGTTCTTATCCTTGATTGAAGACTCTTACTTCCTCCTGGGTCTTCCCACACACTATGCTCTTTGGCTCACATCCATTCATATAGAGACTTGGAATCTGAAACAAAGATGGACTTGACAGAAGCATGGGTTCCATCTTTCCTGTATACAGAGGGAGCCTTTCTCAAATAAGCCCTGAAGGCTCCTGGAAAGCTGCTGGCCCTTAGTCTATGATGAAAGTCAAGAAACAATGGTTCTAATATCTGCAAAGAAATAATCATTATCAGTCACAGCACAAATAAATCCAGTGAGAGGAGAGAAGGCCAAGCATGCAAACAGCAAGATGGCCTCCCTTCTGCCATGCACTTTTTATGTGGGCCGCTACCGGAAGATGCTTCCCACAGAATGGGAGGCTCTTCCCACATGAGTCAAGGCAATCACTTCTTCAGGTGAGGCGCTCTACTCAGGTGATTCTAATTTGTGGTAAGTTGACATTAAGACCAACCTAAATAGATATCTTGACTATTGAAGTAAGATTGGGATGGCCAGGGCAGAGCCCACAGTATCTAAACAAAGGCTTAGCTCTGTATATAGGATGGCAATGAAGAACCTAGTTGTAAATAACTAGATGGTAAGGCATGGTCTCTATCTTTCAAAGCTCACTATAGCCCCAGGATGCTCGGGGCCATTGCCGAGGATGCAGGAAAAGCTGCTAGGCATTCTCAGAGAGAAACAGCCTCTCACCAGGCCAAGAGCTGGCAGGAAGCTCCCAATTCTGGCAACGACTCACTCTAAGCTTTGAGGACCTAATCACCCAGACACCAAGCTAGACATGGCATGTATGTGCTCCTGGCCAGAACTTATAAACATGTCATTTCCTAGAAGATGGGCTCTAAAGTAGTAATAAAAACACAGAGCAGTGTACATCTTCTGCCCAAGAATTCACCAGGTGCCGGGAACAGGAACTGGGGAGAGTCCCATTCCTGATGGCCATAACGCCTCTCAGCTAGCAACATAGCATTCTGGCCCCTGCTTTATAGTTACTTTTCTTCTACTTGGAGCCTACCACTCTGCTAAGAGACTCTGTGTACTGTATCATCTCACCCTCACAACAAAGTGGATGCTGTTTTTACCTTCATCTCTCAGAGAAAGAAACTGAACTTGGAAAGCAGTGGTTTGCCTGACGTCACACAGCTCAGAAACTCTTATCTAACTTTTAGCATCTAAGTACCTTACAGAGGCAACTAGTCCCCAAGTGGCCCATGCATGGATTCTGTGACTCACTGAGAGTCACTGTGTGTCAGGTATAGTGAACAGGGACAAATGTTCTTTATGGGAAGTTTCTTTCACAGATGAAGAAAATGAAACTGTGGGCTGGGGGCACAGAGCTTCCCGGATGATACCTTGGGCTTGGGTAGAACCACACTTATGGCAAAGCCTGCTTGGTCTGTACACCAAGTCCCTTTCTTTCATCTATCCACAATGCTATCGGGGAGCAAGCCCTGAACAAGACTGTGATCAGCACATGCCAGAAGAATGGACACACTGTTTGCTGAGCACTTATCTGGGTCCTAGACTTAGAAACATCATTCATATTTATGACCACAGATCTTAGAGCTCTTGACTTCTGCCACTGGTTTAACAATAGGCAAATGGTGGCAATGGTGCCAGGTCTAGACTTCACTGAAGAGTGGTGTGGAATGCTTTTGACCAGATTTGAAAAGGGCAAATCTCAAGTATCTGAAATGTAATTACAGCATGTGTCCAGGATAGGTGGACAAGTCTTGAATTTACTCTTCTGTAACCACCTGAGATAGTCTTCCCTACTCCTTGGGTGGTAGGAAGGCCACCCACAAGGACCTCCTGCCTATGTGATCCACACAGCCAGATCAGGAGAATCCTATTGGGTCAAAATCCAAAGTCTCATTTTGTCACAGCAATACGGAGGCCCCTCTAGTGTCCTAAGGCCACATAATTGATGGCAAGCTGAATCCAAAACCTCGTTTCTTCCTTTCTTCCCATTGTCTCCTATGTCTGCTGCAGGCCAGCAGACCACTGCTCCAGAGGGAGGCTGGTGCAGCTGAAGTAATGCAACTTGGAGGGGTGGAGAAGCCCAGGCTCTGAAGATAGACCTGGATCTTCTTCTGGGTACCACTCTTCCTGCCTGTGTGGCTTTGGGCAAGTTATCCTTCCCTGAACTCCAGTTGCCTTCTCTATGAAATGAGCATCATGACAACACAATAATGCTGAATGTGGAAGGTAGTATATATAAAAAGGCATATTGATGAGTATGAATAACTCTACAATGTTTTTGCTGACTTAGAAGCTGCATGTTAGTTATCAGCAGCTAATCTACTTCAGTATGAAAATACTTAAAGGTTGTTTTAATTTTTTTCTTTAAAATTTTGTGCATGTGTGTATGTAGTATATATGTGCACTGGGGTGTATGTGCATGTATACTTGCTTGTGTGTGCACACATAAAGCCAGAGGTTGACTTGGGGTGTTCTCCTCTGTCTCTTTCCATTGTTTTTGAGACTAGATCATTGTTTCAGCTAGACCGGCTGGCCAGTAACCCCCAGGAATCCTCTTGTCTCTGCCCTATGGCACTGATACAGGCATGATCATGCCTGAATTCTTTTTTAATTAAAATTTTTTTATTCATTTTACGTACCAATAAAAGATTCCCCTCTTCCCTCCATCCACCCCTCCAGCCTTCCCTCCCAACACCCCCAGTTCCCTCCTACAAGAAGGTAAGGCCTTCCATGGGGAGGTACATTTAGTAGAGGCAGGTCCAAGCCCCTCCCCCTGCCTCAAGGCTGTGCGAGGTGTCCCATCATAGGTAGTGGGCTCCAAAAAGCCAGCTCATGTACCAGGGATGGATTCTGATCCTACTGCCAAGGAACCCCTTAAGCAGATCAAGCTACACAACTGTCTCACTATGCAGAGGGCCTAGTCCAGTCCCATGCAGGCCCCACAGCTCTTGATCTAAATTTCATGAGTTCCCACTAGTTTGGTTTGGTTGTCTCTGTAGGTTTCCCCATCATAGTCTTGATGCTCCTTGCTCATAGAATCCCTCTTCGATTGGACTCCTGGAGCTCGGCCTGGTATTTGGCTATGGATCTCTGCATCTGTTTTCATCAGTTACTGGAGAAAGGCTCTATGATGACAGTTAGGGTACTCACCGATCTGATCATTGGGGTAGGCCAGTTCAGGCACCCTCTCCACTGTTGCTAGTGGTCTAAGCTGGGGTCATCCTTGGGGATTCTTGGGAACTTCCCTAGCACCTGGTTTCCTTCTGTCCCTATGACATCTCCTTCTATCATGGTATCTCTTTCATTGCTCTCCCACTCTACCCCTGTTACAGCTCGACCATCCTGTTCCCTTGTGTTCTCATCTCCTATCCCATACCCCCCCCCCATTGCCCACCCCTCATCCCCAGTTTACTCATGGAGAGCTCATCTATTTCCCTTTCCCATGATGCTCCATGCTTCCCTCTTTGGATCCTCCTTGTCATCCCCTATCCCATACCCCCCCCCATTGCCCACCCCTCATCCCCAGTTTACTCATGGAGAGCTCATCTATTTCCCTTTCCCTGGATGATCCATGCTTCCCTCTTTTGGTCCTCCTTGTTTCCTAGCTTCTCTGGAGCTGTGAGTTGTAGTCTGGTTATCCTTTGCTTTACATCTAGTATCCATTTATGAGTGAGTATATGCTGTGTTTGTCCTTCTGAGTCTGGGTCACTCAGGATGATATTTTCTAGTTCCATCCATTTGTCTGCAAATTTCATGATATCATTTTTTTTTTACTGCTGAGTAGTACTCCATTGTGTATATGTACCACATTTTCTTAATCCATTCTTTAGTTGAGGGGCATCTAGGTTGTTTCCAGCTTCTGGCTATTATGAATAATCATGCCCAGGTTCTTTTTTTTTTGTTTTTGTTTTTGTTTTTCGAGACAGGGTTTCTCTGCGGCGTAGCTTTGCGCCTTTTCCTGGAACTCACATGGTAGGCCAGGCTGGCCTCGAACTCACAGAGATCCGCCTGCCTCTGCCTCCCGAGTGCTGGGATTAAAGGCGTGCGCCACCACCGCCCGGCTTATGCCCAGGTTCTTATGTGGTGCTGGAATCCAAGCTCAAGCACTCTTCCCACCGAGACACATCCCATCCCCCACTTAAGGTAAAGGTTTTAGATTGGTTTAGTCTGCACGTCTTTTTCTTCTCCTATGCCATTGGCAGTAGGAATAGTCCCGAAACTGTTTCTGTCATCCTAGGCATCTCATATTTGTCAATTTCCCACTAAACATCAAGGCTATTTCTCCTTATTGAGGTTCTAAAATATACCTCAGGGATCCACAGGTGCCCAGAACCTTGTGACAAATAAGATTTTTGACAAATAAGTTCTCACACATGTATACACCAATATGAGCAGATACACACAAGCATGATCAGTGTATAGACCCTTTCCAGGACTCTGTCACATACAAACTCATAAGCATGATTGCATGAGTGTACATATGCACACATGCTCACAGAGCAACCACAATGCACCATGCAAACACACCCTATGGTGGGCCCCTCTCCCACTCTTGCAATCTGTGACACACTCAAGATTCTTATTCCAGGGAATGGGAACTGCTGGATCCCTGTTCTTGACTGACCTTGAACGGCTGCTCTGTTTCAACTCAGGATTCCTTGGAGGAAGGCTATTGTCAGTCTAAAGCTGGGGCTTTAGCTGGATTCCATCTCTGACAAAACAATTAATTTTCCATTATAGCTTCTGCCTCTCTGACTCATCTTTACAAGTTTCTTGTAATAGTGGCATTTTAAAAAAGGAACTTTCTGAACACCCAACTCCCTTCAAAAAGTTTCAGCTTCCTTGGTGAAGCATTTCTATGTTGGTGGAGGGTGCACAGAGCAGTGTTATTTCCACATCTGAGGAAAGTGAGTGGGAGGGAATATCAGACAACTGCGCAGTACCGATCACCATTTAAATAAAACACCCATGGGACTCCTTGGCATAGTTAAAATTGTTCTGTGCCTCTACGAAAATGTCATATAATAGACTCTCTCCTTTCTTCTGCATTGCCAGGGAGAAAGACACGTGGTGCCATGTGGATAGGTTGGGGTTTGATTTGAGGTTCAATCAAGCCTATCCTTTGTGGGGTTATATATAATTCAGCACGTAATACAGCAATTGACAGCAAGGAAGGACTCCCGCATACTGGCTGTCTGTTTCTGCCCCTCACTAGCTGTGTGGCCTTTGGCAAGCTACTTAGGATCTCGCTGCTTTGATTGTCTTTTCTGTAAGTCAGCAACAACAAAATGGCACTTATAGAGCTCTTACAAGCCTGAAATCAAGATATGTACAGTGGTTACAACCCCATAACCATCCATAAATGCCAGCTGTTACTTTTCACTTCCTTTTCCCCTTCCAACATCAAGGTGAGGTAAGTTAAATAAAATGGGGCCACAAAGGAGCAGCCAGCAGGTGCTCCCATTATCAGAGTTAGTTGTTAGTGAGCAGGGATTGGTCTTTTTGTTTTAATGTGCATGTGTGTGCCTGAATCTATGTATGTGTGCCATATGTGTGCAGTACCTGTGGGTGCCAAAAGAGGGCATCAGATTTCCAGGAGCTGGAGTTATAGGTGGTTGTAAGCCACCTGATGTGGATTCTGGGACTCAAACCAGGTCCTCTGCAAGGGCAGCAGATGCTCTTGACTGCTGAGCCATCTCTCCAAGCCCGATCCCCCCTTCCCCCCCAAGTCAAAGTAATGAATTGAATGTTTACTAACCTAAAGAAAATTATGTCTTGTTTTAGTTGGGGCTACTATTGCTGCGATGTATTGGCAGAAGTATTAAGACAACTCCATGTAGTTAACAGGGAGGTTTATTTTGTGGGGTAACTTACAAGTAAAGGGATAGGTTACAGGGTCCGGGAAAGGTGTAGTGCAGTCCAGCAGTGTTCTCTGGAGAATTCTGCTCGGTCTACCTCCAGTGTCTAGGATCCGGGAACCAAGATAGCTGGCACATCTGGATCTCAGGTCTTAAGGGCTCCTCTCTCAGCCCCGCCTCGTAGGCATGACAGTTACCGGAAGCCTCAATGGGGGTAGTACTTCCAGGGCAAAGCTGGAACAGCTACCCACTACAGTGATGAAACATAACCAAAAGCAACTTGGGGAGGAAAGGAATTTTTTTGGCTTATATATCCTGAATCATAGTCCACTGAAGGAAGCCAAAGCAGGAAATTAAACCAAGTGGGAGCCTAGAGGCAGGAGCTGATGCAGAGGCCATGGAGGATGCTGCTTACTGGTTATTCCTCGTGGCTTGCTCAGCCTGCTTTCTTCTAGAACCCAAGGCCATCAGCTTACGAGTATCTCCACCCACAATAAGCTGGGCCTCTACACATCAATCACTGGTTAAGAAAATGCCCTGCAGGCTTGCCTTTCTACAGCCCAATATTATGGAGGTGTTTTCCTCTAAGATGACTCTAGTTTGTGTCAAGTTGACATAAAACTAACCAGGACAGGATACAAATGGCTTTGGAGTCAGACAGAGTTGAGACCGAGTCCCATTTCAGCTCTTAAGTGTTCTGTGTGCTGAGAAAATCACTTAAGCTTTCTAGTTTTCAGTTTAGTGTCAAATATATAAATGGTGAGTCTAACCCTCCAAGATTCTGAGGACCCTCTAGCACATGAGGCAGGGGTAGCCCAAGAAATGACGCTTGCTTGGCAGAGTTGTGTATAGAACTTTTGGATCTTTATAAGGATGACAGTGTGTCCCCCTACACACACACACACACACACACACACATTGCATGGTTGATGTGAAGACTAAGCAAGATTCTTGGTGAAGACACTGCAAATGTCTTCCTGTGTGCCATCTGGCAGAAATAAGCCCAAACTCTTTCTGTTGAGGGAAGAGGCTGAGTTGGAAGTGGTGGTACATGCCTGTAACCATGGTAGTCTAGAGGCTAAGACAAGATCATGAGTCTGAGAGCAGCCTGGGCTGCACAGTAAAATCCTGTCTCAAAAACAAAACTAAAGAAAGAAGGAAAAAAGGGATCCAAGCCTCAGTGGTGGGGTCTAGAGCCCAGCTTCCTTCTTAATGTGTGTTATACCATAAAAGAGTCATTTGGGGCTGGAGAGGTGAATACTTGCTGCTCTTTCCAAGTGCTTGGGTTTGATTTTCAGCATGCATATGGCAGTTCACAATAATCTCTAACTCCAGGGGAAACTGACACCCTTCTGGCCTCTTCTGGTGTCGGGCACACAGGCAAAACTTACTGTGCATACAATAATTTAAATTACATAATTAAAAAAATTATTTCATCAAACTTGAAAGTATAATTGTGGCTAGAGGTAATACTGGAAATAATAAAATGCTGCTCAAAAACATAATTTCAGTCAATAGAAGGATAAGTTCAAGAGCTGTAGTGTACATGGTGTAACTATTGTTATTAACAATATATTTTTGAAAATGCTAAGTAGACTCTAAATCACCTCAAGAAAAACTATATGAGACATTGTGCATGTTAACTAGCTCAGTTTAGCCATTCCCTTGTGGACATGTCATGTCCGTTACCTTTATGTTACTCTGATAAATACCATGGCCAAAAGCAACTTAAAGAAGAAAGAGTTCATTTTGACTCACAGGTTCAGAAGGGAGTCCATCGGAAGGCAGAGAGGCAGGTGGCTGGATCGAAAAGCTACATGATCACATTTCAGCTGCACACAGGAAATAAGGAACAAACCAGGATTGGGCAAGGCTATAAACCCTAAAATTCCACCCCCACCCCAGGCATATGGTGGGGTGGGAAGGGCTCCAGCAAAACTCTACCTCCTAAAGGTTCCTCAGCCTCCCAAACAGTCCACCAGCTGAGGACTGGTGTTCAAATAGATGTGCCTGTGGATTCTAATTCAAACCACAGTCTGTGTGTGTGTGTGTGTGTGTGTGTGTGTGTGTGTGTGTGTTCACATCTATGACGTCATGCTTTGAGATATATATCACACATATATTAAGATAAATATATTTGCCATTACTTGCCAAAAGTAAAAGCAAAAAAAATCAGGTTAAAAAACACTTTAAAATGAATCTATGACAGTTACGGTTTCCTGACATTCATCAAAAGACAGTGAAACAATAAAACACTTAAGGAAGTTCTCTTAAAAGAACACATGTTATGAGGATTTAGATTTGGAAAACTAAAGGCAAGGAAAATTAAAGATGTTGACTTACAGTTTTATAATTTATTTTAAATTTAATTATGGAATTATTTTTATTAATGATAAATAATAACAGCATAAGAGTAGTCCATTTATCCTCTAAATTTTAACTGCTAGGCACAAAATACTTTCAAAGTTATTTCTGTTGTCGACTAGTGTTTAATTTTCTACCCTGAAAGTCTTTAATGCTGTCAAAGAACTCATTATACTTACTCAAAATAGAACAGGTGAATTTGATTTGTCCTGCAACAAGTGGGACATTTCCTAAATTCTCCAAAGATGATATTCCAAGTGACACAAATAACCTAGAGTTTATCTTTTAAATTATCGATATATTTATTTATTTTGTGCGGTGCACATGGCACAGTGCACGTGTGGAGGTCAGAGGTCAACTCTGGGATCTGGTTCCCTCCTTCCACCACGTGTGTTCCAGAGGTTGAATTTGAGCCACCAGGCTTGGCAGCTGTTGTCTTTACTGTTGGGCCACCTTTCTGGACACAAGCCCAGCTCCTTAATCTGGGTATCACAACCCGTATTCTAGTACAATCCAATCCAAAGACGTGCTAATCTGGCATTTACATGCTGAAAAATAATAGTAGGAAAATATTTACAGGGTTTATTTTCTACGATTAAATCGTTGTTTCTATTAGAGAAGAAAACTCCCTATATATGAGGGGGGGGCACTGCAATTCCTAACATACAATACTTGTAAACCTTAGCTGAGATGTTTCAGGTAGCTCACACTTCAGAGTATTTTATGTTGGCATGTGCATCATGGTGATATGCACACACCTGATACACACAGATGGTACTATGTAACCTAATGTGGGGCTTTTTGAAAATTTGGGGCAATCATAAAAATCCTCTGAATACACAATGACCAACAACTAATTGAAAACCCAAGGTGTCTCAGGCACACTTTCCCACGTTGTATTGTGCAACTTGGCCACATTCTTGGTTCTTTCTGTTCACACAACACAGACACGTGCTATGCAACATCAATGCATGCTGTCCAAAACACCTTGACTCAGATCTGAGACTACTGTGTGTTGTGAACTGAAGTGTTTTTATGTACATATTAAGCTCTCTCTTCTTAGAGAAAGATGGTGGCTTAATTATAGTAAATAAAGAGTTTTAAATTTTCCTGACACTGTTCCTCAGCATGTATCAAATGAATGTATCTTGAGACTGTGCTGCATTAAAATGTTTGGTTTCAAAAATGGCTCTTTGAGTGGCTGACTTGAGTTTCATAAAAAGAATCATTAATTAAAATTTGATCTGAGATTAGGACAGAATTTCCAACAATTTATTAAATGGCCCTAAGCATAATTCTGCCATTTTGCACGATATATCTGTACAAAGTGGCAATCTCAGAATTATGATTATAAATCAAGTATCAACTCTGGGAAACACCAAAGACACTCTACATTCTGCAATATCAAATATTCAGTCAAGATTTATTTTTTATGTGAGAATAAGCAATCATATCATCTAAGTATGCAGTTTGCTCTTGTCTTTAATAAATATTAAAACCATATATATGTATATATATATATCAATTATATATATGTTTATATATTATATATGTGTTTATATAATATATATTATATATATGTATATATATATATCAATTAATTATTTTAAAAATAACCTTGATGGGTTTCCCATGATCTGGTGGATGGCCCTCCCCTTGTGGACACATGGACAGATCTTATTTGAATAGGACTCAGTGGTTAAAAAAGAGAACATGAAGTTGGGAGAGGGACATAGTGGCAGGGTTCTGGGAGGAGCTGGAGGAAGAAGAATGTGATAGATATGAATTCAAAACATTGTATATATGTATGAAATTCTCAAAGAATAAATAAGTTATATTTTAAAAAGCAATCAAGGCGCTTAGCTTACTTCATAAAGTAATGATGTTATGCTGACTTTTGGAATTAATAGAAGTTACTAAATCTGTTCGATAAAATGAATTATTTTGCATATTTTAAAAGCATATTTCTTTATGATTCTCTATGAGAAAATGGTTGGCTTGTCAACCTTTTTCATATAGTCATATACCTGGGCTTGCATTAAAATGTCTTGCCCCCAAATAGTTTGCAAGTGGAAAAAGTTTAAGAAGATTTGCACTAAAGCACTAGTTTCTTAAGATTCAACCCATTTCCTCTATTGGCTTCTTGGTGTAGCAATAACTAGGCTGTTGCTGCTGGCTTTGAGGGTGGGAGTCTAGTTAGTAAACAGATGACATGCACACACCACAGAAATTCAACAACCCTGTGAAAGGAAATCACTTTCCTTTGGTCTATTTTGTAATTATCAGGAGGCATGGGCCCCTGATCCAGCTTTGTCGATCTAAGAATGCTGATGACTTGAAGAAATTTAAGTTTTTGAAGGTCAGGATAACACAAATCCTGGTGTTATATAGCACGACTTGCCCCCGGATGTACTCAGTCAATATTTGTTTAGTTGTGTGCATGCCCCTCGTCTGGCTCCCTCTGGCGTCTAGGCTGCTTGCCAGCTGCTGTCCATGGTTCTGAAAAGCAAATTCTTGCTGTTCTCCATGAGTCTCAGGTGCGGAGGCAGAAAACAGAGCCCAGGGGGAAGTGAGTGGAGAGAAGAGTAATGAGCCAGCCTTCCACTGGGCATTAGTGACATCTTCATTTTGCCACCACTTGAAATCTAAACTTGATATTTCTTTATTTCCCAGATGTCTCCATTTGGCATCTCTTCTCAGTTGGAAACACGGAGGAGATACGTGTCCTCAATAAGCATACATGGTGGCAGTTTCTACAGTGACCAAAAATCACTATTTGAAAATGTTCTGTAAAAGTAGGGGAGCCTTTCTTCTGTCTGCTTTTGGACAACAAACAGGCAAAATTCACTGATGCCCGTCAGGAGATTTCATCCATATCTGTTACCTAAGAATGTAAACAGCTTTCAGTCAAAACTAGGCATAAGAAAACCATAGACAGGTTAAATCTTGGGTTAACAGGTTGGAGCTGGATGAGTGCAGCAACTGGCTATCCATCTGTTTCGACCACAATATAATGTGATACTCTTTTTATCTACTCGATCGATTCTATAAAACATTTACTGAATGCCTGTCATGCCTTGGGATATTATGGGACTTACAGATATACTTAGGCACAATAGCAACAAGGTTGCTGGCTCCCTGTAGCTTACATTCCAGCAACACAACCAGCAAACAAGCACACAAGTGAGCTGCAGTGGACATCCAGTGGTAGGGCATGCTCTTATGGATAAAGTGGCCTTCCTTGAGAAGTGATGTTTGAGGACAGAGGTAAGGGAGTCAAGAAAATGGGATGTATGGTGGGCACACGGGTGCAGACAACACAAGCAAGTCCCTAAAGAAGGAACGATGACATCTCTAAGGAACAGCAAGGAGGCCAGTGTGAGAACATACGTACCAAAGAGAACATCAAGAAAGCTTGAATATTGATGGCCCTGAGAAGACAAAGCCAAGTGACTGGAATAAACTAATAAATGACTGGAGTATCTGTAATGGGTAAGCCACAATGTCATATTCCAAGGGGATACAAAGACAGAGAAAAGTCCCTGCCTTTCTGGAGCTTCCCATGCCCCCAAATCTAACAATTGGGGACCAACAGAAACCACACATGTATTTATTCAGTCAAAAATGCTAGCATATACTATGAATCCAAGGACTATGTCTAGTGCAAATCTCAGATCTAATTCCTGAGTAAATGAAGGGATGAGCCACAAAATGGAACCAGAATAAATAAAGTAAGATGAACCTGAGACAGATATTTACTGAGTACATCCTGGGACCAGGCATACTGGAGAACATTGAGATTTATGTGGTCTTGACTTTCAGAAATTTAATATCTTCAAGTCATCTGTATTCTCAGACTGACAAAGCTGGATCAGGACCCTGTGCCTCCTGATACTTAAAAAATATGGAGACCAAGGGAAAGTGGTTACCCTTCCCAAGGTTGTTGAATTTCAATGGTGTGTGCATGTCATCCACTTCACTAACTAGACCATGATTCTCAAAGCCAACAGCAACAACCTAGTCATTACTATAGCCCAAGTACCCAGCACACAGGCCAGCACATAGTTAATCCTCAATAGTTTTTAATGGATGTGTGGATAAATAAATCTTCCCAAACCTTGTTTTGCTACATTTTGATTCTTATTTTATAGAAGAGAAACTGAGACTGTGTGGACTGCCTTCTCACAACAGGTATGAGTGAGAGAATGCTGATCCAAATCCAGTCCCTTGGTTTCATGCTGGACTGCTAATCATAGCCACTATGTGCTTACTAGGGCACTCCTGAAACCTGTAAGAAATGCTAGCCTTGGAGAGGTTGGCTCAAAGCTTAAACATTTCTCACTAGTCAACATTAAATAAATCTTTCTGGCCTCAGTTTACTCTTTTTAAATGAGGAAATGAGGCTTTATAACAATGGGGTCCCCTCCCCCTGCTTCCTCCAGCTATACGCAGCTTCCCAAGGCTGGACCATGCATCTGTTGCTGTTGAAAAAGAATGAGAGTAGGGCACAGTGAGGTGAATTTACACATCATTCCCTTATCTCTCCAGGGTATCAAATGAGAAGCATATTGATATCCTAGCCAACCTCGGCTTCCTTTTTCATCTTCCTGCTACAATCAGGATGTGAGCCCGAGAAGTGCAGGCTCTGTTCTTTTTAGAGTGCAGCAAATGAGCATCAGCCCATTTTGAGAAATGAGTAAAGAGAGCCCCAGGACACAGAGACAGTGCAGTGAGACTATGGTGACTTATCACCCGGGAACCCACTTGTCGAGTAACTTTGAACAAAGCCCGGAGCAAGGATAACTGTTCAAATGGCTGTGAAAGCAGAGAAATCAGTTTGGCTGATTGATGGCCTCGGTTTCTAGTTAGTGGGTGGCTTCCTGCCATGGCTTTGCCTCAGCTCCCAGAATTACTCCAATAAGAGGTTTGCTCATCTCTAGCACTTCCTGGGCATAAGAGAGGAGGCTGAATCAGCCCTCTTACAAGTGTGATTAGAATTTAATGGAAACTGGTGGGTATTGGCACACCAAGGGCAGTGTGGGGAGAGGAGTAGAATTATCAGGCTTGACGGAAGTGTCTGGTTCCTGCCTGTAGGTGTGGAGGGGAAATCAGAAAAGAACTAATTGAAAAGCAATTGTCTTTCAATTATCTAGAGGGAATGCAGACCAAATGTGTCATTAAGACTGCTTATCTAACACAGCCCCAGTCTTTGCAATCTGTACAGACCAAGGGCACTCTCCAGACTGAAGAACAGTAATGAGCAGTGTGGGAGATGTCAAAGACCTAGTCCAGGAAAACACAATTGGGATAATAGGGAGAGGAAACCCTGTTATAACCCAGACCTTTGTTCAGCCCTGGTTCTACATTGACCACCTGTGGGACCTAGGTCAAGTTACTTAATCTTTCTGAAACCCAGTTCAATTCTTTCATCATATAGTGAAACACTGCTAAGAATATCTACTCTTCCATTTATCTATTACTGCACAACAAATTACATGAAAACAATCACTTCATTAGACTCCAGGTCTTAGACCAGGAATTCAAGCAATACAATTGATGTGGCTCATCTCTGCTGCACATACCTGAGGTTCCAGATGAGCAAGCCCAAATGACCAAGGGTTGGAATAACCTGGATACTTCACTCACATAGTCCCAAGTAGGGGTAACTCAAGGGCTGGGCTCAGTAGGAGATGGCTAGAGTATTTACCTGTGGCCTCCCTAGCAAAGGGTCTCAAGATTCTTAAAAGCTGATATTCCAGAAAACAAGTTAAAACTCTATGACTTCTTATGACTTAGCCCTAGAAGTCGTACAGCATCACTTCATTTGAACTCAATGAGTCAAATCACGAGTCTACCCAGATTAAAAGAAAGGGACATATAGCCTACCTCTGTATGGAAAGGACATATCTAGCCAAGTTTTGTTGTTATTTGTTGTGTTTTATTTAAGACCAACTCCAGACTTGCTATGTAGCCAAAGATGACCTTAAACTTGCAATCCTCCTGCCTCTACCTCCCAAGTACGATATTGGTGTCATAAACCACTGGTTTATGACATACTGGGATTAAATCTGGGGTCTCATGCCTGATACAAAAATACTTGGTTTTATTTAAGTAGGTAGATGGATTCATGAGTAGCCAGTTCTGCTACCAAGGATCTCCTTAAAATTAAATTTCTGACTTAGTCTTCTTCATCTTTACCAAATCCATCTTTCCCAGGGGTCACCTTAAGATGTCTACAATTTCCTAGCCTGGATCTGCTGTGTGGAATATACAAAATATGGCTAAAAAGAAGTACTAAACTGATGTTCTCATTGGCCCATGGAATGAGGGATTCTCTGTAGATGCATTTAAGACATAGGCTTTCCTCTCCACTGTCTAGCTGATGAGATGGTTTCTGGGGCTCCTTGGAGGCTTTTGTGGCTGAAATGGGGCCAACGTGTGTTTGAGCTCTGTTTAGTAAGATTTGCTGATTGTGCTCAAAGACTATCAACTGTGAACTGAATAAATGATTTGAAAGAGCAAACAAACAACAAAAACAGAACAGAACAGGTGTGGCTTCGGACAGAGGTGATGATGATGATGATGATGATGATGATGATGATAAAGAAGGGGAGGAGGAGAAGGTGGAAGAGGAGGAGGAGGAAGAAGGAGAAGGAGGAGAAGGAGGAGAAGGAGGAGAAGGAGGAGGAGGAGGAGGAGGAGGAGGAGGAGGAGGAGGAGAAGGAGAAGGAGAAGGAGAAGGAGAAGGAGAAGGAGAAGGAGAAGGAGAAGGAGAAGGTCAAGTACTAGGCAAGAAGCAGGACTAGGTGTTGAAGAGTTGGGAGAGCCAGGTCTCCCTGAGCTGTAATCTTATATCTGCCACCTCCAAAGCAAATCAAAACATGAACAAAAACTTAAATATCTCTTTGTTTCAATTTCTTGCTCTGCAGAAAGGGGCTCAGAGCAATGGGTGCCAAGGACTCATCTAGTTTAGCAGACTCAAGAACCTCCTTGTTGACAGATTCAAAGGGCCCTTCTCGGTCCTTATCTTGACTGGCTCCTTGTAAGTATTTTACACTGTCGATTACTTTCTTTTTCTTTTTCTTTTTTTTTTTGACTCATTCATTTTCTGAGTCTTCAAAAACAACTTTCTGTCTCTCTGAGCACTCCTTTCGTTCTGCATGACTTCTTTACCACTTGTCATTTAAAGGGGGTCCCTCTTTTCTTCCTACTACTGACGCATTTGTAGGCTGGAGTTCCATTCACCACTGCAGCTTTCGGACCCCCTTGATATTTGTATGTTAGTCAAAACCCTTTCACTAACATCATAGTGTATTAGTTACTTCTTGTAACTAAAATACCCCCTCACAAAAAAAAAAAAAAAACAATTTAGGAAATAAAATTTTTATTTTGGCTGACAGTTCCAGATGGTTAGAGTCCATCATGGTGGGAAAGGCGTGGCAACAGGCAGCAGGAAGAGGAAGCTGACTGATCCCATTTCCAGCCACACCCAGAAAGTGTCGAGGGAGGACTGGAAGTGAGGTGGGGTTATAAATCTCCAAACCCCACCCCCAGTGGTATAGTTCCTGCTGCAAGGCTAGCCGTACGAAAGCTTCGTTGTATAGCATTTTCCTCCTAATTGAAACATCCCTTCTCGGAGGGAGAGGAATGCTCATGATACTCAAGGAGGAACCAAAAATTCACATGTGTAGGAAAACAGAAACTTGGAAAACGGTGGAGAGCCTCTTCCCAGCAGCGTAGAAATGAGTCAACAACTGCTTGGGAGAGGATTCTGACCAACTGAACTGAGTAGAGAAGGGGTGAGCAAGCTGCCTGCGAGCTGTGCTGAGGCCTCTGGATTGCAGGATTGCAGGTTTTTTTTTTTTTTTTTTTAGCTTTCACCTGTGCTGGGGTGGGATTTTTAGTGAGTCAGCAGTTTGAGTCATCCCTGTTCCTTGTAAATCATCTCCCACACATAGTCCTGTTAGTAACTCTACTAAACACTCACTAGTTCCCCAAGTTGGACAATGGTGCAGTTGTTGCTTCGGTCTGTCATGAATTACCTTTGTGGTTGAGTAGGTGTGTGTGTGTGTGTGTGTGTGTGTGTGTGTGTGTGTGTGTGTGTTGTATCTTGCCAGGAAAAGTTTGTCATACAACTATGTTCCATAACCTCCCTCAAACAATACCATAAACCGAGAACCAAGTGTTCAAATACATGAGTTTGTGGGGGGCACTTCTTATTCAAACCATCACCCATAGCATACAAACCAATATCATCTAGTGTAGGATACATGGCGTCATAGTTAGGGTTTCTATTGTTGTGAAGAGACACCATGACCACAACGACTCTTATAAGGAAAGCATTTAATTGAGGTGGTTGCTTACAGTTCAGAGGTTCAGTCCATTATCATCATGGCGACAAGCATGGTTCCATGTAGGTAGACATAGTGTTGGCTACATCTTGATCAAAAGGCAACAGGAAGTTGACTGAGACACTGGGTGCTATACCGAGCATTGGAAACCTCAAACCCAGCTCCCACGGTGACATACTTCCTCCAACAAGGCCATACCCACTGCAATATAGCCACATCTCCTAATAATAGTACTACTCCCTGTAAGAACATGGCACCTAATTACACTCAAACTACCACACATGGAAAGCATTGGCTCCAACAATTGAAAAGTCCAGAAAATGAACATAGTTTTGGTGCTGTCAAGGGATGCAAGAACAGGTTCATCTGTGTCAATTAAATGAAAAGACAGGAAAGAAGACTTATGGGAAATCCTGGGGAGTCCCAACAGAGCCATCATATGGAACCTAGGAAATTGTGATCCTATCTGAAGTTCCTAGTCTCAACAAATAAACTTAAGAATGGGTATAAACAAAAACTTTTAAATAAATGAATTTGAAATTGTGTATCAAAGTTAGTGGGAAGCAATGAAACAGGTGTTTAAAAGAAAAATGTGTGTAATTAAATGCTTGTGTTTGAGAACAAGACAGGTGTCAGCAGTCTAAGATATCATCTTGAAAAACAAGGGGAAAAAAAACCTCAAAGCAGTCAGAAGCAAGGATAATAAAGGCCAGAAATTAATGAAATTGATAACAAAAAATGGTAAAGTCAACCAAGACAAAAGTTGCATTTGTTAAAAGGCCAATAAAATTGATAAATCTCTAGCTAGAAGAACAAAGAAAGAAAGAAGACACAAATTCCCAGTATGCAGGTGAAAATCAGAATGCCACAGACCACAGTCACAAACCAGAAAGAAATGCCACCATGGTGGGAGAAATGACTTACAGTTAAAGCTCTGGCTGCTCTTTCAGAGAACCTGGCTTTGGTTCCTAGCACCCACACAGTAGCTCACAACCATCTGTAACTCCTGTTCCAGGGAATCTGATGGGCTCTTCTGCCCTCTATGATGCAGACATACTGGCAAAACACTTCTACACATATAATAAAATAAATATTTTTTAACTTAAAGAAAAAATACTATGAATTTAGTATTTAGGTTTATTGCCACCACATTAGATGTGGTTGGGACCTGGGAGAATGCAGTCAATAAATGAGGTGGACTAAAGTCTCACACCATAGCCAACTTTATTCAGAGCCTCAGACAATTTATACTCTGAGGGTTAAGAAAGGTCACGTGAGTAAAGTTCTCATGAGTTCAAGCTGTCTACAACCACAAAGACAAGCTCCTTGTGGCAAACACATGTTTTTCCATAGAGACATAAACATTAATTAACACCAGCAAGAAACAATGAGTAATCTGAAGTCAGCTGACTCCTATCCGCACACCTGGGAGGAACACGAAAGCATTCCAAGAGCAATTCCATGTTCGAAAGGAACCGAAGTCACAAGACTCTTATCTTGTTTCCTTGAAGAGTCCTCACAGGCACTCAGAATTCTCCTCACAATTCCATTCCTGGACTGTGTTCTGACAGTTGTGACTTAAATCTACAACTTACTGGAAAGCAATGGATTTCTTGAAAGTCACAAATTACCAAACCTCAACCCATAAAGACTGAAATATTTCCAAGTCTACTAAATAATCAAACTAGTATCAAGGAGAATATGCTTAACCAGTATGAAATTTTTAAATATAAAATTAAAATAAGTAGTTAAAAAGATTCTTAACAAATATAACTGTAGGCCCATGCCTATGAGTTCAACAAAATATTAGCAAATCATTTATGTACATATACAAATCTCTCTTTTCTCTCTCTTCTCTCTGCCTCCCTCTTCTCCTCTCCTTTCTCTCTTCCTCTTTCCTCCTCTCCTCAACACACACACACACACACACACACACACACACACACACACACACACACACATCTTGACCTTAGTGAGATGTATCTTAAAAGTTCAAAACCAGCTCAAAATGTAAAAATCAATGTAATTCACCACATTAACACAGTAAAGGAACAAACACAAAGGCCATTTAATGACTCAGAAAAGTATTTAGTTACACTCAATATCCAGTCATAATTCATTTTCAAAATCTTTTAACAAACTGGAATTAGAAGACAGCTTCCATAGCCTGAAAAGTGTGTTTATAAGGAACACTGACATCGTTCTGCATAAGACTGGGAGCAAGACCACACTCCTTGTGCCATTTCAATGCCCTACAATTAGCGTTAGCCACCGTAATAAGGCCCATTAAAGAAATACAGGACATACCTATTGGAAAGTAAGAAACAAACTGTTCATATTCCACAGATAATATGTCTGCCTATATGAGAAATCCAAAGGAATCTACAAAAAGAAAAAGTTCTGGAACTAATAGGTTGACTTTGACAAGGTTATAGGACCCAAGGCCACTGTGTAAAAAAGTAATCATATTTCTATATACTACCAATGAATGACTAGAAACTGAAGATTATAAAATAGAACCATGGGGGCTGGAGAGAAGGCTCACATTTAAGACCATGTACTACTTTTGCAGAGGACCTGAGTTTGGTTCCTGGCATCCATGTCTGGATGGCCTGTAACTAGAAGGCCAGGGGACCTGCCACCTCTGACCTCCACAGCCACTACACATGTATGTGTGGTAGATGCACACACATATGCATACTTTTGAAATAAAAGTCACATGATTATAGTTTTCCAGATGGCTAGGGAAGTTGAACGCTTTTTAAAATAATCATTGGCTACTTAACTTTTTTTAAAAAAAAAACTGTCTATTTAATTCATTGATCCATTTGTTGATTGGTAGTTTTATTTCCTTGGTATTTAATTTCTATAATTCTTTATAAATCTGCATATTAGCCTATTTGAAGTGTAGCTGTCAAAGATTTTCTTCCATTCTATGTGCTGCCTGTACTCTGCTGATAGTTTCCTTTGCTGTGCAGAACTTTTTAATTTCATGTAGTCCCATCTGTTGACACTCAAGATTGGTTCTGTGCTATTGGAGTTCTGCTCAGAAAGTTCATGCACACCCACAAGGCTTTAGAGAGCAAGCTCCGTGTTTTCTTCTAGCAGGTTGAACATTCCAAGCTTTAAATTAAGGCCTTTGATCCAGTTTGAATTGATTTTTATACAAGGAGAAAGATGCAAATCTAATTTTTCATTTGTTTGCAGGTGGATATCCAGTTTTTCCAGCACCATTTGTTGAATAGCCCATCTGTGTCAAAATTAGGTGAGCAGAATTTTATGTAGTTTTGCATCCTTTGTCAAAAATTATGTAGACATATCTTTGTTAGTTAATTTCCAGAAACTCTGTTCTATCCACTGGTCTAGGTGTCTATTTTTTGCTGATACCAAGGTGTCTTTATCACTTAGCCATATAGTATAATTCAAGGTTGGATATTGTGGTAACTCCAGCTGTCTTCTTACTCCATAAAATTGGGTATTCATGGTCTTTTATGGTTCCATATTTATTCTTGGATGTTTTTTCTAAAATCTCTGGAATATGATGATGTATTTGGGTAGGTGTTGTATTAAAACTGTAGATTAATTTTGGTAATATAGTCATTTCTACAATATTAAGTCTGCTAATCCAGGGGCATGGAAGATCTTTGCTTTATCTAGTATCTTCTTTGATATCCTTAGTCAATGTCTTTAAGTTTTCATTGTAGAGGTTCTTTTTCTTCTTTGGTTAGATATATTCCTAGACATTTAATTATTTTGGAGTTATTTTGAGTGGGGTGTTTTTCCCAATTTCCTTCTCTGAGAGTACATTGTTGGGATATAAGAAGGCTACTGATTTTCATATTGATTTTGAATCCCGCATCTTTACTGGGTTTATTAAATCTAACTTTTCTAGTGGATCCTATAAGGTATTTTAAGTAAAGACTTACACATGCAGAGAGCAAATAGGGATAGCTGGACTTCTTCCTTTTCTATTTTTATTCATTTTATATCTCTGTCTTGTCTAACTACTATAGCTAGGACTTCAAGCACTAGATCAAGTAAGAAAGAGTGAGTGTCCTCACCTCATTCCTAATTTTGGAGAAATGTTTTGCTTGTCTCCATTTAGTATAACTCTGGCTATAGGTTTGTTGTATACAGCCCTTATTATTTGGAAGTATGTTCCATCTATTGTTAATGTCTCCAGGACTTTTTATCATGAAGACATGTTGAACTTTGTCAAATGCCTTTCAGCATCAATCAAGATTGTTATGTGGTTTCTGTCCTTAAGTTAACATATTTGTTGACTTATTTATGTTGAGTCAGCTTTGCCTTTCTTTTTTCTTTTTTTTTTTTGTTTTGTTTTGTTTTTTGTTTTTTCGAGACAGAGTTTCCTGTGTTGTTTTGGCGCCTGTCCTGGATCTTGCTCTATAGACCAGGCTGGCCTCGAACTCACAGAGATCTGAACTCACAGAGATCCGACTGGCTCTGCCTCCTGAGTGCTGGGATTAAAGGCGTGCACCACCAACACCCAATGACTTTGCCTTTCTTGACTGAATCCCATTTGGTCATGATGTATAACCTTTTTAATGTGTTACTGAATTCAGTTTACACTATTTTATTGAGCATTTTTGCGTCTATGTTCATCAAAGAAATTGGCCTGCAGTTTTCTTGTCTAGTTGTGTATTAACTGGGTTTTGTATCAGAATAACACTGGTGTCACAGAATGAATTTGGAAGTGTCCCTTCACTGGCATGAGATCTTCCTTGAAAATATGATAGAATTCAGCAGTGGATTTATCTGGTCCTAGGCTTTTCTTTGAGGCTTTTGATTATTAGAGCTTTGATCTCATTGCTTATAATGAGTCTGATTAAGTTATTTATATCTTCTGGCTTTAATTTTGGTAGATGATATACATTTAGGAAATCTATTTCTTTTAGATTTTCAAGGCCTTTAGTGCATAAGTTTTCACAGTAATCTCTCAAAACGCTCTGCATGATATTGGAGTCAGTTGGAATGTCACCCTCCTGACCTGGAATTTTGTTAATCTGTGTCTTCTTCCTATTTCTTTTGTCAGTTTAGCTCAGGGTTTATCTATCTCACTAACTTTTTCAAAGAACTGTTTGATTTTGTGTATTGTTTTTCAGTCTCTATTCATTGATTTCTTACCTAATCTTTATTATGTTCACTTGGAATTGGCTGCTTGTTTTGTGAGAGCGTTGAGGTGCATCGTTGGGTGGTCTATCTAATATTTCTCAGATTCTTTAATGTGGGTTCTTATCACTGTAAACATCCCCTCAGGACTGCCTTGGTTGCATCCCAAAGGTTCTGATAGGTTGTGTTCTCATTATCAATTGTTTTTAGGAATCTTTAGATTTTCTCCCTGATTCCTTGGATAACCCAATTTAAAAATGTATTGTTTAGTCTACAAGTATTCTGTGGAGTCTGTAGTTCCTCTTATTGTTGATTCCCAGTCTTATTTCATCATGGTCGTATAGGATATAAGGGATTATCACAGATTTTTGGATCTTTAAAATTATTTTTATCTTATTTCATGTATGTAATTGTTTGCCTACAAGTTTGTCTGTGCACTACATGTAAGCCTAATGCCCTTGGAGGCCAGGGAGGGGCATCAGGACCCTTGGAACTGGAGTTAAAGATGGCCATGAGCCACCATTTGGGAGCTGGGAATCAAACCTGAATCCTCTAGAATAGCAGCCAGTGCTCTCAACCACTGGGTCATTCCCCAGCTCCTGCTTAGTATTTCTGACATCCTGACTATGATGTGTCATGGGGCCTTTCTTCTCTGGTC
Organism: Peromyscus maniculatus bairdii; assembly: GCF_049852395.1. Lineage (NCBI taxonomy): Eukaryota > Metazoa > Chordata > Mammalia > Rodentia > Cricetidae > Peromyscus > Peromyscus maniculatus. The sequence continues at coordinate 107,717,154 of NC_134855.1, forward strand.
ATGTTATTCAGAATTCTTTGTATCTCTTGTGTTTAGTTGTCTACTTCTTTTCTAAGTTTATTGCTATAATTTCATTAAGTAGTATGTCTGTTCCATTTTCTTTTTATCTCTGCTCCTTTTTCTACACCATGAATTCTCATTAATTTCTTAAATTGATATTTCTTTAATCTTTTTAATGTAGGCACTTTGTTCTATAAACTTTAATCTTGCAACAGCATTCATTTGTGTCCCATAGGTTATGGTGTGTTGTTTTAATTTTCATTCAAATTCTAGGAATTTCTAAATTTTCTTCTTGATTTAATTCTTAATCCAATTAGTATTCAGTAATATATCTTCAAGTTCCACAAATTCATGCATTTTCTGTAGTTTCTATCACTGTTGATATCCAACTTTATTTCATTGTGGTTAGATAAAATTAAGGATATGACTTCAGTTTTTCTTTATTTGTTGACTATTGCTTTGTGTCCTAATATATAATCAATTTTGGAGAAAGTTCCATGGGCTGCTGAGAAGAACATGTTCTTTAGTGTTTGGGTGGAATGTTCTGTAGATACCTGTTAAACCCATTTGATTTATAATGTCATGTATTTCCATAGTTATTTCCATAGCTTATTTCCAGATGATCAATTTGTGAGGGTAGGGTATTAAAATCACTCACTATCACTCTGCTGGGGTACAATGTGATTTAGGTTTAACAGTGTTTTTTTTTTTAATTAAAGTTGATGCCCCTGTGTTTACTGCATTTATCTTCTGACTAGTTTTGATTTGAAGTCGATTTTGTCAGATAATAGAATAGCTATACTTGCTTGTGTCTTAGTTCCATTTGCTTAGAATACATTTTCCCATCCATTTGCCTTAAGGGGATATTGTCTTTGTTGGTGAGGTGTGTTCCTCTGAAACAACAAAGAGGTTCCTGTTTTCTAGTCCAATCTGTTAGTCTGTGTCTTTTCATTGGGGGAATAAAGACCATTAATACTCAGTTATTATTAAAAGATGCTCATTAATTCCTGCCTTTTTTGTTCATGACACCTTTCTTCTTCCATCATAGGCATTTAAAGTGTCTGGGAGATGGGCCTAATTCCAAGAAGGGTTGGCATCTCAATTTCTCTGTTTACCTGGTATTTGGAGAGACAGCCTCTATCCAGGTCTTCAGTTTCTCAAGAGTTTGGCCAAAGAGCCCAAAACAAGTTTCCTCTGGTAGTGTGTCTCATTATGGTTTTCTTTTTGTTTGTTTTTGTCATTATTGCTGTTTTGAGACAGGGTTTCTCTGTATAGCCCTGGATATCCTGGAACTCCCTCTATAGACCAGGCTGGCCTTAAACTCCCAGAGCACCACTGCCTGACTCTCTGGTTGTGGTTTACAATGCTGGATAGAGCAACTGGAGGGTGCCAGTCAGACAGATGACAAGACTCTCTGACTCCTGGTCACGCATGATAGCTGACAGGAATTGAGCTGAGATCTGATGGGTTCCAGAGGGTGGGAGATGGGTTGAGAGGAGGTAGATGATCCTGGCAAGCAGCCAAGGGGCTTGGGTAGCTCTAATGGAGGGGAAAGTGGGATAGAATGTTGGTAGTCTGTCTGGGTTTATACCACAAGATGGTAGCTACAAAGTTCCCGGTAGCAAGTGAAGCTGGAATCCAAAAACTGAATATTTTAAAATGATAATAAATAATAAATTGTCTCTTTTGTTTAAACCACTTATATTTGAGTCTTTACTTTCAAACATAAGCTTCCTAAGTCATGCACTACATGCTGCCAAACTGTTTTTTAAAAGACTTGCCAACATTTGTAATTAGGGAGAAATTTTTAACTGGATAAGACAGCTGCTTCTGAGAATTCAGTGGTTCTAACATTAGATGTCATAAATATAATAAGATATTAACTTACCCTAGCCTCTCTCTGAGCAGCAAAATGTGAAGTTAATCATATCTCCCACCCTATGCCAACCTGGAGGAACACAGACAGGAGAGAAAGTTCTGTTCCAGGAAAGATCTTTTCACCGTTGGTACTGATTTCTTTTGGACCATGGTAGACACGTGATTCCAGATGGTCACAAGAAGGACATAACAACTTGAGACATGTATAGTCTTTAATACTCAAGCCTGTGAGTTTGAGGCTGGTCTGGTCTACAGAGTGAGTTCTAGAACAGTCAAGGCTACACAGAGATACCCTGTCTTGAAAAACTTAAAAACCTTACTGCTTTTGCATCATCTTCCTACTTACGCCCTCTTCTCCCTGCCTTGGTCTGCATTTTCTGCATTTTTTAAATACATTAACAGGCCACCGTCTCCTAATATCCCCATGTCTGCTGCACAAACAGACCATGTTCCTAACTTCCACTTAGGAAACAGCTGGACAGATCATCGGTCACAGGAATATAGCCGTGCCGACACGGAGTCTAAAGCAGGTAGGACCTTGAGACCTCTCTCTCCAGAACCCCAGTGCTCAGCTTTAGGAAAAGGAAGGCACGGGGCAGGTCTGGAGCAGGGCCCAGCACCCGAGGCACAGGCAGAGATGAACCTGCAATACAGTTGACAACTGACTCATTCCTCCGACACTTTCCGACTCTGCCCCCCAACACACACAACTAAGGAGGTGTCTGAAGTGAACACACTCTGCCTCTTTGTTTGCCTGCTGGTGGGGGCGAGGGCTTTGGATAGATTTTGAAGAGCAATTATGCTTATTACTAGTTAGGATTTCTCTGTTTCCCGAGTGCGTTCCTTCTCAGCACTTTCCATCAGTCATTCTTCCTGACAACCTCCTTGTCGGTTATGAATGTGCAGGTGGAGAGCAATGGAGGAGACCACAATAACAACAAATAAACAAGCTGGGGAAGAGATACTCAAAGAATGGGGGGAAAAAGAGAGAGAGAGAATCCCAAGAGTTGTCTGTGGAATTCCCAAGGCTTCCCGGGATGTAACCGTTACCGGGATGTAACCGTTACCGGGGGGTCCCTCCTTTCACCCCGTTGGAGATGGTTTGTCTTACTTGACTCAGAAGCTTCACACAGCAGCACCTCTTGCATGTAGAATCTTTAAAAATAAGACAGATTTGTACCATATTTCAGTGTTCCACAAGCCACAAGGTTCATTTTGAAAGCTGAAATCAAACAAAACTATAGAAAATATGGGTTTATGATTAAGCAAAACCAAGGAAGCACTCGGTTGCCGCTGTACCCTTTTCAGTGTTCATTTGACAAGTCTTCTACTGGTTTGACATTTTTCACAGTAAAAAGCTGGGGAGGAAGGGGAGTGTGATCCACCCGAGCCATTTGGGCAGGTGACTCAACCTCTCCAAGTGCCTTGTCTTCCTTTGTTGAGGTGGGATGACGATAGAGCCAACCTGATGAGGCTGCTGAACTGAGGGAGAGGAGACTTAGGAAGCACACACGTCCTCACTCCTGACACAGTAAATGGGAACTGGCAGTGTCGTCTACAGCATTCTCTTTAATGGATGCAGAGTTACACTGTCTTGAGTTTCTCTTGGTTTGGCAGCAGAGAGCTCTGCAATTCTTTAAAGAACTACTAATTTTTATTTTCTGTGTATGAGTGTTTTACCTGCACGCATGTATGTGTGTATGTGTGTGCACTAGGAAAGCATCAAACCACTTAGAACTGGAATGACGGATGGCTGTTAACTGCAGTGTGAGGACTGGAAACCAAACCCGGGTCCTCTGCAAGAGCAGCAGCAGGTGCTCTTAGCCTCTGAGCCAACTCTCTAGCTCTGCAGTTATTTAGTCCGTGTGAAAAGGAGTAGCGGTTGCTTGTACTATCTCTTCTTGGCTGGAGCAGAATAAGAACCTGGCTGTGGACTAGGGAACCTGGCCAGCAGCATCTGTGCTTAGAGCCTACTCCTACCACTCAGTAGACTCCTCCACTACCACACAGGCAACCCCTCTCCCCAACTGAGTCAAAGTTACCATTCTTCCTGGCTATGGGGTTAATTTAAAATTCTGGGTTTACATTTATTTATTTATTTGTGTGTGTGTGTGTGTGTGTGTGTGCACAAGAGAGAGAGAGGGGAGTGGTGGCACAAGTGTGGCAGTCAAAGGACAACTTACAGAACTCATGTGTCCAGGAAACAGCAGGGGTCACCAGGCTTGGCAGCACGTTTCTTTCTCTTCTGAGACACTCAGAGCCCCCATTGGAATTACTTTACATTCAGACATCATCCCGGACAGCATCCTCCCATAAGACTCTGGCCCTAAGGGAGCGTTAGGAAAAGGGAGATAGACACCATGCACACCCAGACCCTAAATGTATAGAAAAATCAATGGGTTTTTTCCCACTTCTTTGTCGTCCCTTTGAATAAAGCACCAAAACGGAATGTCTCAGAACCTACTCTGTCTACAACGGCCAAGGTTTAAGGGTCACCAGAACCATTTAGGGGAGTAATTTCCTCCTAAGTACTACTGGGTTCTCATCAACACAATCCCTTTGGGAAGCCTTTAATAGAGGGCAGATGGGAGCAGATAATAATGTCAGAGAACCAGAGCTATGAAATAATGTCTGGAAATCCCCAAGGTTTAATGACAATGCTTTTTCTTTGAATCTCTAACTTCTTTTTATTTTTTTTCCTTTAGCCCTCTCCAGTTATTTCATTTTATCGTGCTCAGACCATCCTTTGACGCAAGTGGGACAAATATAGTCCTATCCATCTCTCTGATGACAGAGGAGGTGGGCAGGGTACCACTGAGAGAGGCATGGGTTCTGGCATCTGGATACCTGCATTCACTTTGGCTCTGCCAGTCATCAGCTTTGTAACCTCAGGGCCAGTCACTACCCATCTTTAAGCTTCAGTTCCTTTGTCTGTAAGCTGAGGGTAAAATTGGAGTTACCTCGTGATATGGTGCTAAGACTGAGGTGAGACAACAGAGCTGGCACATAGTAACTACTTGGCGATAATCAGTTGGTATCATCTCTGTCACTGACAGACCAGAGTGACAATGGCATACAGCAGTGACAGCTCAGTAGGAGCTTGGGGAAGACATGACATTAGACACAAAGGCCAAGAGAACTGTCCTTGCTCTCCAAAATCTCACAGCTAGGTTAGGGAAAGGGGACAAAATACAGGAGCGTGTTCAAAAAGATACGCCTCTTAAGACGGTCAGACTGGCACCACTATTCAGGACAGAATCGGGGACTTTGATGGAACTTCACAAGGCAGGGGAAGGGTCTCGTGACTCCATCTGTGGCCAGGAGTCAATGCAGGATACAGCTTAAAGAGATGTTCGATTGACTATAGAAAAACTCAGATACCCAGGGTGCGAACATTTCTTAAAGAGAGCCATGGTTTGAGAAAGGAAGTCATGTTGAGACCAGGGAGTTTGTTTGCTCTAGAATCCAAGTCTGCCAGGTATCGCCATCCTCATAACCCTATGGTGGGTGGTAGGGAGACAGCAGGGGGGCACAGAATTTCTTTATACTTAGAGTCTTATAAAGTAGAGTCTATATGTTAGATATCATGCAGGGCGAAGGAGGGGGTGAAGAAGTAATGAAATGTAGTCAGATACTTAAGAGCGCAGTTACTCTGTATTACAGTAACTGCTTCTGTGGTTAAGAGCGTGTGCTGCTCTTCCAGAAGAGCCAAGTTCAATTCCCAGCACCCACACTGGGCAAATCACAACCACTTATAACTCCAGAGGATCTGACACCCCCTTCAGGCCTCCAAGGGTGCCCAGAGACTCATGGTACACACACACACACACACACACACACACACACACACACACGCATGCACGCACGCACACACAAATAAAATAAAAAATAAATCTCTTTTTTAAAAAATGGGAAGGGCTGTGGTTCAGTTGATTGTGCTTGCCTAGCACACACCAAGTCCTGAGTCTGAGCCCCAGCACTTATATACAGGGTGTGGTGGCATATGACTGTAATCTCGGCATTCAGGAGGTACAATAGGACCAGAAGTTCGAGGTTATTCTTAGCTACACAGTGAGTTCAAAGCCAGGCTGGGATACATGAGACCCTGTGTCACCCCTACCCCACAAAGCCCAGCATCTAGCTGAGGACACTAGGAGGAATTAGATGAAGGGAGTGGTGGATGGATGTCAAAACACATTGTATAAATATGTGAAATAAATAAAAGTATTCCTTAAAAAACAAAACAGTGAAGCTAGATAATAAAGATGACTCTGTGGTTAAGTGCCTTGGCTGCTCTTGCAGAGGACCTGGGTTAAAGCCCAGTGCCTACATGGCAGCTCACAATGGGTGTAACTCCAGTTTCTAGGAATGAGATGCCCTCTTCTGGCCTCTGTGGGCACTGCACACACATGGTGCACATACATGCATGCAGGCAAAACACTCATACACAATAAATAAATAAATAAATATTAATCACTGAAAATAGGATAATAACTTCTAAATCCTGGTCACTAAGAATGAATACCATTGGCTGGGCAGTGGTGGTGCATGCCTTTAATCCCAGCACTCGGGAGGCAGAGCCAGGTGGATCTCTATGAGTTGGAGGCCAGCCTGGTCTACAGAGTGAGATCCAGGACAGGCACCAAAACTACACAGAGAAACCCTGTCTCAGAAAAAAAGAAAGAAAAAAAGAAAGAAGAAGAAGAAGCATGGGTAGAAACCTACAAAACCTTGAGCCTAAAAAAGAATGTATGGGCAGCACACATTGTATTTGATGAGTTTAAAACCAAGAGGACAAAAAGACAGGAAAGGAGGGGACCTGGGAGGAGTTTGGGGAAGGGAATGACTATGATCAAAATACATTTATGAAATACCCAAAGAGCTAATAAAAAATAAGAATTCTGAACTATTGCAAATGCAGTCAAGACTGTGGAGTAATAAGGTCGCCACATAGGGTGAATATTACTACTTTGAAAAACAATCTCCCAATTTTCACTTGACGTCAGAAATGTCCTCACCATCTGTGACAGTTAATCTTCATTGTCAGCTTAAGGGGGTTTCAAATCCCCTAGGAGACAAACCTCTGTGGAGGTCAGTAAGGGCATTTCCAGAGAGGTTTAACTGGGGTGGAAGTACCCTCCTTAAATGTGGGCCGCAGCATCCCACACACTGGAGTTCAGGTGAATAAACAGAAGAACGTGTCACTGTGATGGAACAGTTTGGTGGGCAAATGCTGGAGAGGTGGTGGCAGAGGGATCATGAGTTTGAGGCCAGTCTGGGCTACACAATTTTAGAAAAGGAAAGTGGGTCCAGCGGTATCCATCTCTTTCTGTTTCCTGACAGTGGATGAAATGTAACCAGCTTCCTCACACTCCTGCCAGCATGCTGTTCTTGCCATGATGGATTGTATCCTCAAGCCATGAACAAAACCAATTCCTTTGTTCTTTAAATTGCTTGTGTGTGGTATTTTGTCACAGCAACAGAAGAGAAACTAACACACCATCCAACCCAGCAATGGATGTCTAAGACTTACTCAAGTGACATGCAAACGTGTGTTCACATATCAAACACATATACACATACCAGAGGTGAGTGTTTGTAGCAGCTTCCAGAAACTTGGAAACAAGTTCAGACCATTGACTAGAGTAAGGATCAGCAAACTACCCATTAGCTCAGTGGGGTTCTACTTAGCAACAAGAGGAGCAAACAGTACACCCTACAACATGGATGAACAGACTAGGACTCACCTGGTTAATGCATGAGGCCAGCTGTGAAGTACTCACAGCTGTAAAGAAATGCTCACTATAAAATTCTATTTCGTGTGATATTTTTAAAAGGCTAAAACTATGTAGATAGAAAACAGATTGGTGATTGTCAGGGGCTAGAAATGGAAGAGGCACTGGCTGCAAAGAGTTCCTGGGGAACTTTTGGGGTGTCAACACCATGCTCTCTCGATTATGGTGGTGGTTATATGACTGTGCTTGTCAAAAATCACAGAACTGCACACCAAAAAAGTGAACGTTCTGTACATAAATTATAGCTTTAAAAAAACAAAGTTCTGCTGCCTAGAGGAAAATTGGTTAGACTAAAGAACAACTCTGCCCATGCTCTTTGTTGATAAGAGACAAGATGGCAGCCAGACAGGGTGGGACGTGCCTTTAATCCCAACAACTGGGAGGCAAAAGCTGGAAGATCTCTCTAAGTTCAAGAGCAGGCTGGTCTATATTGCAAGTTCTAAGCCAACCACGAATACATAGTAAAACCCTGTCAGAGAGAAAGAGAGGGGGAGAGAGAGAGACAGAAACAGAGACAGAGAGACAGAGAGACACAGAGAGACACAGAGAGAATATGACATTGTGGGTAGTAGGCATAGCAATAAGTTAGTGAAGACGGAGGTGTAGGCAGATTTGGGAGCTATTTAGGAGGGAACTTTGATACAGGAAATACAACGCAGCACAGGCTGCCACCTCACGGGCTCACACTCACATAAACCGCATTTACAGGCGGACTATTTTCACATTTGTATGTCTGAAATTTCAGCCAATTACAGTAGGCTATGACCTTGAGGACAGGGGCATTAGCTGAGTAGACAGAGACACCCCTGGAAACCCAGTGGAATAGAAATTAATGAATAGGACCACAGGGTAGGCTGAAATCTAGGCACAACTAAGGCACAAGCAGGGTCCCAAGAAACAGTTGCAAAAAGACAACCGACCAACCTCACCTCCCAAAATAAGGGGAACAAGTGGTTCTGCTGAACTTGCTGGGGCTGTGCGGTGCCTCCCTCTACCTGACCTTCTCATCCCTATATTTAGAATTCAGAAGAGAGCCATGAATCACGGCTAACTCTCTGGTCTAATTATTTCCTTGGGTGATGTCAGCTTGGTATCTTGAAGACAGCCAGAAAATCCTGTGCAGCAAGATCAGAACAGGAGTCATGAGACCTGCGTCATCCCCTCAGCTAGGATTCTATGTCTGGAAGTGATTGGTTTCATTATCTGAGCTTTAACTTCTTTATTTGGAAAATAAGAAAGTTGATTTGTTAAGGATCCATCCAACTTTAAAATTAAGTGTCCTTTGCTTAGGAGGTTTTCATTTATCCAATCTTGAAATGCATGTTTAAAAATAAGATTTACTGAAAGGAGTACAACAGAGAAATCAAGTAGTCTAGGAAACTGCAATGAAGGGAAGTAAAAGGAAGAGCGGTGTGTGGGTCTGGGCTCTGCTAGATGGCGACCTTGTCTTTGGCCTTGGAGACTAATGTGTCTGCCTCCAAGCTTCCCACCAACCAGAGCAAAGAGGCAAGTATGAATTGTTAGATGAGCAAGAAAGGAGACTGCATACTTTAATACAGTAGCCACTACCCACATGAGGCAACTAAGTTCTTGAAATGTGGCCAAGTGTGACTGGTTATTAAAAATATAAATGTTCACTTAATTTTATTGAATGCGAACTGGAATGGCCATGTGAGGCTAGTGGAGCGCTGTACTGGACAGCTCAGTTTGACATAATGCAGCATTTGCTCAGTGTGTCAATCATCACTTTACTGTCTTAGATGCAAATTTATCCTTTCCTGCTGGCTGTGGACTAGCACCGCTGAGCCTTGTAATTACTTCCGTTTGCCAACTGATATAATCTAAAGATTGTCTGTCGGGAGCCTAGAGAGGCTCTGAAGGGGGAAGATCCATCTTCCTGCTTTCAGTAAGCCTCTCCTCTAGGCTGCTACAGTTTATGCAGCTCCAGGCTCAGGTGAACAGGAGACTGTGGGTACCAGATGCAGCAGCATTCCGATATGCTCCAGTGTGTGATATCTGCAGCAACCAAGCCCAGTTACATAGGCAGCTCCTCCCATGTCCAGATCATGAAGGGCAGGCACCAGGTCCTCAGAACCCTGTGGCCAGCAGTTCCCACAGGCAAGCAGATTCCCCCAAACTTCTGGTGCCTTCACAGGGGAATACCATAGAAGAAGTACCTCCTTGTGAACAGCCTCCCATGGTGTTATATCAGACAGATTTAAACACGTTTCAAGGCATGGCGTCTCCATGTAAATGATTCCTTTGGAATCCCACAGGACAGATTTCCAAAAGTACTGATGGTACCATACCTTAAATACATAATTCTTTTGCCTGCCAGCAAACCACCATGCTCCCTCCAACAGGGTCTTGGTTACAGTCACGGGCCTGGGAGTTCTATCTTGGGCATGCTATTTTAGTTCTAAGGGTAGTGAGAACTGTATACAATTTCTACTTCTGCATTTTTAGTTTTACAATTCTTTGCTCCTTATTAGAGCAAACCTTTTTATTTCAATTCTCTTTTAGAATTAATAATTTTCATGTTAAACTTCCTTTGTGCAAATTGATACACTTTTAAAAATACTTATTTGTGTGCATACATGCCACGGTGCATACATAGAGGTCAGAGGACAACCTGCAGGAACCAATTCTCTCACTCTACCATGTGAGTTCCAGGGATCAAACTCAGGACATCAGACTTGGCAGCAGCAGACACCTTCATCTGCTGAGCCGACTCATCCATGGGTCCCTCTGTATGTGTTTGGTCTTTGAGTGGACTCTGGCTGATCTAAGAGTCAGCTCAGAGGATGAACCTGTAAAGGCCAGTTTTGAGCACCGGCTTGGTCATACTACTGAGCTTGAGCATGGTGGTAGCAAGTTCCTTCCCAGTAGGAAATGAAACGAGTGTAATCCATGAAATGCAGTGCCAATCAACTGATCACCTGTGCTGGAGGAAGATCAAGAGACCCAGGGAGCCCAGAAAGGTGCTTTGCCCAGCCCCAGTGGTCGTGATGACCGCAGCAAGAGCTATGGTGTAGCATGTGTTCTTTTGAGTGTACTTGAGTACTTACAAAGAGAAACTGTCACGCTTAGCTCAAACCACGAGGTGAGAACCATAAATGTTAAAAAGAATGAGTTGATTTATTATAGATACATGACTGATCCTGCTGAGAATAGAATGAAAATTAAATTCTGTGGCTTGCTGGCTTTTAGTGTCAGTCAAATTATCCTTAGAAAGAAGCTTGAGTTAAAATTATTAGGAAAGAATGAGGCGGCTGGATACAGGGACATCTGACTGGACCTAGATGAAACTGATAATCCCTAAATCATTACAGGTCTCTTTTCCCAGGAGAGAGAGGCAGCTGCTTTCTGGAGAATTAGTCCGCCAGCATCTCTTTGCTTGACAACCTGAGGTAGCCTCATCTGAGGCAAATGCTTTGGAAAGAACATAGTCCATCCACCACTACCTTTATCACTACTGGACCCCAAATTAAGGACAAATGTCAGCATGCTCTAAAAGACAGGTTCATGTAACAAACTTGAAGGAAATAGCAGGAGTCCTAAAATAACTGCGGAAATTTTCCATTATAAAGCAGCATAAACCTGGGACATGACAAGGATATATTTGAGGGGTCTCAAACTAACAAGAGTGAGCCATAAACACTATTGGGAGGAAATTCACCGTCACAAGAGAACTTAACAGATAATCCAGACTTCATATTAAGTCCTCTTGTGGGGTTGGGGGTTTGTTTAGCTGCTCACTGGGGGGTTGACTAAAACTCGAGCTTCATGGTGACTTACGTCTAGTGAGGCTGAGATCTGGGGAGTTCCTGGGAATCCCATAGAGGAAGAAGATGGAATGCCTGGGGGTAAGGTTAGAAGGTTCAGTTCCATCAGCTGAACTTGCAGCAGTCCATGGTGTCGAACTACTGTGGGAGGAGATCTATTTATGCTCCCGGGCAGATGGTGACTCTTGGAGGGGCCATGAGGTAAAGGCATGAACACATAAGTGAGGGCCTGGAAGTGTGTGACTGCAGTTCCCTTCTCTGTGACAAGACAGACCAACCGAATGAAGGTCAAAGGTAACTTCGGTCTCGGTGTGTCCTGGGCTGATTCCAGTCCTTTCAGAATGTTGCCAGGTATGGCGGTGAATTCCTCTGCGAGCTCAAGACCAGCAAGGCCTATATACTGAGACCTTGTCTTAAAAACAAACAACAGCAACCAAAACCAAAATAAAAGGAGACAGATTCTGGTCCCCTAAGGCCTTGGCCAGAAGATGGCCCACCTTCACATACACTGTTCTTAGTTAAGCAGTCACTACATCTGCCCAGCTCCATAGGAGCAGCACATGCCCTCTTGAATTGGAAGTAGATAAAAAATAACACATTCATTTTCATTTGCTACAGGTGTTTTGCGTTCACACTCCAGGTCACTGGTTCTCAGTGTCCTACTCAGACATGTCACCCTGCTTCTCCAAACCTAGGAAGAGACAACCAAAGAGAACAGAGGGCCCTCCACCTAGTCAGCCAGATCCTACTTGTAATTAAGATTCAACACAGAGAGAGCTCCATCTCCAAAGATCCCTGAATCAGGTACCTGTTCTCACCCAGATGTCTCTGCTTCTCTCTCCCTGGAGCTGGTCGGGGGTAGAAAACAGCTTCCTTTTAGGATGTTCCTATGGAGTAGATACAAAACTGACTGTTTTTCCGGGGAAAACTGTAAGTCAGAATGGAGAGAGACACAGGCTGCGGAGCCATGTGTGGTCTTCCCAAACCTTCAGTGTCTCACTGGGAAACAGGACCATGAAGCCAGGCATGGTATGGGATATCTTGTCATCTCAGCACTCCGGGAGTTCATTCAAGCCCAGCCTGGGCAACATAGCTAGACCCTGCCTGAGGAGGCAGGGGTGGGTACCGTTAAAGTCATCCAGAAGATTGAGGTTACAAGTAGGTTGAACAGAAGCAAATCAACAAGCAACAATCCAGATGGAGTTTTAGAAAATGGCGGTTTTGTTGCAGATACTGAGCACCCTTCCATCCCAGCAGGCTGTGGTAAGTGTGCAGTGGTCAGGAAATTTTAAATAACCAGGGTAAAACATGCCTGAGATAGGAAACTGCGTGCATGTTTAACACGATTTCAGTCATGTAGAGAGCATGGACTAGAAAGAGAGCCACTCAAGGGTTAACGATGGCTGCCATTGGAGGGTGGGGTCACAGGCAATGTTTTCCCCTGCTGTTTCTGTAGACTTTTTTTTGGTACATCTTTACATTTCAGCAGTTTATGTGTAATTTTTATAATACAACAAATGTAAAGGGTAAACATATGACAGCGCCTTGGGTGTATGCACCCACACACGACCTCGAAAGTACATCTTCCTACAAGGCAATGCTGTGGAGTCCTGGCAGATGGTTTGACCTTGAAATGGAGTGGCACCAGGCTGCAGAACATGGCCTCTCTGCCCCCTCGCCCACTTCAATGTCCATAACAGTCCCCAGTGTCAACCAAGAATGCCCCATAGCATGCAGAACTGTGGGGTTGCTTATTCAGAGATGCATGTGGGTGAGATGTCAGGATAATTGTGATTTACTTTAAACATCTTCAGGAAAACAATTGGGTGCCTAGATATGGATATCAGCTCTTTGTTCTCTTATTCCTTCTACTTTCCTGCTTGAGCATTTTTTGAACATACTTTTAAAATATACATGGTGTTGAAGAGATGGCTCAGTGGTTAAGAACCCTGGCTGCTCTTGCAGAGGATCTGGCCTCAATTCCAGCACTCACAATTATTCAGTTCCGAGAGATGCAATGTCCTTTCTGATCTCCATTGTACTGAACATATGCAGGGAAAATACCCATATACAATAAATAAAATAAACAAATCTTTTTTTAATTCTCTCTCTCGTGTGTGTGTGTGTGTGTGTGTGTGTGTGTGTGTGTGTGTGTGTGTGTGTCCTCAGAGGCCAGAAGAGGGCATCAGATCCTTTAGAGCAGGAGTTACAGGCTGTTCTGAGCCTGTTAGACATGGGTGCTATGTTCACTGTTAGACAGAAAGTTCACTTAATTGATGAGCTATCTTTCCAGTCCCTTAAGTATGTGGTGTGTGTGTGTGTGTGTGTGTGTGTGTGTGTGTGTGTGTATACAAGTGTAGTGCACATTTCCTTGTTCAAGATGGCCAGCAGAGGATGTTGAATCCCTCAGAGTTGGAGTTGCAAGTGTTTGTGGAAAACCCACCTATTGTATAGGCAATGAGATCCAAACTCCAGTCTTCATGATAGTGTAACAAGCACTCTTAACCACTGAACTATTTCCCCAGCCCCTGCTTGAAAAATTTCACCATTTAACAAAGCAGTGAGAAATGCTAGACCTGTTGCCAAATGTCCTCTGTTGGTGTGGTTCCATTGGCTGAAGCCTAACTCTTCAGAATTGTGTCTGATTATCAGTTTAAAACACCTACAGATAACAGGGGGGATGGCACATGCCTGTAACCCTGCCACTTGGAACGGAGACAGGAAATTTGAGGCCAGCCTGGACTACATATGGAAAATCTATCTAAAAATAATAATAATTTAGAAATTAAAAATCCTATAGAACAATAATTTTCAACCTTTCTAATGATGTGACCCTTTAATACAGTTCCTCATGTTATGGTGATCCCCAAACCATAAAATTATTTCATTGCTACTTCAAAACTGTAATGTTGTTACTGTTATGAATCATAATGTAAATATCTATGCTTGCCGATGGTCTTAGGCAACCCCTGTGAAAAGGTTGTTCGACCCCCCTCACCAAGAATGGAGACCCACAGGTTGAGAAGCCCTGCTACAGCAGTTCTTTGATTTTTCTCCAAATGTGTCTTCCCTACCTCTTTGTCCCTAAAAGGTAACATAAGGCAAATGCCCTCATGGCAGTGTGGGGATGTGGCCCTTGTGCTGACTTTTGGCTAATTTCTTGAGATACCTCTTGCCATGTCCAATCAGCGGTATTCCAATTACATCAGCTGCTGAAACTCACAGTCACAGAAACTGCAGACTGGCTCTCACTGGCTCTGGCTCAGAACCTCCGTTCTCCTGGGAGCCTGAGCCCTGCTGAGACCCTGCTGGCTCTTCACTTAGGATCCCTGTTCTCCTTCATTCTCATCATACCCCATCCTCACAGGAGAAACAGGAGCTGCGGGATGCTCCCATGGCATGATTGCCTTAAGATGAGCCCAAATTCATGACCAGCAGGGACTGGATGAAAGTGAAGGGGGAGACCAACCATCTACCCACTGTTTACATGCAGTGACATCCTTGTTCCTTTCAGTAGCCAACTCTGCTAGTGATTTTGTCAAATTGCCACAAGCTAGAGTCATCCGGGAAGAGAGAACTTCAATTGAGAAGATGCCCCCATCAAACTGGCCTGTAGGTAGGTCTGTGGGGAACATTTTCTTGATTAGTGATTGATGTGAAAGGGTCCACCCTTCTGTAGGTGGGGCCACCTCTGGGCAGATGGTCCTGGATGGTGTAGGAGAGCAGGCCGAGCAAACCATGGGGAGCAAGCCAGTAAGCAGAACTCTTCTATGTTCTCTGCCTCAGTTCCTGCCTTGAATTCCTGTGATGTCTAACACAGCTCCAGAGATGGACCTGACTAGGGTGGCAAGGGAGTGAAGAAAAGACAGACAGACAGACAAATGAAGACAGACAGACAGACAAATGGACACACAAACAGAAAGCTGGGATTGGGTGGCCTGGCCTCTCTTCTGAAGAAACAGCAACATTCTGGAAGTTCAGCATGTTTATTATATAGAAATGAAGAGAGAGGCAGCGTTATTGCATACAGCTGGACTTGGAGGGGGGCTTATCATAAACAGATAAACAAGGCGGCAGGGCTTATCATATACAGATGGACCAGGGAGGCAGATTTAGCTAATCTTGGTAGGAACGGTCTCTGTAGGGACCAGTCTTTGGTCAATAAACACCCAGGGCTACATAATTAGACCCTATAAGGGAGGGGAGGAGAAAAGGGGAGGGGAATGGAGAGGGGAGGGGAAAGGGGAAGGAGGGAGGGTGAGAGACCGAACCAACTAACTGCCTTACCTATCAAGAGATAATCACTTGCTCATAAAGGCTCACCTCAAGGAGTTTGCCTCTCTGGGTCCATCAATCCAAAGCATTCAATCCATAGACTTTACCCAATCATCCTCTTCTTTGGGTTACTCGCCTTTAAATGACCTGGTGAGGCCTAGTAAATATCCTTCCTTAATTTCTTCACTGTAAGAATTCAAGAAGTTGTTCTCTGACTGCAGACAACAATACATCTAGCTTTATTTGGATAAATATTTATCTTTCTGGTGGTCTTCCAGATAACTAGTGATGAATAGTCATAATTTACTATGCACAGAACACTTGCCCAACTGTTTTACACCCTGATACTCCTGTTTAGTGACAGTTTTAATGTTATTGTTCCCATTTTACACATGAAGTTGAGGAGTAGAATTGGAACAGCTTGTTAACAGTTACACAGGGAAGAAGTGACAGAATGCACTCAAACCGTGGGCTCCAGGGACCAAGCTTAACCCTCTCACATAGCCCCTCATGTAGTAATTATCCTTGTAACAAATGACACAGAACCTGGGTGAAACACCATGTCTTTTGTCTGCACATCCTCATTTCAGTAGGGCTTGCTGAGAATAGCTTGTCTCTGTGTCCCACAGCACCCCTGGGTGGCTGGAACCCTAGTCTGGATCACCGGGGTGGACACTGTTCTTTCGCTTGTCTGGCTATTGCTGCTGACCACCAGCAGCTGGGGTCTCAGCTGGGCTAGCAGCCAGAACATTCGCTCACATGCACTCTTCATATGGTCTGGGTTCCTTACAAGGAGGTTGTCGTGGCAGGCTTCCCAGGGTGAGCACTGCAAGAGAAAAAATTCCAGGAAGCCAAATTACTCTTTCGTTTCATTGTGTTTCTGTTCTTTGAAGCAGACTCTCATTATGTAGCCCAAGCTGGACTGAAACTCACTACATAGTCCAGGCTGGCCATGAACTCATGATGTTCTTGCCTCAGGATCCTAAGTGCTGGGAAACCAGGCGTAAGCTACCATGGCCAGCTCCCATATTATCTTTCATGATCTTGAAATTCACACAACTTCACATCTGCCACTGCTGCCTGTCAAGGCAATCACAAAGCCCTTTTGTGTGGCATGGGTTACTTTTCTATTGCTGTGACAGAACACCATAACCAAGGCATCTTAGAGAAGAAAGAGCTTATTTGGGTTTATGGTTACAGAGCAGAGGCAGCAGGCAGCAGGCAGGCAGCAGGCAGCAGGCAGGCAGCAGGCAGCAGGCAGCAGGCAGGCAGCAGACAGCAGGCAGGCAGGCAGCAGACAGCAGGCAGGCAGGCAGGCAGCAGGCAGGCAGGCGGCAGGCAGGCAGTAGGCAGGCAGCAGGCAGGCAGGCAGTAGGCAGACAGCAGGCAGGCAGCAGGCAGCAGGCAGACAGCAGGCAGCAGGCAGCAGGCAGGCAGGCAGCATGCAGGCAGGCGGCAGGCAGGCGGCAGGCAGGCAGCAGGCAGGCAGCAGGCACCAGGCAGCAGGCAGCAGGCAGCAGGCAGGCAGCAGGCAGGCAGGCAGCAGGCAGCAGGCAGGCAGGCAGCAGGCAGCAGGCAGGCAGCAGGCAGCAGGCAGGCAGCAGGCAGGCAGCAGGCAGCAGGCAGGCAGGCAGCAGGCAGGAGGCAGGCAGCAGGCAGGCAGCAGGCAGGCAGGCAGCAGGCAGGCAGCGGGCAGGCAGCGGGCAGGCAGCGGGCAGGCAGCGGGCAGACAGCGGGCAGACAGCGGGCAGCAGGCAGGCAGGCAGCGGGCGGCAGGCAGGCAGGCGGCAGGCAGGCGGCAGGCAGACAGCAGGCAGACGGCAGGCAGACAGCAGGCAGCAGGCAGGCAGGCAGGCAGCAGGCGGCAGGCAGGTGGCAGGCAGGCAGCAGGCAGGCAGCAGGCAGGAGGCGGCAGGCAGGCAGGCAGGCACCAGGCACCAGGCACCAGGCACCAGGCACCAGGCAGCAGGCAGGCAGCAGGCAGGCAGCAGGCAGCAGGCAGCAGGCAGGCAGGCAGGCAGGCAGCAGGCAGACAGCAGGCAGCAGACAGCAGACAGCAGGCAGACAGCAGGCAGACAGCAGGCAGGCAGGCAGGCAGCAGGCAGACAGCAGGCAGGCAGGCAGGCAGCAGGCAGACAGCAGGCAGCAGGCAGCAGACAGGCAGGCAGGCAGCAGGCAGGCAGGCAGGCAGGCAGCAGGCAGACAGCAGGCAGACAGCAGGCAGACAGCAGGCAGACAGCAGGCAGACAGCAGGCAGCAGGCAGCAGGCAGGCAGGCAGGCAGCAGGCAGGCAGGCAGGCAGCAGGCAGGCAGCAGGCAGGCAGCAGGCAGCAGGCAGGCAGGCAGCAGGCAGGTAGCAGGCAGCAGGCAGCAGGCAGCAGGCAGGCAGGCAGGCAGCAGGCAGGCAGGCAGCAGACAGCAGGCAGCAGGCAGGCAGCAGGCAGCAGGCAGGCAGCAGACAGCAGGCAGCAGGCAGGCAGCAGGCAGCAGGCAGCAGGCAGGCAGCAGGCAGCAGGCAGGCAGCAGGCAGGCAGCAGGCAGGCAGGCAGAGTGGCTGGAGCAGTACGCTGAAAGCTCACATCTTGAACAGCGGCTATGATATCCAGGCATCACATGTAATCAGCATTATGTCTTGGAGAGGAAGAACCTACCCCTTTTCCAGCATCTCTTTTCGAAACTTAAAAAAACGATTTATTTATGTGTATGAGTATTTTTCCTGCATGTATATATGTCCACCAGGTACATGCCTGGTGCCTTCAGATGTGAGAAGAGGGGGTATGATCCCCTGGAACCAGAGTTATGGATGGTTGTGAGCCACCATGTGGGTGCTGGGAGCCGAACCTGCATCCTCTGCAAGAGCAATACGTTCTCTTAACCACTGAGCCATTTCTCCAGCTCTTTTTATGGGTCTCTTTGAAGAGTCAAGAAATACTTCCTAAAACGCCTTTGCCTACCAGCAGATGCCTCCTCACGTTTTATTGGCCCAAACTGTGTCACGTGTCCTGCTTCCCACCAATGCCTGGCAAGCGAGGTAGGTCTGCATGGTCAGAGTTCACCTTTCTGCTGGTTACATGGAGGAACACTTGCAAAAGCCAACCAAATGCTGTGATTTCTGAACAAGGACTAGACTGCCCCATAGAGGTTCCCACGTGAACAGAGCACAACTAAGACCATCTGAAACCTTTTCCTAAAGGATCTCGGATTGTGCTTAACTCATGGTGAGATTCAGCTAACGAGGGAAACACACCTGCAACTAATCGTCCCCTCCTCTACAAAGGTGATCGCTAGTAAACGTTCGATCTAGTTTTCATTTCTTTTCGTATATAGTTCAACTTGTACATTGTCTAGTTTATGTTGCTATGGTGAACACCATGACCAAAGGCAACTTAGGGAGGAAAGGGTTTATTTCATCTTACACTTCCAGGTAGCAGTCCATCTCTGAGGGAAGAAACTTATGAAAGGAACTCAAAACAGGAACCTGGAGGCAGAAACCACAGGAGAGCGTTGCTTATTGGCCTGCTTTTCCTCGTTTACTCAGCTACCCTTTTTATATAGCCTGGACCCACCTTCCCAGGGGTGCCAGTGCCCACTGCTGGCTCCCCCCCACACACACACACATCAATCAGTAATCAATAAAATGTCCCATAGACACGCCCACAGACCAGTCTGGTGGAGGCAATTCAATTGAGGCTCTCTATTCCCAGGTAATTCTAGTTTGTGTTAAGTTGAAAGAAACCACTCAGCACAGATCTAATCCTACAGAAACTGGAACATGCTGAGTATGTCAAACGTGAGAATTTGCCTGTATAGCAAATACTTGTCAGTCATTTTTTTTCTAATAACTGTGATAATCTTCAGGTGTTTAGTGTCCCAATGCTTTGAGAAACATGCCCTTTCATTGGCTCCTGGGAGTGAGATGTGATTAATGAAAAGCATGGTTCTGACTCTGCTGTCTATGAAAAGAACCTAGAGAATTTTAAATGCCCACAAAGCCCTGGTCCCCCTTGGAGGTGTGTGCTACGCTGTTTGTTGGATTCAGGAACAGAGAAATGGCAGATATTACTAGTGGTCTGCTGGGTTGAAATCTACTCGCCACAACTCTTTGTGATACTACTGTTCCCCTCACCCTGACCTGCCTGATAATGGGTCACATGACCCTGTGCTGGCTGCAAGCGACAAAGAAGAATATGTTAGGCGTCCTCGGACAGTTTTCTCCAGTCTCAAAAGGGGATGCAGTTAGGGTTCTGTGGTAGTTTGAATGTAATTGGTTCCCAAAATCTCATAGGGAGTGGCACTATTAGGAGGTGTGGCTTTGTTGGAGTGGGTGTGGCCTTGTTGGAGGAAGTGTGTCACACACTTTGAGGTTTCCTGTGCTCAGGATTCCACCCAGTGTGTCAGTCAATTTCCTGTTGCCTGCACGATGTAGCACTCTCAGCTCCAGCACCATGTCTGCCTGCCATGATGATAGTGAACTGAACCTCTGAAACTATAAGCAAGCCACCCCAATTAAATGTTTTCCTTTATACGAGTTGCTGTGGTCATGGTGTCTCTTCACAGCAGTAGAAAACCCTAAGACAGGTCCTTTTGGCCTCTTTATATTCCCAGTGACATAGGATTGCTGCAACAGTGGCAGCCATTCTGGGTCCAGGATGGCATGAGACCAGGAGGTGGACCCTGAAACCTAGGGACAGTAAAGAAGAAACATAGGAAGAACTTGGCTACTTGGTAATATACCATGAGGCTGAACCAGCCACCTCCAGAAAACCTCTTTCTGTTCTTAAGTGAAATAACATTTCATTTTCATGTTCACCAGTTGTGCAGTGCACAGCCAAAGCTCCCTCACTAAAATAGTATAAAATTCATTTATGACATGCTTTTTAACTTAGTTTAAGTGCCTCCCATTTAATACCATTCAGGTGTTTCTTTAAAAAGCATGTTCTTGGTGAAAACACCAGAAGGGGACCCATTATATTAAATAAGAAAAATTATAATGCATTACACATCAGTCAAAACTCCAGCCAGTTTCTTGAAACTTTACTGATATTTATTAATATGCCTATAAATCTTTAAAAAAAAAAAGGACCATTCTATAAATCACAGAGGGATTTCAAGGCAGTGAAACTACACTATGTTCCTGCTGCAGATCTAGGCAAACCTTACAGTATGCAGCACCATCAGTGAAGACGGACATGAACTGTGGACATTGGTTGATTAGGCTGTCTCAGTGCAGGTTCAGCCTGCATGGATTATAACAAATGTATCGCTCTACAGGGAGCTGGTGATGGTTGGTTGGGGGGGGGGGGCGCACATAGTGGAGACACGGGGTACACAAACCTAAAAGTTTTCTAAAAAAATAAAATCTATTAAGTAAAAGCAACTTATCATGTTAAGCTATCAAATGGAAACAGCTGGCTGGGGAGATGGTTCAATGGGAAAGAGTGCCTGCCGAATGAAGGAGTATGAAGACCTGAGTTTGGATTCCCCGGGACCCATATAAAACACTGGGTGTGGGTACACATGCCTAACATTGGGCCCAGGTGGGAGTGGAAACAGGAAGAGTGCTGGAGCTTGGAGCCAGTCAGCCTAGCTGAAAAATGGTAAGTTTCAGATTCAGTGAGAGGAATAAGAGAAAAAGTGATAGAGAAAGACACAGGTGTCCTCTGACCTCCTTATGCATGCACATGAGCACATGTACCCACAAATATGTGTAAACATGCATGTAACTCACATACTCAAACCTATATACAATGCCTGCCAATATCATTTCTGAATTTCCAATAATTGAACTGATTGTTAAATACTTGCTTTATGACTATGCACGATGACACATGCCTGTAATTCTCTAGGCTTTGGCCAGAATCCTCCCTACCTATCCCTCAACCCACAGCCCTGCCCCCACCAGGCCATATCTAACCTTTCTATAAAGATAAATCTACCCCACACTTCAAGACTGGACCAGGAAGCACATCCTTACTCCAGCCCAATCCCCTTTGTCACCTGACTTCATTCCAAGCCATTTTTAAGCTTTAGATACAGCTCATCAGCACACCACCCCTCCTGCTCCAACCTGCTCTGTCCATATCAGACAGGAAAATACAAAAGAAGTTGACATGCCTGGATCTCATTGTAAAAAATTCAAACACTATGAAAGATCAAGCTAAAATTTTTTTCTCCCAAAAACTACCAGTCCTGTAGAAATGTTTGCCAATGAGAATGACCTAGGTGAACCCCAGGACACAGATTTTAAAAGAACAATCATAAACTTCATCAAGGGGTTTAAGGAACACAAAGAAACAGCTCAATGGAATTAAGAAGAAAGAGTTCAAGGAGACTAAAGACCTGAGTGATGCCCAAGAAAACACAGACACGAGGCTGATGGAGGTGAGGAAGATAATCCAGGACTTGAGAATGGATTCCATCAGGAGATACTCAGACTGAAATGATGGAACTGAAAAACCCAGACACTCAACTGGAAGACACAAAGGAAAGTTTACAAGAGAGTGAATCAAGAAGAAGACAGAATATCAAGACTCAAAGTAAAGGGTCTAGAGCAAAGAGAGGAATGTGAAAAATAATTTAAACACAGGAGAAGAACACACAGAAAATGTGGGATACCATGAGAAAGCCAAACCTTCACATTATAGGTATAGATAAATGAGAAGATCCCAAGTCAATGACAGAGACCAAATCTTCAACATGATCATAGACTAAAACGTCCCCAAACTGAGAAAACACACACCCATGCAGATACAAGAAGCATGCAGAACACCACATAGACAAGACTACAACATACAGCAAGTGATGGTTGCCCGGCGGTGGTGGCACATGGCTTTAATCCCAGCACTCAGGAGGCAGAGACAGCCAGGTAGACCAGGTTGACCTGGGTGACAGCCAGGGCTACACAGAGAAGCCCTATCTTGAAAAACAAACAAAACAAAAATTTAACGAACTGCCTACATTAAAAAAAAAATCAGAAGCCAGGTATGGTGGCACACACTTTTGATTGCTGCACTTGGGAGGCAGAGGCAGGCAGATCCCTGAGTTCAAGGCCAGCCTTGTCTACAAAGCTAATTCCAAGAAATCCAGAGCTACATGGAGAAACCCTGTCTCAAAAAAAAAAAAAAATCAGACTGAGCAAGACAAGGAGACCCACACTCAGGCCCCGGGTGGACTGCCCCAGGTTCCAATGAGAAAACATGAGCCTGCCCAGCGCTTTGCAGCGCTGAGCCGTTGAGTGCTGCTATGTTGAGCCAAGGTATGGCATGGTAGGGGAGGGAGAGACAGAATGGTTCATGTTCTGTGGACAGAGGCATATCTGAAGAGGTGAAAGCCGTGAGGAGCAGGCCGAGGTGGGTGGCTTGATTCCTACAAAGGGCCATGGTGATGTCTGGGCCTGGGCTACTGCCAAAACCATTGTCTGGGTTCATGCCCCTGATGTAGCTGAGGTCTGTGGTGATGTCCATGGCTCCTGATACCACTGAAGGCTGAGAAGATAGGGCTGTACAGAGTTGGCCCCAACCCTCGCTGGCTGCAACTGGGGAGAACTGGTCCTGCCCATCGCTGGCTGAAGCACTCAGGAGAGAGGGTCCTCCACCTCACCTGGGCAGGGCAATAGAGCTGACCCTGTTCACAGGGGCATGGGTGAGCTGGCCCTGAGGGCATGAGAATGGGAGAACTAGAGAAGGGAATTAAAGGGATACAAATAGGGACAGAAGTCAAACTATCTATATTTGTAATGACACGTTGATACTGTACATGAGAGAGCTTCCTCCAAAAAAGTAAAAAACAAATCACACAAACAAAATCCTTCAAATGTGTACAGTAACATGGCCTGTCAATGCCTGCAGAGCCACAGTACAGTCTGTTGGCTGTCGGGAAGTTGATTCTTTTAATCTTTCTTTCATTTTACTCATTCAGGTATTGCTTATTAGCATGTGCTACGTTATTATCATTTGGTTTTAGAATGATGGGGGGGGAATGGTAATAACTGTACTAGGAATCGTGTGTCACAACAAACTGCATCAGTAAGTGAAAGCTGGTGTGCCTGACGTCTGAAGCAGGGCTCCACTTCCCTTTGTTCCTCCACGACAGAGTGTGAGCATGCTCGTCTTCAGGCCGTACACCCTTACAGTTGTGTAATGCCTGCCGCACATCTAGACAAGACACTAATGTTCCAGACAGGAAGAGCAGGGGATGGGCATCACAGCCGAAGGAGGCAAACACAAGGGTCCCCCATCTTAAAGGGGTGCTAGGAGTTCGACCCAGCTCAGCTGTGCCCCTCTGACCATAATCCTTTCAAATGGAAGGCCATGGGTCACTCAAGCTACTTTTCTATACTTCTACACATAATTGTGATTTTTATTTTTCTTTAAAAATAACTGTTAAATTTTCTATGAGTTTAAGATATGTAAGTATGATTTTTTCTGTGCAAGCATTTGCCAAAGAAAATCATTGTTATTCATTCTCTCTCTCTCTCTCTCTCTCTCTCTCTCTCTCTCTCTCTCTCTCTCTCTCTCTCTCCTCTCTCCCTCTCTCCCTCTCTCTCATACACACACACACACATACATGGGAGGGGGAGTTTAGGTATTATAAATTAAAAAAATTAAAAGTGACCCTACAGATATGCTTGAACACTATAAATGACTTTCATTTCCAAGTTCTACCTTATCTTTACCAACAGCTGCACAGCAAACACATTGTTGGGTGGATAGACCATAACTGATGTGTCCTGTCCCCTATTTTTGACATTTAGAATGTTTCCAATTTTTCATAATTATCAATAAAGCTGTATTGAATACCCTTACACAAACACTTTTACCCATTAGTTCAATTGTTTCTTTCAGATAAATTAAGTCCTTGAAATAAAACCGGTGGAATGTAGGATCTACAAATTTAAATGTTCGAGACATATTGCCAAATTGCTTTCCAGAAAGATTGTACCAATTTCACTAACTTTTCCATTGCTGGGACATGAGCATGCATCACAGTGACACCTTGGCCCACTTACGAGGATGGATGGCTCTGTTCATGCAGTCTTTAGAGGCCAAGAGCTTCATAATTCAGGCACCAATTACATTTGGAAATAAGATTAGTAGAAGGAATCTTCTTACTCATCTCTCTGGCAGTTTCAAGGTTCCATTGCTGAGCATATGAGACAATAAAGCAAAACCAGTGAGATGAAGTCAGTGCGGACCCAGAACATTTACCATGATAGACGCTTCCATTTAGGGCCAACTTTCAGGGTAATTTGCTTGCTCTGGCTGGAAGAGGCATTGCTGGGCTCCATCCACAGTCTCTCCATTAATGATCTTTATCTCTGTAGAACATACCTTGATATTATCAATTCTGTCTTCTCAAAAGTAGTCATGATCCTCTCTCTGGCCCAAACCTATGCTTTGAGAGTAGTGTCCAATGTCTAATTAGAAAAATGTCAGGAACAGCCCTGGAGAGTTGGCTCAGGGCTTACCGCTCTTGCAGAGGACCCAAGTTCAGTTCCCAGCAGTCACATCAGATGGCTGCAATCACCTGTAACTCCAGCGCCAGGGCATCAGACATCCTCTTCTGGCTTCTGTGAGCACCTGTACTTGTGTGCAAATACACACATATACATACTTAAAACAGAAACATACCAGGGCCTAGAGAAATGGCTCAGTAGTTAAGAGCACTGGCTGCTCTTACAAATGACCTCAGTTCAGTTCCAGTATCTACATGGTGGCTCACAACTATCTAAAACTCAAGCTTCAGGTGATCTGACATCTAATCTGGCCTATGAGGGCACACATGTGATGCACATACATACATACAGGCAAAATACTCACACCCAGAAAATAAAAACATATATATATATATACATATATACATATATACATATACATATATATATATATATATATATATATATATATATATATATATATATATATATATATATATATATATATATATATAGTTAAAAGTTTAGGAGAAAGGTATGTAAAGCATGAGGACCAGAAACTAGAAACTTTTAGCTGGTTAAGCTTCAGGCTTTCAAGCAGCAGTTCAGCTGAGAGCCACTGGGATGAGGACTCAGAACCTTCCAGTGTGAGGAAACAGGATCAGTTGAGGAACTGTCGAGTCCAGATGTCAGAGCATTCCTTCAAATGGACAGCCCCTGGCACCAGTCCAATCCATTGGAAGATGAGGATGAAAGAAGTGCTCTGAAGCCACATTCTACCTCACAGAACATCAACCTAGGACCAACTGGAAATCCTCATGCTAAACCAACTGACTTTGATTTTGTAAAAGTTATTGGAAAGGGCAGCTTTGACAAGGTTCTTCTTGCAAAGTGGAAACTGGATGGAAAATTCTATGCTGTCAAAGTGCTACAGAAAAAAATAGTTCTCAACAGAAAAGAGCTGTTTTTTCACTTACAAAGAGAATGGTCTTTTCCTGAACACAGAGGAGGTTCTATGCTGCTGAAATCGCCAGCACCTTGGGTTACCTGCACTCCATCAAAATAGTGTACAGAGACTTGAAGGCAGAAAATATTCTTTTGGATTCAATGGGACATGTTGTCTTAACAGATTTTGGGCTTTGCAAAGAAGGAATTGCTATTTCCGATACCACCACAACCTTTTGTGGGACACCAGAGTACCTTGCACCTGAAGTGATTAGAAAACAGCCCTACGACAACACCATGGATTGGTGGTGCCTGGGAGCTGTTCTCTATGAAATGCTGTACGGACTGCTGAAATGTATGATAATATTCTTCATAAGCCCCTGAACTTGAGGCCAGGCATGAGCCTCACAGCGTGGTCCATTCTGGAAGAACTCCTAGAAAAAAACAGGCAGAATCGACTTGGTGCCAAAGAAGACTTTCTTGAAATCCAGAATCATCCCTTTTTTGAATCACTCAACTGGACTGACCTTGTACAAAAAAGATCGCACCACCATTTAATCCTAATGTGGCCGGACCAGATGATATCAGGAACACTTCGACAGAGTCTTCACGGAAGAAGCAGTTTCCTATTCTGTGTGCGTGCCTTCTGACTATTCCATAGTGAATGCCAGTGTTCTGGAGGCAGACGATGCATTTGTTGGTTTTTCTTACGCTCCTCCTTCAGAAGACTTAATTTTGTGAACAGTTTGACCTTCAGAAACCATTGGACAAATAAATTCAAGCCTGTGGAGGAGACAGAAACGCCAATTTGTGTGAATATATTCAACTATGTATAACAGTGCCTCATTTTTACATGTAATGTTAAAAACTATGAAATATGTATTTTCTGCTGTAAGCCTGAAATAGGGCATTTCAAAGAGCTGAGTTTTGAACTGAAATTTGTATTCTTGTTTACTAAGCTTATTTTTAAACAAAAATTTAAAGCTATTATTCTTAGCATTAACCTATTTTTAAAGATAACTCTTTGCTATTGACTGTTTTTTCCCTGTTAAGTTTACACTAACACATCCAAGAGAGACTGTTTTTAATAGTCTGTTACAGTTAAGTAAGATGTAGTAAGATCTTTATAATCTTTATAATTCTATGACTTTTATCATAGCAGAACTATGCAAATGGTACCTGACAGTTTAAGATGAAACCCTATCTTCCCATGATAAGTCGTTCTCTGAAATTTGCTTTTTGTTAGGATTCAAATGCAAAAGCAGGGTAAACTCCCTGGCTGCTGGCGAACAGTGATAGGCTACTCACCTGCAGCCCCTCTAAGAAAAAACAAAAAGAAACCCTTTGCTTTCGGAATACTCAGTTCTCATCCATGCATCATTTTTCTTCTAGAGGAAAAGACAATATTTAATGGCTTTCTAGAAAGCTCTAGAATTTCCAAGGAACTGAGAAGTAATAAAATGCTACCAGATATTTTTAGTGGTGCCAAAAATAAATGTCTCTTGTCATATATTTATATTATATAAAAAAAAGTTTAGGCATTGTGGTGCACACCTTTCATCCCAGCCCTTGAGAGGCAGAGGCAGGTGAATCTCTGTGAGTTCTAGGTTAGTCAGGGCTACATATTGAGACCCTGTCTGAAAAAACAAACAAATAAATAAAAATCTTCAGCAATAAAAAATTTTGTAGTTGTTTCCTACATAATAATGACCAGTAGTCAATAATACTATAAAGCTGGCCCTTACTGGGGAATTTGTATGTAGTGCTTAATTCCCAGTTGGGATGATGGAAAACTTCTGCAGGTGGACGATGGCAATCACCGGACAGCAGTGACATCTCTGAATTGGGCAGCACAAATAGTTAAATGGCAAAAATGTGCTTCACATTTATCTTAAATACTTTTAGAAATGAAAAAAATTAAAACTCACTAACTTCTGGCTTCCAGTCCTGAATGTAAGAAACTACAGTTAATCGCTCAATCCTAATCACCAGTGATAAACTGAGCAAACTCAGGTGTCAACCCCAGATAAACTGAATAAACTCAGGTGTCAACCCCAGATAAACTGAGCAAACTCAGTTGTGAACCCCGGATAAACTGAGTAAACTCAGGTGTGAACCTCAGATAAACTGAGAAACTCAGGTGTCGACCCCGGATAAACTGAGTAAACTCAGGTGTGAATCCCAGATAAACTGAGAAACTCAGGTGTGACCCCGGATAAACTGAGAAACTCAGGTGTCAACCCCGGATAAACTGAGCAAACTCAGGTATCAACCCCAATTGTCAACCGCTCTTCCTAGCAGAGAAGTGAGATCATAACAGACTGCTGTCCCAAAGTTTGAGAAACACAATGTAGATACAGTGAACCATGATTCCTAAAACAAAATCTGAGTATAAAACAGTAGGATCGAGTGGAGGTGCTGTGTGTGTGTGTGTGTGTGTGTGTGTGTGTGTGTGTGTGTCCGTCCGTCCGTCCGTGCACACCTTTAATCCCAGCACTGGGAGGCAGAGGTAGGCAGATCTCTGTCAGTTCAAGGCCAGCCTGGTCTAGAGTGTGAGTTCCAGAACAGCTAAAGTTACACAGAAAACCCTGTCTCAAAAAAGAAAAAGAGCCAGGTGGTGGTGGCACATACCTGTAATCCCAGCACTCGGGAAGCAGAGGCAGGTGATCTCTGTGAGTTCGAGGCCAGCCTGGTCTACAGAACTAGTCCAGGACAGGCTCCAAAGCTACTGAGAAACCATGTCTCGAAAAACCAAAAAAAAAGAAAGAAAGAAAGAAAGGAAGGAAGGAAGGAAGGAAGGAAGGAAGGAAGGAAGGAAGGAAGAAAGAAAGAAAGAAAGAAAGAAAGAAAGAAAGAAAGAAAGAAAGAAAGAAAGAAAGAAAGAAAGAAAGAAAGAAAGAAAGAAAGAAAGAGGAAAGAAAGAAAGACTCAAGTGCCAGGTGGGAAAGAAAGCCTGTGCGGTGACTGACAAGCCACTCACTACAGGCTCATTCTAGATAAATAAGAGTTAAAAAAAAATCCAGGGGCCTGATTATGGGAAAAAGGATTTTTTATGAGTTTCTCTCCTGGTTCTTGTCATGAATACTGAAGAGAAAAAAAAATCCCCTCATTATTCCAGCATGGGGATGGAGAAAAGAACCATTTTGAAATACATTCAAGCATTCTTTTCTCTATAGTAAGACCCGCTGGTTGCTTCCCTGTGTATCAGCAATGAATGGGTAGAATTTGAAATTCTAAATTGCAGGACTATTTACATTAACTTTAAAATATAATAATTAGTAAACCAATAAGATATGTCTAAAATATATCTGAGGAAAACTACAGAAAACTTGCAGAGGACCCAGGTTCTGTTCCCAGCACCTATAAGATGGCTTACAACCATCTGCAATTCCAGTTCCAAGGGATCTGATGTTGTTTTCTGACCTCTGTGGGCACCAGGCACACACATAGTATAAACACATACATGCAGACAAAACACTCACATACATAAAGTAAAAATAAATAAATCTTAAGAAGAAAGTAATTTTCAACAAGTGATACTGAAACACCTGAACCTGCCAAAACAAAAAGTGAACTTAGACACAGAGCTTACACCCTCCATAGCAATTAACTCAAAGTGGAGCCTCTGCCTGAATGTGAAACACAAAGTTATAAAATTCTGAAAAAGAATGTGTAGATGTAACCAACAGTCTTATTAAATAAGAAACACAGAACCAATGTAAAAGAGAAAGCCGAGAGATCAGAGCTCAGAGCTAAAATCTTACCCTTCCTCCTGTGGTGTCCCAGCTTCCCGAAAGAGAGCTATATCCTGTCTGTCCGTCTTTTTATAGTATTTTGTTCTGCCTTCTCATTGGTTGTAAACCCAAACACGTGACTGCCTCGTCACTGTCTGTATGTACAGCCCCCCAGGTCTTAAAGGCATCTGTCTCCAATGCTGGCTGTATCCCTGAACACACAGAGATCTGTGGGATTAAAGGCGTGTCCCACCACCGCCACACTCTTGCTATGGCTCTAATAGCTCTGACCCCCGGGTAACTTTATTTATTAACATACAATCAAAATCACATTTCAGTACAATTAGAATACCACCACAAGAATGATTGGCCAGTGAAGTCCCATGGACCCTCAAACATTACAGACTACTGTCGATGCTAGTCATTACCCTCCAGAACTTGATAGTAAGGTCCTATTGCTAGAAAACACACACTTGAGTCACAGAATGTGCAAATACCATGCTGGTACTGAGTTGGAGTCTTTATCCCTAATGCTGGCTTCCATAATGCTGGCAGGTGCTATGCATGCTACCTGAGGAGAAAAATACTCATCAGACTTACCAAGGTGTGAACCTTGTGAGCTCGACAACACATGTCCACTGGTGCAACAGTGGCATGAACATCACAGGAGTAACAAACCACTTTCTGTTTGGATTTAGGTCCCACTCCGCAAGATGAAACCCATACCTGGCACCATTGATGAGCCAATAACCTATGGCTAGACAGGTCATGAGCCCTAGGAGAAAACTTACTACCATTATTCTGCTAAATGGACATCATATTTAACTGACTCCTAGTGGCATTGTTAGGCATCTCCCAACCTTCATTAGAGGAGCTTCTATTTGAAGCAGATGGTGATTAACACAGAGTTAAGGAGTTGTGATTAACGCAACTGGCCAAGGTGTGGAGAATAATACTCAGCCCTAAGTGGAACCTCTCTGTTACACCCTTTCTTCCTTAGATGAAGGGATCACTGGGGAAGAGGAAGTAGAAAGACTGTAAGAGCCAGAGGTGGTGGATGACCACAAGGAAACAGCGTCCTCTTGACATTGCAGGGTAACTGCACATAGGAAGTCACAGTGGTTATGACAGCATGCACAAGACCAGTGCAAGCTCAAGCCAGACCAAATCCCAGCATGGAGAGGGGAGGTGGAGATGTAGTCCCAGCCCAGCTGAGGGGCTATTGGCAACTGATAGCTGCTGGGAGAGGGAGAGGCAGTGTTCTTTAAGGGTGTCTCCCCTAGTAAGTTGATATACTCCAGGAGAAGGCCAACACCCAAGAATATATGGGCATCACAAATTGAACATGATGAGTGAAAAACAAGACACAAAGTTGGGTGGGTAGGGAAAAGGGGTGGATCTGGGAGGAACTGAGGAAGAGCCTGCATATGATCAAATCTCATCATACAGGATGTTCAATGAACTAATAAAAGATAAATAACCTTTTAAAAATCCAAATGATGCTGGGCATGGTGAAGACTTTTTAGATACAACACCAAAAGCATGATTTATAGAAGAAAGAATTGATAAGCTAGGCCTCATTAAGTTAAAAAAAAATGTACTGAAAAAAATTCCCTGCTCTTCAAAGAATGCTATGAAGCCAGACATAGTGCCACATGCCTTTAGTCTCAGCATGGGGAAGGTCAAGTCAAGTGGAGCTTTTTGAATTTGGGGCCAGCCTGATCTACATAGCAAGCTTCAGGCCACCCAGGATTATATAGTGAGACCATTTCTCAAAAAAAAAAAAAAGATATCAGCATGAAAAAATGTTCCACATTCTATACCAATGGGAATTACAAATGGAGAATAGATACGGCTGTGTTATCTCAAGTGGTAAAAATACTAAATGTCGACATAATAAAACACTGTGTTGAGCAGCAGAAGCTCTCAGTCACTGTTCTTTGAACTACAAAATCGTCCAGTCACATTGGAAGACACTTTGCCAGAGTCTTGTGAAACATACTCTTACAAAATGATGCAGCAATTACCCTCCTTATGTCCACGCACAACCATGCACATGGATGTTTATAGACACTTTGGTTATAACTGGGAATAACCAAGATAGCGATTGATAAGTGAATGGGTAGCTAAACGGTAGTACATCCAAACAATGGGCTATTATTCAGAACCAAGAACTGAGCTATCGAGCTATAAAAATACACGAAGAAAATTTAAGCGTATGTCACTAAATGAAAGAAGCCAATCTAGGGAGTGGGTACAGACTGTGGGATTCCAACTGTATGATATGCTGGAAGGCATCATATGGAAGCAGTTACAGTACCAGTAGTTGACAGGCATAAGGGGAAGGAGCAATAACCAGGAAGAAGACAGAGGACACTTAGAATGGTGAAACTACCCTGTAAGACCCTGCAGTGGCAGACGTATGTCACTTCATCAAAACCCATAGAATGCACAACACCAAGACCGATACTGAAGTGAATTATAAGTTCTAAATGATAATGCTGCACCAGTGTAGCTATATGGGTCACAACAAATATATCACTCCAGTTTAGAATGTTGCTAGCTTGCTATGAACCTGGAAGTGCTCTAAAAACAAATTATATTAAAATGCTAAGAAAAAGAAGTGAGCATTTGTTGAAAATGAGGCACTGAGTACATATAATTTAATCTAAACAACAACCCTATGAAGTGCCTCTGTTACCAGGTTGGACTATACATCTTGGAATGAAACCCTGTATAGAAGTTGACCTGCACAGGACCTCAGGTGTCTGAGCATTGACCATGGCTTGACCTGCCTTACAAAGGTATGAGGCAGGAGCTATTGAAAGAATTTCCCTGCCTATAAGAACCATATTTTTTTTTCATTTGGGACAGTTCCAAATAGTCCCAGGATAGTCTTGAGCTGGTTATGCATCCCATGAAGAGTTCTAACTTCTGTTCCCGCCTTGGCCTCCTGAGTGCTGGAATTACAGGAGTGCATCATCATACCAGGTTTATGCGATGCTGGGGCTTTGTGCTTGTCAGGCAAGCACTCTACCAATGGTGCTACACCCACAGGCCCCAGGTTTGGATTTTTGAGAGTTGGCCAGAGAAGGGAGTAGCTCACAGGGACAGGCAAACCAGGAAACCAAGCAGGTGTCCAGGGGAGGTGTGGTGGTAATCTGAACCCAGGCAGCAGCTTCAGATGCTTAGAGGAAGAATCAACCAGGATTAACTGCATCACTAGCACAGGAGACAGGGGGTCCAGTATGATTTCTTCAGCTACTTTGGTTTCTCTCCATATTGAGACTTCAAGCCACTGATACCAGCCCTGACTGATGTAACATAAATGAATGTAAATGAGCTGAAAAATACTAGATGGTACATAAGTCTGCCAAGAAAACCAAAGAAGCAGGTTAGGGGAGAAACTGATATGGGGGACATTTCTCTTCTCAGTGGCCACGTTCTACCTCAGAGACCTGCTCCACCTCTGTTTTCCTACCTTGGAGCTTTCTAGAAACTTCAGGAGGCTGATGAGCTCAGGAATAGAGATGTTGGGGGATATTTGATCATACTGTGAAGCCCAAGTTTGTATTTGTGTTAATTAAATAAAATTAACCTTGGATCAGGAGGCTGGGTTAGTAACTAGTTGACAGAAAGTAATTATAGAGCATCAGAGGGCAGTTGGGAGACATAGAGAGAGATGTACCAGAAGTAGTAGGAAGGGATTTTTGAGAGGCACAGATTTTGTTTGTTTGTTTGTTTGTTTGTTTTGGTGGAGCATAAGAATGCTATTTTGGGGGAATGCCAGCAAAGAGAGAAGGTTAGCCAGTTGCTACTCTACCTCTCTGAGTTAACAGGTTTTCACCCCAGCCTTTGAATCTCAAGTCTTTATAAATAGAAAGATAAAGATTTAGTGAAAGCTACCTTTAGTGGCAGCAGCAGAGCCAGTGCCTTCAGGAACAGAATTCTTGCCAGACTGCAGCCTGAATGGCCGAGCCACTGCCAGAGAAGCAGGCCAGTAACTGCAAAGTCACAATTGCTGGCTGAAATAGCTGTAGATTAAGGTGCAGCCACTGTGCCGAAATTAAAGCAACAAAGAGACAGACCAGA
Organism: Peromyscus maniculatus bairdii; assembly: GCF_049852395.1. Taxonomy (NCBI): domain Eukaryota; kingdom Metazoa; phylum Chordata; class Mammalia; order Rodentia; family Cricetidae; genus Peromyscus; species Peromyscus maniculatus. The sequence continues at coordinate 107,751,091 of NC_134855.1, forward strand.
AATGCACAAGCCTTACCACTCCTGGAGTGAACATAAGAGGGGAGGGCACAGCAGATGAAGCCTCAGTGTTCCTCTTGCTTCCCAGAGGTCCCACGTGGACTTGCGCATCCTATTTGCTGCTACTTGCTTTATGATATGCGTGAAATGGTAGGTACCTTTGTGGTTGTTCCTTCTCTGTTATTCTCACTGTTTGCTCACACATGCTTCACATTTAGGGGTCACCTCACAAAACCACCTCTACCTGGTTTTCATTTCAAGTTCTTTTGGGGAAAACCCAATGGAAGACAGGTGCTCTGCAGATTTCCAGACCATGCTGGAAATCAAAGTGTAAGGTTTGTCCGAGAGGCCACTCCTGGTCTGGAAACGTGCTAGGCGTAGTCTATATACGACTGATACGTCTTCCTGCAGGAAGCTTAGATGCTTCCTTGGCCTCAGAGCCATCCCTGTTTCAGGAAATTCATCTCCTACGCCCGCTGCTCCTTCACTCAAGCCTTTTCTCATCCTTTTTCTTCTGTCACTGTGCCGAACTCTGAAGTGCAATTCAAAGGAATGAACTGATTCGCTCCGTCCAGCTCTCAGCCCAATTAACAAGAATTTCATCCTGAGACAGGGAGCCCAGGTGCGGCTGGGAGGTGGGTGCTGAGCTCTGCAGCCAGACTGTTGGGGGCGGGGGGGGGGGGGGGGAAATGTGCTTTTTCATCTGGATGCAGAAGATGAAGTCTTTAAGAAAGAACATAGATAGAAAGAACATAGATAGCTGGGAGCTCGGGGCGGGGCCTAAGGAATCCTCTACTGCAAATTGGAGACTGAGTCCCAAGAAAGACTTTCAGGGAAAGCAGATGTTTCCCATGTGGCTAGCAGGAAGGACAGAAATCAACTCCACCTAAAAGAGAAAAATCTGGCTGTATGAAAGGGTCTACATGTCCAGAGGACCTAAGGCACAGGAAGATGAAATGCACTTAAGGAACGGACATAGGAAGGGTGCATAGAGACCCATAGTAAATTAATTATATGTAATTATAATTAATAAGTGCTCCCTCACTTCTTAGGGGCTCTCAGAGAATCATACTCCACCCCAGAACTAAGCCCCTGTCACAGAGACACAAACACAGGCTCCCATTGCCAAGGGGTGCAGGAGTTGCTGGTGAAGATTTCACTGTGCAAGTCAGTCCACAAACAGACCCAGAAAAGGCAGGGGCAGCAGCTGCAGACAAGCACTGGCCCACAACGATGTTGTACATGGCTTCTCTCCCTCAGGTTGTAGATTTGCCTCGAGTGACTGATAATCTTTATTTCAAAGGGAGGTAAGTAAAAGCTGATTGGAAGTTGTTCAGACACGGAGATGGCGTGACAACCGGCACAGGTCATTGTTGAGCAATGTGGCATCCAGCAAGCTCTTTCACGAAGCAGCCCCAAGGGCCATGGCTTCAGATCCTTCATCTGCGGTAGTCCAATTTCTTCATAAAAATGTACTCTAATCCATTGTCTGTGGGTGCCCAGGGGAGCCTAGATATGGTGTTGATGAGCTTAGATGGAAACCTTCACACAGACCCTTCTCACCAAAAAGGCTCATGTGTTGACGCCAGCACATTGTATCCAATCATTGAGAAGTAGGTGGATCATGAAGGCTCTTTTGGAGGTGGGGCCTGCTTGGAGGAATTACATCACTGGGGAGCATGTCCTTAGGACTGTGTCTTGTTCTGGGCTCCTTTCTGCTTCTATGTGACCTGGTCCCATGAGGTGAGCAATTCTGCCCCATGATGTGCTACCTCGCCACACCCGAAGCAATAGAGTCAACTGAAAACTACAAAACTATGACCCAAAGTAAGTATTCCTTACTTTCATGCTGTTCTCTTGAGTATTTCACATTGCAATGAAAAATCTAAGACAGATGTGAAACTCCTGGAGCTGATCTGTGAATATCGGGGGCATCATTATTCAGTAGCATCACATGGAAACCTGTCAGAAAAGTGAATCTTTTGGGTTCTCCCCTAAACCTACTGCCTTGGTTTCTTTTCTTGTTGCTATGATGAAATACTCTGACCACAAAACTTAAGGCAAAAAGGTTTATTTGGCCCACAATTCCAGGTTCCACTCCATCATAATGGGGAAGTCAGTAACTAATTACATTACATCTACCGTCAAGAGCATAGAGCAAAGAATTAATGCATGCATGCTAGTATTTAGCTCACTTTTTCTGCTTCTATATAGTCCAGGATCCTCTGCCTAGGGAATGGTACCACCTACAGCAATCAGGTCTTCCCACCTCGGTTAATGTAATCAAGTGTTTCACAATGCTGTGAGAAGTCTAACACAGATGTGAAACTTCTGCAGCTGGTCTGTGAGTGTGGGGACATTATTCAGGACACAGCATTTTAGTTTACTTTAACGTTTAGTTCTATCCTCGTAACTTCCCATTTGCTAGGAATGTCTGTAGTCATTGAATCTATAAACTGTGTTCTAAGTTCCTAGAGATTAGTCAAGCATGGTATCATATTCCAGCAGCCAGGAAGCTGAAGTAGGAGTATTACCACAGCTTCAAGGCCAGCCTGGAATACACTGAAAGATACTGTCTCAAAGAAACAACAGTTCTGAGAGATTATGCCCATATTGCCCCGTTTCAAAGCCAGTCCTGCTGTTCAGGTACCCTACTTTCCCCCCATCTTCTCAACATCTGGTTCTGCCAACTCCTGAGTCTTTCGAGCATTCTAGATGAACTGGATGTCCCTCAGTATCTTCCCTTCCTGGACCATCATGGATGCTCTTCTATCGCTCTCACAGTGTTTACCATTCCACAGCCTAGTTCCCATCTTTATCCGCACTATTTCTGGGTTAGTAATTCCCACTAGCTTCATCAAAGATGGAAAGGGTGCTTTTGTTGCATGCCTTTATTGCCTGAAGTGCATTTAAGGAGAAGATGGCAGAAACAAAACTCAGTCATTTTTTTTCTTATTTTATTTTTTTAAAGTGTGTGTGTGTGTGTGTGTGTGTGTGTGTGTGTGTGTGTGTGTGTGAGTACCAGTGCCTCCGAAGGCCAGAATAACCAGATCAGGAATTCCAGGCCATTATGAGCACTGGGAATCCAGCTCTGGTCTTCTGCAAGAAGAGTCTGTGCTCTTAACTGCTGAGCTCTCGATAATCCCCCAAACTCAGGCATTCTTAAATATGCTTAACACTACTGAACTGTACTAAAGAGTGATTAAGATGGTAAATGTTATGTTATGTGTTTTTAATTATAATTAAAAACAAGACAAACAAAATTCTGCCATTTAAAAAAATTCCCCATTAAGTTTCTGTAAATTTCAGAAAACAAATACAATAAGCCCTGTCCTTTTGAATCTTTGTCTACACAGAATGTGTCACTGCCTTTCTGCTGCTGTGATAGAATACCTGACAAGGGCAACTTAAAAAACAAATGGCTGGGCAGCCCCAGTTGCAGGATCTTTGGTTTGTAAAATGAATGAAAAATTTTCTTAATAAAAAAAGTGATATCATGAAATTTGTAGGTAAATGGATGAATCTAGAAAATGCCATCCTGAGTGAGGTAACCCAGACTCAAAAAGACAAATATGGTATGTACTCACTCATAAGTGGATACTATTTGTAAAGCAAAGGATAACCAGATTACAACCCACAGCTCCAGAGAAGCTAGGAAACAAGGAGGACCCAAAGAGGGAAGCATAGATTGCCCTGGGAAGAGGAAATAGATGAGATCTCCAGAGTCAACTGGGGGCAAGGAGGAGCAATAGAGAGGAGGAGATGGGGAATGAGAACATGAGGGAACAGGATGGTCAAGCTGGAGGAGGGACGGAGTGGGAGAACATGTAAGAGATATCTTGATAGAGGGGGGCATTACAGGGTTAAGGAGAAACTTGGTACTAGGGAAATTCCCAGGAATCCACAAGAGTGACCTCAACTTAGACTACTAGCAATAGTGGAGAGGGTGCCTAAACTGGTCTACACTGGAAAGCAGATTGGTGAATACCTTAACTGTTATCATGGAGCCTTCATCCAGTAACTGATGGAAGCAGATGCAGAGATCCACAGCCAAGCACCAGGTTGAGCTCTGGGAGTCCGGTCGAGGAGAGGGAGGAGGGATTGTATGAGCAAGTGGGGGTCAATATTATGATGGGGAAATCTACAGAGACAGCTGAACCATGCTCATGGGAACTCAAACTATAGACTGACAGCTGCAGAGCCTGCATGGGACTGGACTGGGCCCTCTGCAAATAAGAGACAGTTGTGTAGCTTGGTCTATTTGGGGGGCCCCTGGCAATGGGATCAGGATCTATGCCTGGTGCATGAGCTGGCTTTTTGGAACCCATTACCTATGGTGGGATGCCTTGCTCATCTTTGATGGAGGGGGAGGGGCTTGGTCCTGCCTCAACTGAATATACCAGGCTTTGCTGACTCCCCATAGGAGGCCTTACTTTTTTGGAGGAGGGGGTAGGGGATGGCAGGGGGGTACTGATGGGGAGCAGGAGGAGGGATGAGAGGGGGATCTATGGTTGGTATGTAAAATAATTAAATAAAAATTCCTTAAATTAAAAAAAATTAACAAAGGGTTTATCTGGGTGGTGGTGGCACACACCTTTAATCCCAGCATTCAGGAGGCAGAGGCAGGTGGATCTCTGTGAGTTTGAGGCCAGCCTGGTCTACAGAATAAGTTCCAGAACAGCCAGAGCTATTACACAGAGAAACCCTATCTTGAAAAACCAAAAAAGGAGGATAAGAAAGGGCTTATTTTAACTGATAGTTTAAGAAGAGGTCCAGTCTAGCATGGTGGGGAAGTGACAGTGGCAGAAATGTGAGACAGCTGGTCACACTGAGTCCCCAGACAGGAATCAAAGAGAGATGAATGCTGGTGCTATGCTTGCCCTCTCCTTCTTATGCAGCTTAAGATGTCAGCCCATGGAGGTGCCTCCCACACTCAGGACAGGTTTTCCCACTTCAGTTGAAGTTCTCTGAAAACACCTCCAGGAACATACCCAGGAGTTTTTCTGGTCTGTGATGCTGACCAATCCAGTTGTTAAGACCACCCATCACAGAGAGTTAGAACATTTTAATCCCATCCACACAATTTATTCAAATTATTACAAGAACCATCAAAAGTGGAACTTCTCAAAATGTGATTGTGTTAAGTCACTGTGACAAAATACTCAAGTGCAACATCATGAAGGAGCAAAGTGATTTGACTCCTCGTCTGAGAGGTTCTAATCCTCTGTGGCAGGGAGGGTGTGGCAGGGAGGGTGTGGCAGGGTAGAGCCGCTCCTGGCGGCAGGGAACGGATATCCTGTGCTCCGCCCTGTTGTCCCCCCCTTCCCTCCAACCCCTGACCTATGGGATCGTATCTCTCCATATTCAGAGCATGTTTTCCACCTTAGTTAACCCTCTCTGTGTCCTCAGGGACACACCCAGGGGGTGCTTAGACATCTCTCAATCTAATGTAACCAAAATTAACCACCAATATGGCTCCTAAAGCATCAGTACCATCACAAGGGAACTTTTCAGAAAAGTGAATTATTGGGTTTTTCCCCAAGCCTACTGTCTTGGTTTCTCTTCCTGTTCCTATGATAAAATACTCTGACCACAAACCTTACAGAAAAAAAGGTTTATTTGGCTCACAATTCCATGTTATACTCCATCATTATGGGGAAGTCACATGGCATGAACTTGAAGTAGCTAGTTAAGTTACATCCACAGCCAAGAGCATAGAGCAATGAATTAATGGATGCTTGTATGCATGCTAGTATTTAGCTCACTTTTTCTACCTTTTAAAAATTATTTATTTTTATGTGCATTGGTGTTTTGTCTGCACATACGTTTGTGTGAGGGTATGAGACTTCTAGAGATTTTGAACACATGAAATTTGAGGGACATATCCAAACCATAGCAATATTCATAGATAAATATGATCCTGAATTTAAACTTCAAATCTTACAAAAATTAACACAAAATGGGTCAAAGATTAGATATAAATTTGTCACTATACTTAGAAAACAATGGGAGAAGATTTTCAGGAGGTAGGACTGGATGGAAGTTGCTAGATGACCCCAAAGCATAATCTATCAAAGAAAAAAAAATGATGAAAATTGAACATTCCAAGTGAAAACCTTTTGTTCTGAAAAAGATCCTATGAAAGGGTTAGAAACAAAGGGGGTGCTTGCAAACCATGTATCTGACAATGTGCTGAAATCCCATAAATACAAAGAATTCTCAAAATTAAAATAAAGGCAATCAAATCAGAAAATGGACAAAGGCTCTAAGAAGTTACTGTACTGGAAAATATCTAGTTGCCAAGTAAGTGTGTGAAAATATTTTCAGCATCATTACACATTAGGGCAATGCAAATTAAAGTCAGTGAGGTGTCTCCTATAGCTACCAGGACTTTTTCAAAGAGAGAGAACTCAGAGTGTTGGTGAGATGTAGAGAACAGGGAGACAAATGAGAACGCCTCTCTTGTAGACTGCTGGGGATGTTAAATGGCTCAGCCAGCTAGAGTGAGGCATTTTCTCATGGTCTTACATGTGTGTTTATAACACAGCCAACGAGGGAGATGAGTTGCTGGTGAGTTGTTGAATATAAGCAAGCACACCACACACACACACACACACACACACACACACACACACACACACAGGTTAAACATGAATCTGGAGACGGTAGGTGGATTGCATCCACACCAATTTTGTGGTAGGGGTATTGTTTCTTACAATTACATGCCAGTGTACAGTGGTCTCAAAATTAAAAAGATGTTTTAAAAAATGTTTTGAGAACTGCAATGATATTTACTATATTAGAAATTAGACTGGGCACTGGTAGCACAGGCCTTTAATACCAGCACTTGGGAGGCAGAGGCAGGTGGATCTCTGAATTTGAGTCCAGTCTGGTCTACAGAGTAAGTTCCAGGATAGCCAGAACTACGCAGAGAAACTCTGTCTCAAAAGAAAAGAAAGGAAACTTAGTAACTTATTTCTAATTAATAATAAACACATTAATTTAAACATTTTTATGAACTATAATTATATTTGGCATTGTTCTGTAGTTTTGTAAGTCTATTTAATGTTCGACTTCACATAAAACTGGATCCTTAGCCGGGCGTTGGTGGCGCACGCCTTTAATCCCAGCACTCGGGAGGCAGAGCCAGGCGGATCTCTGTGAGTTCGAGGCCAGCCTGGGCTACCAAGTGAGCTCCAGGAAAGGCGCAAAGCTACACAGAGAAACCCTGTCTCGAAAAACCAAAAAAAAAAAAAAAAAAAAAAAAAAAAAAAAAAAAAAAAAAAAAAACTGGATCCTTATATTTGCTTCCACAAAATATGATAGCCATGCCGAGCAGCCTGGAAGGTTCTCTGGGGGTGCATATACTGAGTATGTAGTTCTGGGATAGAATGAAAGGTGAACAATGCCTTATTGTTAGTATGAAGAAAGTTTTCAACCTCACAGACCCCTTCAAACAGCCTCAGGAACCGCAAAATCCTCAGCATACACACTTTGGAAAGCCCACATTATTGTGACCTTTAGTCCACATTTGCTCCTGCATGGACAGCTAGTGAGGCAGAACAGTGTGCTTTCATTTTTTCTATTCCAAATGCCTTATATAATTCTTGGTGCTAGGCAGATACCGAATAAACATTTGATGAACCAATGAAATGTTAATGACTTGTTTGCCAAGGACAGAGAGAGGAAGGGAGGGAGGGAGGAAGGGAGAGAGGGAGGGAGGGAGGGAGGAGAGGGAGGGAGGGAGGGAGGAGAGGGAGAGAGAGAGAGAGAGAGAGAAAGAGAGAGAGAGAGAGAGAGAGAGAGAGAGAGAGAGAGAGAGAGAGAGAGAGAGAGAGACTGTCAATCTGGTTGACAGTTTATTACTGTAGACTTGTAGCTCTGAGTCAGAATAAAGGTCAGAATGTTCTGATCTAGTGTGGTCCAGGGAACAAACATTGTTCTGAGAGGCTCCTAGGGCATAAAAACCAGGGTATGGAGACTGAGTGGCCTTTTGAGAAAGGTCTCCCCACAGTTTTCACCCTTGCTCTTAAGGCCTCACCACACCATTCAGAACACGCACGAAGAAAAGGGACTTAGCAGGTTCTGTAGAAACATCATAAATGGCTCTCTCCTGATGTGCATCTCTCTCATACTCCTGATTCCTTGGGATGTTCCCCAAGGATCCATTAGTGGCCAAGCTCAATTCACTGAACCCACAGCAGCTCTAGGAGAAGGAAAAGAATTTTGGGGGTGCAGTTTGATTATGAGTTTGTTATTAGTTCTCTCTCTTTTTTATAATCTTTTTTTTTAAGATTTATTTGTTTATTATTCATACAATGTTCTGTTTGCATGTATCCCTGCAGGCCAGAAGAAGGAGCCTGATCTCATTACAGATGGTTGTGAGCCACCATATGGGTGCTGGGGATTGAACTCAGGACCTCTGGAAGAACAGCCAGTGTTCTTAACCTCTGAGCCATCTCTCCAGCCCATTATCTAACATATTAACCAAATCTTAATCCAGCTGGGGCACAGGTGAAGGTGCCATCTTAGAACAATCCTTGCAGGCTCCCACTCTGCACTGGACTGTGAGAAGGTCTTGTGGAGAAACACCAATCAGGCTGGCCAAGCTTAGCCCCTGCCTCGGTGAAACCCCCAGCCTCTGAGGGTGGGAACTCAGCTTTGTTGGCTGAGATAAAATATCCTAAGAAAAGCCAGGTGGTGGTGGCACACACCTTTAATCCTAGCATTCAGGAGGCAGAAGCAGGTAGATCTCTGAGCTTGAGGCCAGCCTGGTCTACAGAAGGAGTTCTAGGACAGCTAAGCTACACAGAGAAATCCTGTCTCAAAGGAAATAGCACAGAACAAAAAATCCCAAGCAAAGTAACTTGAGGGAGACAGGCTTTATCTTGGCTCTTAGCTGGAGGGTAAACTCCATCATGGCGATGAAGCCCTGGCAGTAAGCACTTGAGGCACGAGGTCAGGAATCTACAGTCGGGAAGACAGCTGCTGTCAAGCTCCCGTCTCTCCTTTTGATCCCATCCAGGACCCAAATCTGTTTTAAAGAAAAGGGAGGGATTTTTGCTTGGTGGCAACTTCAGAAATGACAAATTTCTTTAAAGACAGAGCTTCCTTTGTCTTGTTTAACTCTTTGACAGAAGAAGTAGCACATTTCATTTACAGTTCTGATGGGTAGACTTGTTTCTTTACTGTTACTGATGCCCCATCCGGAATGAATCAATGTTTGTTCACATAGCCCCAGGAAATGTCACACTAGAGCTCCTAATTACCTTCTTCTAAATGATGAAATATAGTTTGGGGAAGACCACATAGACGCCACCTAGAGAAAATGAATAGAAAAACAATTTTTGCCATAGCTGTAAATCATTATATCGAGAGCTGTCCTCACTGTCAACTCTTCATACGTGTGTTCATACATGTGCACTTGCCTGTACGTGCACACATTTGTGTGCTAGTGTCCTAACATTCATGTAGAGGCCAGAGAACATCCTTGGCCATTCTTCCTTAAGTTCTGACTACCTTGATTTTTGAGATAAAGTCTCTCACTGGCTTGGGGCTTATCTAGTAGACAAGGCAGGTTGACCAGTTAGCCCCAGAAATCTACCTGCTGCTGCTTCTTCAGTCTTGGAACCACAAGCATGTGCCACTTTGTCTGCCTTTTTTTAAATGTGGTTCTGGGAAATCAGACTGTTTCATGTTACCAGAGCACTATCCTCCAATCAAAAGAACCATTGTTGTTACAAGGCTAGCTGTGCCTGCTTGTGACAGACCACCATAGCTGGGCTTGTTGACTGAAAGGTAGGGGGTGGGGTAGATCACTGGACCCTCACCTGAGTGTCCATCCATTCCTCTCAGCCATGTATACATAATTCAGCTTTAATGCAATTGGCCTCAGGGCCTCAGGAAAGTGCTAGAGTACACAGGCTGTGGGAAGCAGTGGAAAAGGGCTCCATCTTTGTGGCCATTGGGAAGCCATCATCCATGCTCTATAACAGACCTTCCACTCCGGCTGCTTCAGGATCACCCACACTCTGTCTGGCCCATAACCCCTCACCCACGCTCTGTTCAGTAAGCCTAGGAAGTTCATTGGTTCCCCAGAGTGAACCTTGCTGGAATCATACTTTGGAAGGAGAAAGGACATGTTTACATTTCCTCAGGGAGAAAATTCTCACAACTGCCCTGAGCCAAGCGTGTTGCTGACTGAGCTATTGTGCCCGCCCTACACCCAGATTTTACGCAAATCTTTTGCAAGTTTTATGGGAAAAGGTTTTTAAAATATATTAAGGGAGAAAAGCTACATTGAATATTAGCATTCTGTGGCCAGGAATAGAAACCTAGAGGGGGAAATGGAAAAAGAAAAAGAAAAAGGTCTTCAGGCTAAGAAAGCTAGCTGAAGTAATTTGGAAGCAGGAGGATCTAAATGCTAAAAAGGTGCTAGATCACAGTGTAAATAGGATGAAAAAGTACGTAATCTAGAGAGTGCCCTGGATGATGCTGGACAGTAAAGATACTGAGATCCCTAAAAGAAAACCATCCATCAGTCTGGAATAGACCACTGAATGGACAATCCCTCTTTATGTCTTCACTGAGACCATGAGTTCCTGCTGGTTCTATTCATCTGTCCCCAGGCTGAAAAAAAAAAAACAAAAACAAAACAGGGGTTTAATGAGTACTCATTATACAAATAAGGAACATTCCATATTATTAGATATTATTTGTTACTAATTGAATTGTATTGTTTTTTATACCTGAAAAAAATAATTTAAAGTTAATGCCCCAAATACATAGAGAAAATGTTCAGGTCATATAGCATTACATTGAATGTAAAGGAGTCAGCTGAAAAATTTTTCCTTGGCTTTTAGAGCATGATTTATCCAACTATTTCCTTTATGTATGCAAAACTAACTGTCACTACAAAGGTACACATGTCATGTAATTGCTCAAGATCAGGAGTTTTGGAATCAGATATATGCCTAAGTTTGAATCTATCCATCATTTAGTGCTATGGCCTTGAGAAAGTCACTTAACCTCTTTTTTTTTTTCTCACATTCCTTAGGGAAATTAAGATAATGATAAAATATACTGCAAGATTTATTAGAATAATAAATTAGTTAACACTTAGGCTGGTCTTAATACATATATAACTCAATTAATCTTCACAGTTGTATATGCATATATTTTTTAATGATTTATTTATTCTTATTTTACATGTATGAGTGTTTTGCTTGCATGTTTATCTGGGCACCACATGCATGCAATGCTCAAAAAGGGCAGAAGAGGGCATATGATCCCCTGGGATTGTACCTACAGCTGGTTATGAGCCCCCATGTGGGTGCTGGGAGAAAATTTGGGTCTTTAGCAAGAACAAGTGCTCTTACCCACTGGACCATCTCTTCAACCCCTATGTATGCATTTTTAAATAAAATATGAGCTCATGCTACATATATCTCTCATGTTTTCTTTCTTTCTTTCTTTCTTTCTTTCTTTCTTTTTTTTTTTTTTTTTTGAGACAGGGTCTCAGGTAACTCTGACTGTTCTAGAACTCTCTATGTAGACTCAGCTGGCATTGAACTCACAAAGATCTGACTGCCTCTGCCTCCCAAGTACTCCATCATGCCTGGCATTTGTTTTTCTATGTAACGAAATGTCACAATATTAAACATATGTATATATTTAAAATATGTATTCGTACATGCAGAACAGGTCATTCTTTTGATGGCTATATTGCATTCTAATGTATAGCTCTACATAAGCAACACCCTGCACGAGTGTTCCTAATATTTTATCACTATAAATAACCACAATTCTGCTGCATATAAAGATTTTTATAGGTCAGGGGTGAGTGTGGACATGGCGTGAAGGGCAGAGGATAACTTCCTAGATCCCGTTCTTTCCTTCCACCCTGGGTGGGTTCTGGGAATCACACTCAGATTGTCAGCTTTGAGTGGCAAGGGCGTCTACCTGTGAGCCACCACACTTCTCCTCCCCAAGTTTTAATTTTTACTTTTAATTTTGTATGTGTTTGTGTGTATGTTTGTGTGTGATGAGTGTGGGGCATTTGAGTATTTGACACACATTCCTAGAAATGCAGTTCATGAATCACAGTGCATGAAATAAAGGAATTAAAATATTTTATTTAAAAATTGTCAAGTTGTTTTTAAAACATTTTTAAAAGATTTATTTTATGTGCATAAATATTTATCTACATTTATATCTGTGCACCACATGTGTGTCTGGTGCCTGAGAAGATCAGGGGTGGATATGAGATCCTTTGGAACTAGAGTTATAGATGGTTGTGAGTTACCACGTGGATACTAGAAACTGAACCTGGGTCCTCTGCAAGAGCAGCCAGTGCTTTTACCCAACGGGGCATCTCTCTACCCCCAGTTGTCCTTCTAAAGAGGTTTATGACTTTCCACTTGGACCAGCTAACATACTTTGTTTCATTTTGATTGTATATATTTTAGCCAGACTATAGTTTAACTCAATTAATTTACCTCAAATGTCCCAGTAGTTCCAAAGCTAAGGACTACACCTTGCCAGTTCTACATTTTAGTTCTTTATCTTCCTGCAATTTATAAGCAACGAAGGATTTAGCAACCACTATTCAGCAACAAATATTCAGATACATGGACTGTAGAAAATGTTTGTGCTACCACCAGATTGGAAGGGATGATATGCTGGTGTCTCATGGCCTTTCTGATGGCTGATATGGAAGAATGTTTGGAATTAAAATCATCCAAGTTTGGGAGAACAGTGGCCGCACCTACATCTTTCTGTTTTCTGTGACAGGCATACTCATTTAATGGACAAGAAGCTCTCTCTCTCTCTCTCTCTCTCTCTCTCTCTCTCTCTCTCTCTCTCTCTCTCTCTCTCTCTCTCTTCCGTTTTTTGAGACAGGGTTTCTCTGTGTAGCTTTGTGCCTTTCCTGGAACTCACTTGGTAGCCCAGGCTGGCCTCGAACTCACAAAGATCCACCTGCCTCTGCTTCCCGAGTGCTGGGATTAAAGGCGTGCGCCACCACCGCCCGGCCCAAGAAGCCTTCTCTATGGAGTAGTAATCTCTTTAGCCCAGTGTGTGATAAGGCTTGGCTGGCAGCCCCCAGATGAAGGTAGGTGAAACAACTGTACCTCTTGGCCAGAAGCTGATCAGCATCACCAAGTGGGAAGACTAGTAGTTAAGGCCTGTACACCCTTCTTAAAAATATGTGTGTGTCTGTCAGGCGGTGGTGGCACACACCTTTAATCCCAGCACTCAGGAGGCAGAGGCAGGCAGATATCTGTGAGTTCGAGGCCAGCCTGGGCTACAGAGTGAGTTCCAGGAAAGGCTCCAAAGCTACACAGAGAAACCCTGTCTCAAAACAAACAAAGTGTGTGTGTGTGTGTGTGTGTGTGTGTGTGTGTGTGTGTGTGTGTGTGTGCCACAACTGGCAGGTACTGGAAGAGGCCAGAAGAGGGTGTCAGATCCCCTTTAAGTGGACTTAAAAGCAATTGTGAGCCTCCTGATAAGGATACTGGGAATTAAACTGGAGTCCTCTAGAATAGCAGCAAGTGCTTTTGACCACTGAGCCATCTCTCCAGTCTCCTACTTTTATTTTAATAGCTATTTTAACTCAAAAGATGAACGCATAATATTTAAGAGTTAGATATCACTATGATTTGGATACTACCAAGGGACTAGGAGTTAGATCCCTGACAGGCAACGGACAGGGGGGAAAGGCTCTAGGTTGATCAATGTACCTTTTCACTTAAGCATTTAAAATGGCTGAATTCCTGCTTCTTCACCTTCTCTAAGAGACAAAGATTTGGGTTCTCCACCCCCCAAATCCAAAAGGTACTATTCAATGGGACTTTCAAACTCCCTGGGTCCTGTTGAAAGAGGCAATCAGTTTCTTTATTTTTGGATTATTCATTATGATGGAATAACCCAAACAATCCAATTCTGAGAAAAGTAAGGGATTCACTCACTCCATCCCCCCAAAAGAGTTTTGGCTTTGCTAGACAAACTTAGACACCATCTTTGGGTTCCTTCCCCATTAGGGAAACCTGTCTCTTTGTGTGCTTTGGTGAGTGTGTGTGTGTGTGTTTCTTTAAATTTTTTAAAGGATTATTGTATTTTGTAAGTATGAGTATCTTTCCTACATACATGTATGTGGACCATGTGTGTGTGTGGTGCCCATGGAGGTTAGAAAAGAGCATTGGATCCCTTGGAACCAGAGTTACAGAGTTGTGAGCCAACACATGTGAACTGGGGACTGACCCAGGTCCTCTGCTAGAGCAAGCAGTGCTCTTAACTGCTGAGTGATCTCTCCAGCAGTATGTGTTTCTACTTTCACTAAAACTTGAGTCCTGAGACCTTGCTTTCCCTGCCTTTTTACTCATTAAACTGACAGAAAAGGAATCCTGCAACCATAAATAACTTAACCACGATGTCATCATCACTCCAAAGCTAGTACGAACAATCCTGTCTTGCTGCCAATCCCAACCTGTTTTGGTTGTTTTTGCTCTCCACCCAGCTCCCAAATAAATCACACACAGAGGCTTATTCTTTCTTATGAATGTCAGGCCTTCGCTTGGCTTGTGCCTAGCCAGCTTTTCTTAACTTAAATTATTCCTCTGGACTTTTTCCTTTTCTTACTTCTGTATATCTTACTCTCACTCTCACTCCATGGCTGGCTGGGTGGCTGGGAGGCTGGCCCCTAGCATCCTCCTCTCCTTGTTCTTTCTTTGATCTCTCTTCTCTCATTCCTTCTTTTTTTCCTCCAAGATTTCTCCTTCTATTTATTCCCTCTGCCTGCTAGCCCCGCTTATCCTTTCTCCTGCCTTGCTATTGGCCGTTCGGTTCTTTTTTTTTTTTGGTTTTTCGAGACAGGGTTTCTCTGTGTAGCTTTGCGCCTTTTCCTGGAACTCTCTTGGTAGTCCAGGCTGGCCTCGAACTCACAGAGATCCGCCTGCCTCTGCCTCCCGAGTGCTGGGATCAAAGGCGTGCACCACCACCGCCCGGCTGGCCGTTCGGTTCTTTAATAGACCATCAGGTGTTTTAGACAGGCACAGTAACACAGCTTCACCGAGTTAAACAAATGCAACATAAAGGAATGCAACACATCTTTGCACCATTAAGCAAATGTTCCAGAGCATAAGCAAATGTGACACATCTTAAAATAATATTCTATTAATTATTATTAATTATATGCATCTTAAAATAACATTCTATTAACTATTATTATTATCAACCTATAGGTAGTAACTTTAGCTCTACAGTTGCTGTCCCTTACCTGATTACCGTGATATAGATCTTTCTCCTTTCTTTTTTCTCCCCCTTTCTTGCCCGCCTATTTTTAAGTTTTCTTCTCAGATAGGGTGCTCTCCAACTTACAATCTTCCTGTCACAGTCTCCTGAGCTCTAGAATTACAGGTACTCATCACAATGGCTGGCAAGTGTCACTTCTAAATGTCTTGTTTTGTTTTTTCAAGACAGGGTTTCTCTGTGTAGCCCCGGCTGTCCTGGAACTCACTCTGTCACCCAGGCTGGCCTCTAACTCACAGAGATCCACCTGTCTCTGCCTCCCAGGTGCTAGGATTAAAGGCGTGCACCACCACTGCTAGCAGCTTTTTTTCTTGACTTGAATATCACCTCGGGTCTTATTTGTTTAGTGGCTTATATGAGTTCCAAGTCAGACCCACACTTGTTGCCAGATCTCAGACTCTCCGCAGTCACCTCAGATTTACACTCTGTCTAGGATTAGGGAAATGTAAGGCATTCATTCATAAAGTGTGATCCCAAGAGACTAGCAGATCAGCGTGGACATCACTGGGACTGGAAAGAATTGCAAGTCATCACACCCCGTCTTAGTTAAGCTTCTACTACTGTGATAAACACATTGACCAAAAGCAATTTTGAAGCAGAAAAGCTCTATTTGGCTAAGCAACCACCATCTTGGAGAGTTCAGATTACCCTAGCTGGGTTTGCTGACTTGTTCACTATCCTTCATGGACAGCTGGGGGTGGTCACGTGACCATCACCTGAGTTTCCATCCTCTATCACGTTGTATGTATGCAACGTTGCCTTAATTGCGTATGACCTGGGGGGCGGGGAGCTAGAGAATACAGACTGAGCTGGCTCCATCTGTGTGGCTACTGGGGAGCCTTCACCCCTGCTGGGTAAAGGCTTTCCAGGCACGGCCTATTGAGGGGAAGGAACACCCACACCCCTGTAAGTAACCCCTCACCTGTGCTCTGTAAGGAAACGTAATAATCTCATTGATCACCCAGCATGAACTTTGGTGGAATACTGTCTTGATTTGTCATTGGGACCTTAGGAGAAGGGGTAGTGGACGTTGCTGACACCTCCCCCTGGAAAAGAATGTTAACAACAGACTTACTGGGCATGGTCCATCATCGGGGCAGCCAAGAGAGGAAGTTGGAGGCAGGAATTGAAACCGAAGCCATGGAAGAACACTGCTTACGAGATTGCTTCGGGAAGCTTCCTCGGCCTGGGTTCTTACACCAACCAGGACCACCAGGTTGGCTGGCAGCTCCCACATCGATCGTTAATCAAGAAAATGCCACACAAACTTGCCTACAGGCTAATCTGATAGAGGCAATTTCTCACTCGAGAGTCCCTCTTTCCAGAGATGTCTAGGTTTATGTCAACTTGACAAAAACCACCCGTGTATATCCTGCCCCAGACTTCCTGAATGAGTGGTTCTTTGGAGGACCTGGAAATCTGGGTTTAAACAACATTGAAGGATTTTGTTTGTTTGTTTGTTTGTTTTTCGAGACAGGGTTTCTCTATGTAACAGTCCTGACTGTCCTGGAACTCACTCTGTAGACCAGGCTGGCCTTGAATTTAAGAGATCTGCCTGCCTCTGCCTCCTGAGTGCTGGGGATTAAAGGTGTGTGCCACCACCGTCCAGCCATTGAGGGATTTCTCATAGGCACTCAATTTGCAAGCCCCAGTCTTCTCCATAAAATGGGGACACAGTCTCTTTCATGTAGCTTTTGTGAGTGGCATGGTATTGGGCATTACAGGAAGCTCCAACTTTCTCCTGGAGACTATTCTCATTAATCTTGATTGAATTAAGAAATGCCTATTGCACTGGTCAGTGGCTTAATACCAGCACTCAGGAGGCAGAGGGATCTCTGAGTTCAAGGCCAGCCTGGTCTACAAAGTGAGTTCCAGGACAACCAGGACTACACAGAGAAACCCTGTCTTAAAAACAAAGAAAGAGAGGAGAGAGGAGAGACAGAGACAGAGAGACAGAGAGAGACAAAGAGACAGAGACAGAGAGAGGAAATTCACAGTGCATTAATGAGGCACATCCTTCGGAATGTTTGTGTCTTTCACAGAGTTTTAATGGAGAAATGAAGACCCATCCTGTATGTGAGTGGCACTATCCCATGAGTTTCCAGGTAGAATAAAAGAAAGAAGGAAGGAAGCCACTGCTAAGCGCGTCCTCCTTTCTCTGCTTCCTGGTCAACACCTTGGACCAAGCCACTTCTAATGCTGTGTCTTCCTCGTCATAAAGGACTTCATTCCTCTGAACTGTAAGCCAGAATAGTAAATCTTTCCTCCCTTAATTTGCTTTTTGTTAAATTTTTGGTCTCAGTGTTGTACCCAGAGTCCCCCAAAGACCACCGAGAGACTGAATCCGATGGAAAAGCAAAGTCTTTGTACTGTTATAAGTGAACTCAGGACTCTCCATCTGTCTGACACAGCAGCAGAGTGGGAATAGCAATGGGGCAGGGTTTTTAAAGCAAAGGGGGAGCTTGGTGTCTACAAACTACATAGGAACAGACTCAGGATTCGTTTATGCGAGTGGCAATCATGTTAGTAACTTTTAATTGGCTAGGGTTAGTTGGGGGGTTACAGTTACCATTTTTGGGCAGGCCTGGACAAGTCCCAGGCTCTGTCCTTGAGCTGTCATGGCGGCTGGCTGGCCTAGCAGGTACTGACTGTGGGGGCTGACTCCGTGGCTCAGGCTCTGTCCTTGACTCATGCTCATAGCTCTAAGTTGGTGAGGGGTCCCAGACAGTAAACAATTGACAGAACCTTGAGCAATCAGAGTACGTGCAGAAAGGGAGCTACTGCAAGGACTATGTCTTTTGTTCATGGCGCTCCCAGAAACTGCTTGCTCAAGCCTCAGGAAACTGAAATTGAGGCCTGATCTCTGAGAGAAGACTGAGCAGCCTGTTATGGTTGTCTGCTTGGTCCTTTCATCCGAGATGAGAAAATAGATAATACAGAGCCTATGGAGTTACAGTGTTACTCAGGGGGAGCTTCACAAACTAGCTGCTTGATCCCCAGGCCCTTCCTAGTGTTCCTTGCTCAAGTGTCCACTCCATTGCAGTCCCCACCTCAAGTGACTGTCTCCACTATTCCTTCATCTCGGAAGTCCTCCTGTATCCTGGTACTGTGGTTTACCAAGGGCCGTAGATAGTAGATGAGGATAGCGCACTCACCCTCAGCTCACCCTATAACAATCACCATTCCACAGTGTGGCCCAGAGCAGCCCTCTCCCTCCCCCAAGTTTCCCCCAGCCTCTGGAGCTATCAGCTCTTTGCTTATTCCTTCTTCACTCTTCTACTCCCCACACCTTTCTCTACAAACCAGAACCCCCCCCCCACCTTCTCATGGAACCCGAGCCAGGCCTGGTGTTTTGTGGGTGTTCTTAGCCCCTTGGGGTGTGAGCATGGAGAAGGGGGCTGGATTCCCAGTTCCAGCTTCAATCTTCAGCCGGTTCACACTGCAGGCAGTTTTTGGTTTTGTTTTGTTTCATTTTGTTTATTTCAAGACAGGGTTTCTCTGTGTAGTTTTGGTGCCTGTCCTGGATCTCACTCTGCGGACCAGGCTGACCTTGAACTCACAGAGATCCGCCTGCCTCTGCCTCCCGAGGGCTGGGATTAAAGGTGTGCGCCACACCGCCCCCTGGGGGCAGCTCTTAATATGACTGAGCTTCAGCTCTCTTACCAGAAGTGTGGCTGTGTGTAGTAGCCTATCATCTCAGAAAGCCCTAAACCCTTACCGTAGTCTCTGCTCCTGCCTCGGTGTGGGTCCCCACACACCTGTTTCCTGCTGCTCTTACCTGTCCCACTCTCTGAGTTCCTGACCCACTGGCTTCTTGGAGTTCTTTCACCTCAGGGACTTTGCATTTGCTCTCCCATCTGACATGGAATACTTTCATAGTAGAGGTACATTTGGTTGTTCTTTTACAGAAATCAAGTCCTTGCTCAATGGCCCCCTATTTTCCAAACCATCCTTTCTAAACTGACACCTTGCCCCCACCCCTAGCACCACCTTGCTAAACCCAGGGAGGGTTTTAAGAGCCTGGGGCTTCAGTTCCAAACCTAGTTAAGAATTTTCACCTTCACCTGGGTGGTGGCAGCATACGCCTTTAATCCCAGCACTCAGAAGGCAGAGCCAGGCAGATCTCTGAGTTTGAGGCCAGCCTGGTCTACGGAGAGAGATCTAGGACAGGCACCAAAACTACAGAGAAACCCTGTCTCGAAAAACCAAAAAAAAAAAAAGGTTTTTCACCTTCATCTTCATTGTCTGTAAACGGGGCTAATGAGAGTAAGCGCCTCTCAGCAATGATAGCTCTCAGGCACAGCCAGAAATACGGTTATGTTTGTAATGTACCTGGCAATTTGTCAGCTGCAGAAGACTCACACTCATAGTCCTCCCAAGACCTGCATGCCCAACCTCTCCAAACTCGGGGAGGACAGTCATAGGAGGAGAGTGGAGTGGAGGCAGGCTGTGTCACATGGCACTCTGGTCTCAGAAACTTCTCCTTTAAAACACAAATCTTCATGGCTGTGGGACTTGGAATTTGTTTTTCAACTTTTTTGTTTTTTAGGACAGGGTTTCTGTGTCGCCCTGGCTGTCCTGGAACTCACTCTGTAGACCAGGCTGGCCTCGAACTCAGAGATCCACCCACCTGCCTCTACCTCCTAATCACTGGGATTAAAAGTGTGTACCACTACCAGCCAGCATCGTTTTTCAACTTTTAATTAAGCTTTATTGTGGTATAATTCACAAATTCCATCACCTTTGTGCCTGAAAGTCAACAACTGAAATTTCTACTCCCAAAGGCAGTGACTATGCTTTATATTAATAGAATCACACAGTATGTAGTATTCCCCGCACTGTTCCCAAAGGCTAGTGACTACACTTTATATTAATAGAATCACACAGTATGTAGTACCCCCCTATTTTTAGAGGTGAAGCTAAAAGGTGGATGAACATAGACCAAACCCATGAAAAGGCACAATTTGAGGTATTCTAGCATTTCCTATTAAAACCACCACCACATAAAATAATGAATATATTTCTCATCCTAAAAAGGTTTTTCTTCTATTTTCCATCACCCACTCTCCTGTATAAATTAGGTCATATTTCTTTCCAGAACTGTGTAAGAGTTACCCAGCACGTGTTCTTTTGTGCCTGGATTCTTCCACTCAGCAGTATTTTGATTCATCCGTGCTGTCGAGTCTCAATTCCACTTTTGTTCCCATTGTATGGCGATGACACAATTTGTCTATTTATTTATTGGTGAACACAGGAGTGTCTTCCAGTTTCTGGACTCTCATAGGAAGAGCCACTATAAATAGCTTGATACAAAAAGTCTATTTGTGAATCTAAGTTTTTATTTATCTTGCCGAATACCTAGACATGGCATTAATTAGGTGGGCCACAGGCAGGCATACAGTTAACTTGGAAAGAAACTGACTTTTAAATTTTTATTTATTACTGTGCGTGTGTTTCTCAAGGCGTCACCGGCTTTTTGGTCAATCTCTGTGCTCGGAAGATAGAAAATGCTCATAAATGTTAGCCATCAAGCATAGCAGTGAGTGAAGGTTACTTTAGAAATTTAAGCAAGTCCAAAATAAAGCATAAAATTTGAATCCAGGATTCACTAAGTGATTCAACAGCTGCAGAAGATTCGTATCTTTCAACCTCCCGGTTTTACCCCAAATCTTTGTGTGATTGTGGGCACCAGGGGAGAGGCCAGAGGACAACTTTGTGGTTCTCTTTCCACCTCTCTGTCGGCTCCAGGAATTGAAATCTGGTCAAGGGGTTTACTTGGCAAGCGGCTCTACCACTGAGCCATCACCCAGGCTGTTTCACATTCTACCAGTCTCTGTAACTGACTACAGTTTAGCACCAGTCTTGTCCTTACAGCATCCCTCTTGGGCTTGCTGCTGCTTCTCCCTGCAATGCCCCCACCACTAGTGACGGCAGGACTAGTTTCTTGCCATTTATCACCCAGACCAGTGTCATTTTCCAGAGACTGCTACCAAATGAATTACACCCCTATCTCAAAATCATGTGAAGTTACAATCCCCAATAGGCTGTTAACCATATTTGGAGATAACATCTTCAAAGAAGTTTAAATTATTAAGTGTGGTGGCTCACACCTTTAATCCTGACGCTTGGGAGGCAGAGACAGGCAGATCCCTGAGTTCAGGGCCAGCCTGGTCTACAGATCCAGTTCCAGGACAGCCAGGGCTACACAGAGAAACCCTATCTCAAAAAAGGCAAAACCAACAACTAAGAAAAGAAGTTTAAATTAAAATGAGGCTGTGGGAACCCTAATCCCATAGGATGGGGACTGATGACTGGTATCATATTGGACTAAAAGAGAAAGAAGCCGGACGGTGGTGGCACATGCCTTTAATCCCAGCACTAGGGAGGCAGAGCCACGGATCTCTGTGAGTTCGAGGCCAGCCTGGACTACCAAGTGAGTTCCAGGAAAAGGCGCAAAGCTGCACAGAGAAACCCTGTCTCAAAAAACCAAGGGAAAAAAAAGAAAAAAAAAAAAAAGAAAGAAAAGAAATAAAAGAGAAAGGAAAATCATATAAACAAAAACATGGTATTGTTAACGGTCCTGATTTTGATCATTGTATTGAGATTGTGCAAGAAAATCTTTGTACTCAGAAATAAAATATATAGAGATAAAGGAGTATGACATCTAAATTTAAAAGTATTTATAAAAGGATATACACATATACAAAATGTATACATATGCATGTACATATGTTCATAGAACATGAAAATATAGCAAAACAATGTAATTCTGACAAAAAGGGTGAGACTTCTCTACTAGTCTTACTCTGTGTGTGTGCACTTGACACTTAACAGACACAAGCGTCAGGGGCTTTCAGTGTGTGTGCTATCTTAAGTGGTGTAGCCCCAGATTTCAGAAACTAGTGCGTTTCTTTTACAGTACATTTCATCTATCTTGTTTGACTACAATGTCTACCATTTATTTTGCAAAACTCCGTTCTGGTCTCAGTACTTAACTCTGTAAACTCTATGAAGACACAAGGTTGATTGTCTCCTCCAGTGGCAAAGAACCACAATTAGGGCAAAGAATGTCATGCCCACTGCTCTTTGAGACTTAAAATAGCATGTAGCAGAAACTCTAGATATGCCCTTCAATATCTAGAGATTCAGCTAACAAATATTAGACATCTAGGCATTAGGGTACAGAGCAGGGCACGAAATATTTAAAAATCCACGTATAAGGGCTGGGGGTGTATGTAGTTCAGTTGGTAAAGTGCTTGCCTAGCATGCACAAAGCCCTGAGTTTGATTCCTAGCTATGTATAAACTGGGTGTGGAGCTGCACGCCTTTAATCTCATTACTCAGGACATGAAGGCAGGAAGAAAAGTTCAAGATCATTTAACTACATAGGCATTGTGTGCTCCCTCCCCCTACAACTGGCGGCCGGGGTGGAGGGGATCCAAATCCAACCCCAAAGCAGCTTATATCGGGGCACTCAATTAGTCAGCCATCGTATTTCATTTGGTTCTTTGCAACCTCGGAAGTGAGGACCACCCTGTTTGGCAGAGAAGGATATTGAGGATTACGTGCGGCTGAGATCACTGGGGTCATTAGTGGGCGTGAGGATCAGCATTCTAACCCAGGCCTGAGCTGTGAATCAATCAAACCTAAGCCATTCACCCAATCAGCATAAAGTGCCGGCGTGGAGCTACTATGCAGGTCAGACGCGGAGAGTGGTTTGCAGAGCGCAGACGACTCGCGAGGTCCCTCAGTACAAGTCGCGGGATTTTGGCGCGCTCTTTTTGTTGGCTGGGTGTTCTTGCCGGTGATTGGTTCCGGACTGTCGCGGCTGCTGGGTCGATCTCGGTTGTACAGAGGCGGCACGGCCCTGGGCTGGCCTCCTGGGGGATGGGCCACCAGGAATCTCCACTGACCAGAGCAGCGGCGGGAGGTGCAGCTTACATAAAGAGGTTACGTAAAGTGCTCAGCTGGCGCGAACTCGAGGACAGCCACGGGGATCTGGAAGCCCAGGCCTCCCCCGGGAGCGTTGCTGTCACTGCAGGAGCAGCGCCGCGACCGGCTGCACGTCTCGCCCGGGTCACCGCCTCGCGCCCTACGCGGCTCGGCAGACAACCTCGGCTCGGAACGGACCATCATCCGGCGCGGGCTCCAGGGGGGAACCGGTCCGCCCGGAAGTGGAACAGCGCCGGGCAGGTAAGAGCGAGTGGAGGAGGAGAGGCCGAAGCGGGAGACCCACACCCCACGGCACTCGGGGAGGGCCGTGGGACGGTCTCGGTTTGTTCTCGGAAGCCGGACTTCTTGCCCGTCTCCACCCGCTGTCCCCAGGGGCTTGGGTCGACCCGCTGGGCTCGGTAGGGTTTAATTCAAAGGACTGTTTACACCGGGAGAAGCCCGGGCAGGACGCGGGGAGGGGCTGCGGGGTGCGGGTTAAGCATCAGGAAAAGTTTAAGCGGGCCAGGTCGCCCCTGGAGACGGCTGTCTTCGGTGGTGGAGGTCCCCACTGCCTTTTTCTTTCCCTACTCCTGACGGATAAATCAATGGAGAAAGGGGACGGTTTGTGTTGGGTTTCCGGTCCTCCCTCTGTACTTCCCGGTGGTTCCGTCTTTCCCGCTTTCCTTTCCCCTCCCCCGTTCAATCCGAGGCGGTGGCTCCTTCTTAAAGGGGCCGCGACGACGGGCGGCGGAGGTGGGACGCCGGGCACTTCCAGCTCCTTGCCTGCCCTTCTCGGCCTAGTGGTTTTAATTGATTCTTTCGCCCTCAGATCACAATCCAAGGTACCGCTCCTCCGCATCTCGGGGCTAGACGGAGGGATGAGGCAGGGGGGGCCCGGGCGGCGCCGTTGCTGCTCCCCCCGCCTCCCGCAGCCATGGAAACGGGGAAAGAGAACGGAGCCCGCAGAGGGACAAAAAGCCCGGAGCGGAAAAGGCGAAGCCCAGTGCAGCGGGTGCTCTGCGCGAAGCTGAGGCCGGCGGCCCAGGCCATGGATCCCGCTTTGGCCGAGGCCCCGGGCGAGGCCTTCCTGGCCCGGCGGCGGCCAGAGGGCGGCGGCGGCGGCGGTGGTAGCCCTGCTCGGCCGCGCTACAGCCTGTTGGCAGAGATCGGGCGCGGCAGCTACGGCGTGGTTTACGAGGCTGTGGCTGGGCGCAGTGGGGCCAGGGTGGCAGTCAAGAAGATCCGCTGCGACGCCCCCGAGAACGTGGAATTGGCGCTAGCTGAATTCTGGGCCCTGACCAGCATGAAGCGCCGTCACCAGAATATCGTGCAGTTTGAGGAGTGCGTCCTGCAGCGCAACGGGCTAGCCCAGCGCATGAGTCACGGCAACAAGAACTCACAGCTGTACCTGCGCCTGGTGGAGACTTCACTCAAAGGTAGAATACTGCAGGCAGTCCTGGCCTCTCCTGGACCCCCTTCTTCTCAGTACTGCTCAGCCTGTCTCTGGCTCACTCAGGCCCTTGCCCAGGCTTTGGGACCTTCTCTTCCCTGAATGCTGCAAAAAATGAGTCTGTTCCCCAAACATTACCTGGCATTCTGTAACAAGCTCACTGAGTGCCAACCATGATCCCTCTGAGTATTCACTCAGGAGGCGTGAGCCATAATTACAAGTCTAGCGTTTTAAAGAGAGGTGAAGAGTAGGATTCACAAGTTATTGACCGAACTGCAGAGCCCCCCCTCACGCCTTTTCTCTTCAAAACATTGAGGAAAAAACTTAGTGGACCCACCCACCCATGCTCTCCTGGCTTTTAGTTTCCCGGTATCTTCCAGCTCCATTCCCAAACTCTTGCTTCCAAGTGTGGTTTCCTCTGAGAACTGCAACCCTTCACCCCAGGGCAGACAGTCATTCAGTTGGTTCTCACTTAGTCCCGGAGGCATGCAGGTTAATAACTCACAGAGTAATAACCCCCACAGGTGGGCCAAGAGCTTGGATAACAAAACACACCTTACATCTTTTCCTGCCAATTTACAATCTCAGTAGTTTTCATAACCTCTAGGGATGACTGAGAAGTGGTTTTGTAGAAAATGGGGCTTCTGGAGGCCGAGGGGCTTGCATTCCCGGGTGAACTACGAAAGGTGAGAGGCAGTGGACTAGAGAAGTCTGAGGCTTCCTGTGGCCAAAGAGTCGATGGGAACAATGACTAATCCGAATCCCAGCTATAATCTGAGCTCTAAACAATTGTAGTTAATATCTGTGAAAGTAAATTCTATCTCCATTCTATAAATAGAGAAACTTCGGCTTAGAGGGGAACAAACACAACTTGATTAAGGTTAATCAGCTTGAAGGGGTGAGACTCCTGGCTTCCAAGTTCTTGTGTCCTTGAAGCAGAAATGTTTTGAATCCAGACTTGTCTGAATGCGAAGATCTTCGCAGATGTAATACTGCCTTCCCTACCTAAGGTTGAACTTGTAAGAATGGGTGGGACTAGATAGGGTGATTTCCTAAAATCTTTCTGGAGCATCTGTCAGATTTTGCTGGAAGACCCCAGGAGAATCCCTTGTAGAGTTTTGAAGTAACTTAACAATGGATTGGATGGTGTGATCTATTTCTCTGGGGACCCTTTCCCATATTGCTTGTCCATTCTGAAAAGGCCTTCATTTCCAGGAGGGCGGATGCTTTTTCTTTCTTTAAAGACTTAGGGTGAGTTTTCTACTTTGCCTGCATTCTTATCACTTATTTTGTTAGCCCTTTATAAAAACACCAATTTCTTGATGGTGTACAAATGAATGAAACATACTTAATAAATGGTTGGTGTTTTTATATTTCAACACCCTGGAGTTTGGGGCTTACGTGCATGCAGTCCTGGCTTGTTCTGAACTGATACATGACACTGGACAAGTTGACAACCCATGAGGAGAGTGTCTTTAAGATGGGTATCTCTGTCATGAGGTGGTTGTGCATGCTGGGGATGTCAGTAATATTCCATAAGGAATTCACTGCCACGTTGGTTCAGACTGCTTTCTGAATTTCTTCCATCTTCATCCTCTTAGAGATTGGGGTGCTTACTGAAGTTTCCCAGACTTTGATATGGAACACATTTCCTGTGTGGTCAGAAGAGGAGGTTGAAAGCAGTACTAGTTTTTTCAACCTCCCTTTAGGAGCTAAAACTAGAGAAATTCATTTTTTTCCTTTGGGCTGATATTACTATTGTTCGTTTCAATCTGGAGTCCTAATATACATTGTCTCTACTAACGAAAATGACAGTCAGGCTTACATGTCAACTTAGCAAAGAAAATAGTACCTAGCCAGACCCTGCTTGCTGACCCTGGAAGTGTCTGTCCTGTGGCCCTGGGTTTCTAGCACGTTGTCCTGTGATAGCAGAGCTGAAGAGAGTACTGGATAGCCAGGGATAACTTTCCTTAAACCCAGAAGTTCTTTGCAACCATTCTTTGCCCTGTTTCTTGTAATTTAGAATTGTTTTGAGATAGCCCAAAATGGTTATCTACATTGGCATCTTTCAAACATACTTTTTAAACTGCATGCCTCTGGTAGTATTGGAAGGGAAACAAGAAAACAAAACACATTTTATAGCCTTTATGAATATTTGAAAAGTTTGAAGGCATAAATAGAGATCAGGGTTAGCTCATTAACCAGGGCTTTGTAGAGAGTGTTGTAGAGAGAATGAAGAGAAAAAGAAGGAAGAGTTAGCAGAAAAGGTGATATTGAAAGGCTAGCGCTCAGGCTTTAAGTGGCAGAGTATTGTAACAATAGACTAGTTATTTCCCCCTCTTACCTCAGCTTCTACTGAATACACAGAAAGCAGTTTTATAGTTTACAGAAATAACTTGATGTACAAATAAGTATCCACAATAAATTTAAAAAAATTAGAAAGAAAAACTGTGTTCTTGGTCATATCCCACTCTGTTAGTGTCTGTGCATTAAATCTTTCTGAGATGGACCAAACAAGTCTTACCCACAAGTACAGTGTGGCCAGAATATCTTATACCTCTTTGGGCCTTTTGCGGGAGAACACATTATGGGGCATAGGATTCCATGTAGCTCAGGCAGGCCTTGAATTTACTGTGTCCAAAGATGACTTTGAACTAAGGATTCTCTGCCTTCAGCACTAGGGCTAAAGGCATGCACCATCATACCTTTTATGTGCTGTTGAGGATTAAACCTAGGGCTTCGTGCATGCTGGGTAAACACTGTCCCAGTGGTGTTCTCTCCCCAGCCCTTAGCCTGTTTCACAAAGAAAGAAATAGGAGCTCTGAGAGGACAGGACTTGCCTAAAATGAAATGATGGCGCAACACTAACTAGCTCTAGAGCTTTAAAAAATGATTACCAGCCCTATAAATGTGATTGATAGGTTAGCAACTGTCTTCCGCTTTGAAGTCCTTCAGTGAAAAGGGGAATTAAGGCTTTAACAGTTGCTTTTATCACCTTTTTTTCCATCCCTAGAAACCCCTGTCCTGAATGTTCTTAAAACAAAGCTTAAGATCATTGCCACTTAGAAAATAGCAAGCAAGCTTTACTCCTTTTCACACTCCAAGCTGTTGTCCCAGTCTAAATCCTTCTGACAAGCAGGTAAAGATTGACCCCGTGTACTCTAAACACATACAAATTCTGCACTAATTCTCATAAAAATAGAAATTTAAAAGAGCTGGGAGGCCAGCTTACTTGTTATTTGATAAGCTCTGATGTCTACTCAAAATTCTTTGGTTCTCAAGATGGGTTTGACCCAGGCATTTGGGCAGCAGTCTTTGCCGCACACGGATGCTGCTGTAAACCTGGTTGCTGTGTAAGAGGCTTTGCAGGCTTCCCTTTATAAGACCTGTACACCTAAGAGATTACGCTGCAAGGTCACAAGTGGTGGCATCCTAATAAACAGGGTCTTGTTGAGAATTTCGTTAGTGGCCTAGTGAAGCAGGAACAGAAGTAGCTGACCGGGGACCTAGTCTGGAAATGAATTAACTTCAAACTTCCTGACTGAGTGCCTAAGGAAACCAGCCTGAGGGGCTCCGAGCAGGGTAGTCATCTTTTGCCCAGGCTTCAGTAAAGCAACTCTGAATTCTCTGCTTCTGTGGCTTGGCCTTGGAATGTAGAGACCCTCCAGGTCAATAGAATTGGATGTTCTTTGGCTGTTTTGGCATGGATAAAAGTGGCATGGGGGACTTTCACAATTAATGGGATACAATAGGACAATGGATTTAGGGTCCAAAGGTTTTATTCCCAATTTTACTAAAATTTGCTTGATGAAGCCAGTTGTGATGGCTCTCATCTATAAACCCAGCACTTGGAGGATGAGATAGGAAGATTGCTTTGAGTTCAAGGTCAGCCAGGACTACAGAGCGAGTCCTAAGTCAGTTTGGGCTGAGAGTGAGACCCTGTCTCAGAAACAAATAAAACTTTGCTGATAAGTGTCAAGTGCTGTTGTAAAAGCTTATACCATAGCTCATTCAGCCGTCCTGAGCATCTCTTGAAATGGATACTGTGAGTGTCTCTTTTGCAGGTGATGTATCCAAAATTAGTAAAGTGCATGAAGTTGTATTGTATAGTGTTAAATAGCTGAAGAAGTAACTGAACCCGGGGCTCAGGTGCAGACCTTCTGATTTGAGTTGTCTTTTAACTGCTAAGGGGCTGTGCTGGAGAACACGGCTTCAAGTTCAGAATTGTGTTTTGTTGTTGTTTTGGTTGTGAAATGTATGTAATTATACTTTACAGGCAGGATTTAGTACTAATGTATTAATACACACTGATGCAGACTGCTGTTTGTTGAATTCAGTGTTATCCGTGCTTATTGCACGGCTTTCTGTTGGGGCCTTAGTATCTCAGCAGCCAAAGACACTGCACCTGCTTTCTGACCTGTTCTTGGATGCCTTGGGGCAATTGTACAGACTTTTCTCTTGCTACTGCCTGTTTTCCTTCTATGTGTAGGGATTTTAGGAACCAGCCCCAGGAGATAGAAGCCACCCTGTCTTAATTGAGAACATTGATTAATTGGAGTTGCATTGGGTAAGGCTTTTTCTAGGGTAAACTCTCAGGGAGAACTTCACTTCCCTCATAGAGTATCAGTTCACCTTGAATTTGTTCTTCAGTCCTATCCTTAGGGCTAGGAATCCTCCTGAGTGACTCAGATTCTCGATCCTTATTTAGCTGCATCCTGATGAGTAGCTCTCACAAAGCACATTTAAGTCAATCAAAATCCTGTACCATAAAAAGGAATCTGTATATTCTGTAGTTGGATAATCCAGCACTAGGGACTTGATGAAGCTTAAGTTGCTTGGTGTATGCAAGAACCAGCATGTAAGGAGCTTGTGTAACAAGGAAAGTAGAATCTTCAAGTGTGAAAGTGCTGTTAGCTTTGAGTGAGGACTTCTGAATCTTGCCCCCAATTAGCTTCGAGACTACAGACAAATAGTTAATCTTTTGAGCCTCAGTCTTCTCACCTGAAAATAGGGTATAATTATTAGGATTAAGGGTGTAGTTATCAGGATTACAGTTTGGAGCAGAGACAGTTGGAGAGAATGCTTTGAATTCTTTGATTATCACAGGAGATTAGTTACTAAATTCTTATGTAAGCCTTCAAATCTTTCCCCTGTCCCTTTCCAGCTCCCTTCCCATGACTGTCCTCACCCAGTTTCAGAGTCTTAGCTGCTCATCTGCCTTCCCCACCTCTCGGCCTTCCGAGGGAACTTGGTCATCCATTGTCTAAGGTGTGATGCCCTTGCACAACTTAACCTCTCTGGTCTAGCTAGAAAGTCAGCTTCAGCTATCACAGCCCAAGAAATGTGATGTTGTCAATGGAGCAATCTACCTTCCTTTTGGTTCTAAATTTCCTATTTTGCCTAACATGTAACATAATCTATGGGCAATATTATAGTACTGAGAAATCAATGATTTCCAAGCTGAGTGTGGTGGCATACCTGTAATTCCAGTACTGGGGATAGCCTAGGCTACGTATCAAGACTCTGTCTCAAAAACAAAAAACAAAACAAACAAACAAAAAACATCAGGGGCTGGAGAGATGGTGCAGAGGTTAAGAGGATCTTCCAGAGGACCTTAGTTTGGTTCCCAACATCTACATTAGATGGCTTACAGCTGCCTGTCACCCCAGCTCCAGGGGATATGATGCTCTCTCCTGGCTTTTGCAGTTGCATAACAACCCCTCCTCCCCATTGATTTTTGAGGGACCTGGGCTTGGGTTGTAATGAGGATGTTAGTGATGGTCAGTAGATAATTCTCCAAAAGTATCTTATGATCTGCAAAATTTGTTGCACACCTGTGACTTAATTCACTGGAACCTTGTCGGGTAATGTTCAATTCTCAAATTTGATGGGTAAGAATTCTGAATTCAGGGATTTTCCCAAGGTTCTGGTTACCTTCCATTTGTGCCAATGAGCTATACATTAGACTAGAGGGTGAAGTTGGGGTCCGCAGTCATTCAGACTCTATTTCCTGGTCTGTGTTCATCCCATTTCCTTCATTTTGACTTGCTTCTCCATAGAAATTCACTCAGTACCAGACATTGTTTGTGTCTTCTCCCTTGGTCTTGATCATGAGTCAGCAGAAGCTCAGGCAGGTAGTCTGCTTGAAGGAAGGACTGGATAGGTCTCTTCTGTGTTCTGGGTGGGCAGCTGGGACTCCTGCATGAAAAGATACTCCAGGAAAGCATGCTTCTCCTGAGGGAGGCCCAGCTTCTTGCCTGCTCAGAGAAGTAACCCGGCAGTTTTTCCGTGTGGTTTGGTCAGTGATGTTTGTTGCACAGGTTCTGAGAAGGCCACTCCGCTCAGCATCTCTGTCGTCACAGGGCTCCTCCAGCATCCTCAGGCTCTATCTGCCCCACCCATAGAGTAGCGTGGGGCACTTTTACCTAACTTTTCTTTCCTGAATTCTTTTTTTTGTCCTGGACTCACTTTGTAGACCAGGCTGG
The DNA here is from genome assembly GCF_049852395.1 of Peromyscus maniculatus bairdii. Taxonomy (NCBI): domain Eukaryota; kingdom Metazoa; phylum Chordata; class Mammalia; order Rodentia; family Cricetidae; genus Peromyscus; species Peromyscus maniculatus. The sequence goes on from NC_134855.1 coordinate 107,782,261, forward strand.
CCTCGAACTCCCAGAGATCCACCTGCCTCTGCCTCCCGAGTGCTGGGACTAAAGGCGTGCGCCACCACTGCCTGGCTCCTTTCCTTGGATTCTTACAACCTAGATCTGTGTTATAGTTCCTCTGGCCAACTTGTTTTCTTTTATTCCCCTTAGTTTCCATAGTTACCAGCTTTGTGTATAAAATAATAATTTCCCTATCCGTGTCCGCTATTAGAAGTTTAGTTGCTATCTGATGTCGTCTTTACAGAAGGAATTTGATGGCTTTCTTCCTGGCTGTACTGTCAGGGAACAGTTCTTGCTGTTCCTTTTCTGTCTCTTACCATCTAGATGGGTTTGGGCTTCAGGTTGTGGCTTCATTTTTCTGGTTTTTTAGGTAGACTCAGCCTGCTTGCTAGTGACCAACAGAGAGTTATAGAGCAGGGGGTGGGGTTGAGGGGACACTGATCATAAAAAGAAGCCACATGCCCTGAACTGTTTCTGTCCGTGTTAGCTTTGATTGTGACTAATATAAACAAACAAACTGTACAATTACAAGGGAAGTGGGGTCTGTCAGATTGTGGTTAAAACCAAAAACTTTTGTCATATCTCCTCCTATCTCTGGCTTTGGTAGACTTTATTTGTACCTTAGTGATTTAGGGCCATTGGGGAAGCAGAGACTCATCTGGCTTATTGAATCACTGTAGTATGATACTGTGGTAAATAGCTAGGAAAAAGAACCTCCTTCCAGAGGCTGAGGAAGTGTTAGCCTTGTCTTTTGGGACATAGCATACTCTGAGCCAAGGGACCAGTTTTCAGGTCTTAACTCACTTAACAAATGGCCAGTCAGTCTGTAGTCTGGGTGTCTTCCTTCCTCCTTTTTTTGTTTTGTTTTGAGACAAGGTCTCAACTTTGTAGCCCTTGGCTGTCCTGGAACTTCCTATGTAGACCAGGCTGGCTTCAAACTCCTAGAGAGCTGCCTGCTTCTGCCTCCCAAGTGCTGGGATAAAAGGTATGAGTCTATACACACAGTATCTATCTTTCTGTTTCTCAAAATAAGACATTTCTGCCTTCTTGGACTCAGCTGATAGGGCATTTATCATCCAATAGCTTTCCCACAGGGACTTGGTGTTTCATCAGTTGCTTTGATTGACATGGAAGTGCCAGTCACTGCTTTCCTGGTTTTGAACCTACACAACCCAGCCTTCTGCTTCTGCCTCAGATCTCACTGTCCATCAGGCTCAGTTTTCCTACCTCTGTCTCCCATTTATCTAAACCTTCCTGCTCCACGTGTCCCGGTGCCCATTGTCTTTCTCATCTCTGCCTGGATGTTGCATGTGTGCTGATCTTCCATAGAAGGTGACCTTATTGCCAACATTCCACTTACGATAATTGCTGTCAGAGACCTGTGCAACCAAGCTCCATAGAGCCAGAGGCATGGAGCAGACCTCTCTTGGACTAGGCATGTGGTGAACTAGCATGGATTGGAGTGTACATCTGAAATAAAATTGTAATGTCATTGTGTTAATAAGAATGCTTAAGTGCATCAGGAAAGAAGAGAGCAAAGAACACGTGCCTGGCACCGATTAGAAGTTGTAGAAGCTGGGCCAGTAACTAAATGGGAATAGCAGAAACAGCACACACTTGACAGTTTTTTTGTATGCTCTTTATGCTCATCCTTCCAGCAGCCCTACAAAGAATGGTTAGACTTGTACACAAGTTCGAAAAATATAAATAAACAAAATGGCCTCCAAGTCAACTAGATGGCAGTAAGCTTAGGTTCTTAAATTCAGACCCTAGGTGCTCAACACCAGGCCCTAACGCCTTTGCCATCCCTTGACTTGTTCTCTCTGGGTAGAAGTGGACTGTGTGCATAGGGTTTGCTCAGTGCCAGTTCTGTAGGTACCTCTTGGCACAGTTATTATCACCGTCTTCTTTCTTTAATCTAGTGATGTGAATGTCCACTCAAGCTCTTTCCTGTCCTTTGGTTTAGGAGAAAGGATCCTGGGCTATGCTGAGGAGCCCTGCTATCTCTGGTTTGTCATGGAGTACTGTGAAGGTGGAGACCTCAATCAGTATGTCCTGTCCCGGAGACCAGACCCCGCCACCAACAAAAGCTTCATGCTACAGCTTACAAGCGCCATTGCCTTCCTGCACAAAAACCACATCGTGCACAGGGACCTAAAGCCAGACAACATCCTCATCACAGAGCGGTCTGGCACCCCCATCCTCAAGGTGGCAGACTTTGGACTGAGCAAGGTCTGTGCAGGGCTGGCACCTCGAGGCAAAGAGGGCAATCAAGATAACAAAAATGTGAATGTGAATAAATACTGGCTGTCCTCAGCTTGTGGCTCAGACTTCTACATGGCTCCCGAAGTCTGGGAGGGACACTATACAGCCAAGGCGGACATCTTTGCCCTGGGCATTATCATCTGGGCAATGATAGAAAGAATTACTTTTATTGACTCTGAAACCAAGAAGGAGCTCCTGGGGACCTACATTAAACAGGGGACTGAGATCGTCCCTGTTGGTGAGGCGCTGCTAGAAAACCCAAAGATGGAGTTGCATATCCCCCAGAAACGTAGGACTTCCATGTCTGAGGGGGTGAAGCAGCTCTTGAAAGACATGTTAGCTGCTAACCCACAGGACCGACCTGATGCTTTTGAACTTGAAACCCGAATGGACCAGGTCACATGTGCTGCTTAAACTCCAGGGCTGAACGTCTTGGGTGTTTTTAAACTAGGTGAGTGCTTTCTTGTTATTGTACATACACACTCGCTGGGCTGGCTGTGTGTCCTGTACTGGGTTGGACTCTGGAGCTGCAGAGAAAATGCAGGGCCAGGAAGAAGTAAGTCTTGTTGATGCAGACTGGCCCCTAAGTCTTGGTGAGTGGAGATAGGTCAGATTATTTAAGTACAAAATGAGAAGTGAAATCTTTAAGAGGAAATCTTAAATAAGGCGGAATCTCCCAAGTATTTTAGAAACACCTTTTCTTATTATCAAGTAATAAAATTCTCCCTGTAAAATGGTGCTGAAAGGAATACAGTTTTCAGAGAAGGAACTTTGTCCAAACTGTGTTTTTGCTGATCATGTATCCAGTTCTATCCACATGGAACCTGATGCTGGAGGACTTGGAAAGAATAGACCAATTTGGTGTAGTGTGGAATATAGATAATATAGAGAGGAAAGAGGACAGGGACCAACTGGAATACAGAACACAGTATCCAGAGACGTTTGATTTTTTTACCCAGAACAGTTAAGACTGGGCCTGAGTTAGTCTGAGGTGTGGACAAGACAGGATATTGGAAATTGGCCACCATATATGCTAGATATTACACATACTGTAAGTCATTTATTCCATTTCCTATTAAATTAAGGGTAGGTATATCTTACCTGAATTCACCTGCCCCCTTTTCCTGGATAACTGAGATGATGGGTAGGTAGAAATAAGCTGTACTTAGAGTTTGCTGATGTCTTGAGACACAGTGGTGGGGTAGTGCTGGTTTCATGGTCACAGCCATGGGCCAGCAGGCACGGGCCTGGCTTCTCTGTAGCTCCATGCCTCTGCAGGAGATGACTTGTACCCAGCTGAGCAGCCTGCACCTGTCTTCTTCTCTGTGGAGTGGGCTGGCTAGTGCTTTAATTCTGTTTCTACTGTAGCTTTCCATTTCCATCTTCGCCTCTGCATTTCAAAAAGACCTCTTAGGATTCAGATTTTCCTTGTATAAGAGAAAGGTTGTCATTGGGAAAAGGACCTGAATTTAGGTTAGGATTATGGGATTGTCTCAATTCACTGAGATCTGGGCCTGTTTTTGGATCAGCACATGAGATTTGTGCTGATTTCCAGGGCAAAGAGAAGCGACTTCATCTAAAAGAAATAAATACCCTTGAGAGGAGAGGGAAAGGGTAGGGACTTGTTTTTGGTTGCGTGTCCCAAGCTCTTCGGTTGGTTCCTTTTGTTGTTGTGACGACTAATTTGCCTGGCCTGTTTTGCCCTGACCTAGCAGAGCACTTTGTGTGACTGGTGCCTCGGGCTTCAGTACTGGTCAGATGGGCTGGATCTGCCTAGCTAGAGAATCCGAGGCGAGAGTTAGAAAGGGCCTTCGACCTAGTTTCCCTTCCCATTGCCAGACTAATTTCAGTATTATTGGGAAACATTTTGCTAGATACTGTTTTAAACATAAATGATACAATAGTGGGCAAAACCAAAACTTTGCACTTTCAAAGTTTATATTTCATTGTGAAAAGAGGCTGTGAACACAGATCTCCTGTTAGGAAAGGCTAAGTGTTGTTTATAGGTAGGGTCTTTTAGACAGACAAGATCAGGGTGCCTCCCCCCCCCCCCCCCCCCCCACACACACAGTTCCCTCTGAGCACATGCTAATAGTTGAGGGAATGCATTTTGAAGTGCCCTTGAGAGGAGAGGGAAAGGAGTGGGGGAACTATCGCAGTGATAACAAGCACTATACTGATCTGAAAAATGAATAGTGAGCTGGGAGAGGAGGATGTATGTACAAAAAGAAAACAAGGACTCATTAAGTGGATGAATTAAGCATTTTGTAATCCAGAAGAGGGTGATGGGCCCCTCACCTAGGTCCTAGGACCCAAACTTAGGTCCTTGGGAAGAGCATCAAGCCACTTAATGAGCTCTCTCTCCAGCCCCAAGAAACATTTTTTAGTGCTCTCTTCAGATGAATGATTGGATTAATTACAATATACCAGTTAGATATTGTCTTAGTTACATTTTATGAAAGATAACTCTTCTCAAAAACTAAAGATAACTAGCATTGGTTTGCAAGTCTGTTTACTTCTTGCCTTAGTCATCTCATGGGTTCTGCATTATAACATGGTACAGACAACTCATCATGTAAGTTCTGGAAAACTCCATTGTATTCTAAGGGAGAAGGAAAATGGAAAGTGCAAATGCGTCCTATTATCGTTAGGAAAAGTAGAGCTTCCTCAGTTACCAAACTAGATGGCAGGTTGAGAAGCAGTAATACGATGGCTCTTTCTGAGGAATTTGCTGTGAAGAGGATCTGAGAAGCGTGTGGTAGTCAGAACCCTACAGAGACAGGGATTCATTTGAGGATTGTCCCAAATGAAGGGGCAGAACTTAAATTCCCTGATGTCTAGGTACCTTTCTGTTAGACTTGTCATAGCTGGGGAATTTGAGCATACCTGGTCCTAATACCAACATGAAAAACTCAACTGAATAACATTTAGGTAAGTGCTGACTGAGTAGTTATTGTTGCTGTTTTGTAACAATGAGAAGAGGGAGATACTGCACTTGGGGCTGGAAAGGTAGAATTCGTATGGAGAGATAATGGGCTACAAACAGTGTAGGGATTGAGTCTTATTTCTGTGGTTTATTGGCTGTATGATCATCAGGCAGAGTATTTCACCACTTTGGGCCTTGGTTTTATTACCCACAAAATGGAATTAACCATGCATATTTTATAGGGGTTGTAGAAGTGCCCCAAACTAATTGTTTCAGTTAAGCTTTAGGTGTGTGCTTAGCCGAGGTGGAGGCATGTGCTTAGTAGCTTTTTTCTGTAAGAACATTGGGTGATTTGCCTTTAAAACAAAGCCAACTTGTCCTGTTGATTGTTCTAGAAAGGTATTTAACAAGTGCTCAATAAGGCCTATCTTTCTTATTTGTCACTTTTAGAAGAGAGTAATTTTAGTGAATCCTATCAGCCACAGCCTTATCCCAAGCAGGAAGCCAGCCAGACTGATGTTTCTGGTGCCATAACCCATACTTTCCCAGAGAGGGTGTTGTGATATGAGGGCCTTGTATTAATAACCAAGCTTGTGGTCCAATACACAGATTTCTATTATTAGGGCCTTTTGAAGCCAAGCTCTTGGGTGACATATTTGGAATGGACAGCTAAAGCCTGCTGAAGGAAATCAGATGTTGATATGACCTGAGGTATCTGGAGGGATGAGGTCATAGAAAATATTCTTCACTCAATATGAGGTCTTGGTAGTTGCTTAACATCAAAGAACTAAACCTGGTTTTTGTTTGTTGAAGGTCATAGAACTAATAAGGTGTGGACTTTAGTTTTTAACTCAAGTCTTAAGATATAGTCATAATTGAATCCGGTGAATAATTTAGCATGGACCAGCCTGACTTTGGCTGTCCAGCTCTAAGTAGTCTGAAGTGCAGGCAAGAGTAAGAGAACTTAGTAGGTTTCCCATGGGAGGTAGTTTCTTCTATGAGATTTAATGTCTTGGCCCAAGCCAGGCCTCAAGGAAAGGTGTGGTTGCTAAAGGGCCAAGGCCTTTGATTTCTGTCCCAGAAGCTGATTTTAGCCTTAGTCTCTGGAGCATTGAATTGGTGGGGGCAGGAGGAGGGACTTGCCACTCTGTGGCCTGAAGTAGATTATTGCATCCATAAGAATGAGGCATTTAGTAGAATGATCACTTGGCTACAGGGGATCTATTGATTCACAATTTTGGGGGGGGCGGGTGATTCAGGCAGACTTAGAACTTGTCTTTTCTGTCTTAACTTGTTTTGCGTCCCTGTCTCTAGAACAGGGGTCAGTGCTGTCTTAACCGGGTCTCACTAGCACTCCACAGAGCTGTGCCAAGAGAGAACTTTGGGGGAAGATGCCATATTTGGTTCTTTCTTGTCCCAGGAAATGGAACTTGCCTTTGACTGTGATGACTTTGGCTTAGGGACCAGTGCACACACATGTCCTTGGGGCCTTATCTTTCTAGGTGTTTTGGAGTTTTCCTTCACAAATGGGGAAAGCTGGTTATCAGGTTCAGGCAGCTTCCTGGGGCATCCTTGTTGCCGCCTCTTGATGGCTCCTGCTCTCAGACTTTAGGAAGCTGAGCTGTCAGTTCTGTAATGGGTTGTGTACCCACCCAGGGGCCCTCTGTTCCTGCAAGCCGGATGGATATGCAAACATCTGGAAGGAACAGGCCTGCCCTGGGGCTGTTGGTAGCAAGGCCCAGATGCTGCTCATACTCTCGCTCTCTCTGGCATCCTTGAGTCCACCCAGCAGAGATCACATCCCTTGGGTAAATCTGAGGGACTCTGATAATCATCCAGCTGCCAGCAAAGCTGCCTGAAGGTTTAGCTTTCTTCCGACTCTCATCTCTTGGGACCCTAGGGACATGAAGACACTCCCACTGACCAAAGTGATAACTTCATGTTATCAAAGAAGCCTGCTTTGGGAGGCCTGTGAGTTGGGGCCGGTGGCTCTTGCTCTTCATCTCTATCCCTGAATTAACTTATTCATGGAATTCATGTTGTTATGTACTTACTGTTCTACATCATCTGTCTAGTTATGTGTTTGTCCTCATTCTGTATGAGAGAGCAGCAGTTCACGAAGAGTCAGAATTCGATACAATGTGTATGTGGTCAGAACTTCCATCCCTTCCAGTCTGCCTTCTGCAGTCTCTTGAAAACCACATTTGTGTGGTTCAAGCTTTGAAAGCAGGCCATGAGTTCCCTTCTAGAAAGCTCTGCCCTCATAGGCCTGCATACATAGTTCCTGTGGGTGTCCTCCACAGACACAGCTGCTCTTGGTGTGCATAACGCAGCAGGACGACAGCCATTGCGTTGGTGATGTCTACCTGTGTCCAGATTTCTTTGGGTTACTCTGACACTGCCCTTTGGCAGGGGAGGCAGGCTCGGATAGAGACACCCATATAACCAAGGGGTGTTCTCATTTAAGTGATGCAGCAGCAGCTTGAGAAAAGAAGAGTCCTGGCTGAAGCCTGTTCCCAAAAGTCAGCCAGAAATTTCAGGTAGATGAGGACCCAAAGCAGAAGAGGAACGTTGTCATAATTTGCAGTGACAGATCTCCCAACTTTCTCAGATCCTGACTAAAGCTTCGGATGCCATCATTTTGTCTGCTCTCATGGGTGGGGCCGCCTGGGACCCTGTGTTGGAAAATTCTGGGGCCAAGTCAGGTTTGGTAGGGGAGTCATCTTAGAACCTGGCAGGCAGGTACCCATTGATGGCATGGGTCATTTAGAAGTCAGCATTGTCTCCTGAGAGCTTGCAGTTTAGTTATAGATGATGGCTCTGGAGAGCAGGCAAGCCTTTGTGGAGAAATATTTAGGGCTGGTTCTTGAGGGAGTTTGGGAATATCTTATCATAGTTGAGCTGCGAGGAGATCACTTGGGTATGTGCGGAGGAGGCCTTGTTCACTCAGGACTACTCTGTTGTGAGAGGAGGGTGGGATTCCCAAGTGCTGATGCATGGAGTCAGGCCTGAGGAGAGTGCCTAAGATTTGTCTTGACAAAGTGGGAAGCGCAGATAAATTGCCTGCCCCTCTTCATTCACCTAATACCTCATGATACTCCCAATCAGAGGAAATAGAGACCCCTTTCAGCATTTCTAGGGCTCAGAGGCATGGCAGGTCTTAAAAATGCCAAGCAAGTTTAAAATAAATCAATACTATAAAACACTGCAGTGAATTTCCCAACTTGAACGGAATTTCACTTTCAGTAAGAGGTACCAGGGGAAAGCTGTAACTCAGCCTGCAACATAAACAGGTCAGAAAGAATTCTGTATTTTGTTTCTTTGTTAAAGGAAATGATGTCTAGGGACTTGAGAAGAATGTATTAGAGCCACCCAGGTACCCCGTAAGGCATAGTAAGGAAGACAGAAATGCTTGTTTTCCGGCTACAAAACAAATCTTGATTTGATGCTGGGGGAAGGAGTCTTGTGAATGATGGCTGGATTTTTTTAGTTTTCTGAATTCAGAAGCCTGGTGCTGTAGCAGTGATGAGGGAAACAGACTGGCTATATCATGTTGGGTTTTAGTGTTGATCATATTGTCCAGTGAGTAAAATTACCAAAACGATGTGAGGCAGCTGGTTGATTCTGTATCTCTGTCCATTCTCTGGGAAAGGGACACCCTTAGCAACCAGACAGATACAGCAGATACAGCACCCCTTTGCTTTTCCTTTTCTCCTTTTTATTGGACATGCCGAAGACATGCCCTTCTAGAAGGCTGGTGTCTAGGACAAATCTCAGGCGTGGAGTAGGAGTATGCTGAGATCTTGGCAGATTGCTCAGACACTGCCAGCGGGACCCAGCCCCTTGTACCAGACATAAAGAAAACTGGAAGTCCCAAGTAAGCACTCATTTGTTGTTAGTAACCAGATTGCCTGTTTGGATCTGGTGAATGTTTGGAAGGAACTCTCAGTTTGCATGGGGCAGCAGAAATGGGTGTGAAAATACCACACCCAGACAAACAACAGGGTGACTTTTTACCTTTATGAAACTTGTTCTGGGGTTTAAGCCAAGTACCTAAAGTGAAGTACAGCTGTCACCACTGACACAGTCCAGACGTCCTCCTCCCTCCCTGGACCATCTCAGGGCCTAGGTTCATTCTACTGTGGTATAAAAAGCCTTTGGAGAACACACAGCTCCATCTCCGTTACAGAAAACCAGAACTCCACTTGCCCACCTGCTCCTAGAGCTGGGGGTTGATGCTGCAGGAAGACTAAGGGAAGTCTTCTGCGACCCCATTCCTTGACCTTGGGTGAATGGGGCTGTGTTGGAAGGTGATTCCAATTTAGCAGTGGCAAAAACTGAAGACAGCCAGAGCAAGGAGTTTCCTACTAACTAGATTATAATTCTGATCAGCTAGAGAGCTTCAAGCCACTGACACAGTCCTCTCAGCTGTCTTTAGGACCTAAGGACAGTTATCAAAAGCTTAGGGGTGCCTCCATAGCCTTAACTGGACCTCTGGCTGGTTGAGAAGAGGCTTCTGTCTTTCAGTATCCTTTCACACCTTGGTTTGAACGATACGTGGTACAAAGGAAAGGCAGGTCTTGGCAGTAGAACCAGGAACCCCTAGGTCCTTTCTCTTTGCACATGTGAGCATATGCAGGCCTGGGACAAGCTGGCTTCTTCATCATTGGGAAACATAAGTGGGATGTGAAAGGGAACCCCTACTTCCTCAACTTGCTGAACTTGCCAGACTCAGTACTCCTGCTGTTTATCTTGTTAAATCCTGTGCCGTTGATATTGCTGCCCCTTCTCCATGTTCTCACTTCCTTTCCAGAGAGGAAGTGATTTAGCTATGTGAGTGACAAGCACTAGCTCAAGGCTGGAGCTCCAGCCCAGGCCCTCCTCCATTGAGCTCCCAAAGAGGCCATGTAGGCAACCCCTGGGGGGTCCAGAGTGTCTTAAGGCCTGTAGCAGCTCAGAGAAAAGAGTGCTGTCTTGTTGAGATAAGTGACAGCAACGTTTGGGACTCTCATGTCTAGATGCACTTGGAGAAGAGCATCCTGAGCAGAACTCCAAGTGAGCATTGTCAGAGCACAGGAATATATGAGAAGAGCTTAGCCTAGGCTGCCTCATACAAGGTCAGATATCTCTGAGCTGCCGGGGGCTTTCTCAGCCCAAAGAAGATGAACTTGATCTTGCAAAGAAGGTGGGGCTGGAGAGTGGGTGGAACGGTGCCTGTAGGCTTTAGGAGGTGGGTCAGCCTGGGAGGGAGCTACAGAAGCACGCCTGGCAGGTGCCTCTGCAGAGAGCATGAGCTGCGCAGTTCCCTGACCGTAGCGAAGCTTCCACAGTAGTGACATTGAGGGACTTGCTATGGAATCTTCATGTAAGCCACACTCCACTTGCTGTGTCAGTGGCTCTGGGCAGCTCCTCTCCTTTCTCTGGGCTGTTTCCCTGTGTGAAATGCAGGATGGTGCTCACAGTGGTCTCCACTGAAGTTCAGCAAGCAAAGAATTCAGCAGTGGCAATGCCACATTTTACCAAAATCGTGGTATTTTCTTTTTGCCAGACCTTCATAAGCTGACCACGAGTATCATTTTCTCTCTCCTTAATAATGTGCAGAGGAGCCCTTCTTCCCCCTAAGAAAGCCATAGACTCCTTAGAAAGAGCCCCAAGGATTTCCCGTGCCATGCTCAGCTTTGAGCTGGACCAGAAGACCATGCAATTTTTTTGCCTATATCATTTTGGCCTTGAGGCTTTCCTTTATAACCACAAATTGTCCTGTCACCACATGGAAGAGTGACCTTGCCTTTAGAAACAAGGACTTAGATGACTTCCTCCTGGTGGGAAAGTGTCCTTTGGGGAAATCCCAGGATCCCCGACTTTTCCCTGGAGCCCTTTCTCTGCTAATCACAGCAGCTCAGTTGAACCTGGTTCTGTGGGGCCTAACTGAGGCAATTGGCAGCTTTTATTTCAGCCCTTCCCGTAATAAGCTTGAGGCAGGGTGTTTGTTATGGTATCTACCTATCTAATGCTGATTTTATCAGAGCTGTTTCTAGGGACAAAACCTGTCTCTTTCAGTCTTATTTCATCCAGGACCTGCTCACTAGCTAAAGTGCCCAAGGAAAAGCCCCAGCCCTAGCCCCAAGACCTGTTGACTTAGTCAAGGTCAGATCAGAGATCTCAGTGGGTCCAAGTTCTCCAGCACATTCAGGATGACTCAGCGGACAGCTCTACCTACTATCAGGTCACCATGGAGCCTTTTAAATCTAGACTCTTCCATCTTGGCCAGGGATTCTTCTTGGTGTCCATTTGGTGAACTTTTTAATACTATTAATTTCGGCAGCACACTTTAAGGAGTCAGATGGCTTGAAATAGTATTGTCAGTAATACGGTGATGTGACCGCTGCCATCTTATGAGCAGGTCTCCAAGTACAAGAGCTTCCTGAGTGCAGTTGCCATCGGCTCGCTCACTGCCCCTTGGAGCGTTCTGTCCCAGTACAGGAGAATCTGCTGTGTTTTCAACAGCATGCGACCCTGGCTTTAAATTCTCCTGTCCTTTCTCTCACCGGTCCTGCCCTGATGTACACTGAGAATTTGAGGCCTTTCAGGGATTCTAGACCCCACGCTGAATTCCTGAGAGTAGAAGAGCGTTGGATTAAAAATCCCTTCTCTGTTGTCAAGTTCTTCCTTGAGCACTTGGGGAACAAGTGAAGTCTCTAAAGGAAAAACCTGCGGTACCGGAAGCCAGGCCTCTCCTGTCCTCTTCCACCACGTAGAGATGCAGTTCTTCTGCTGTGTCGGACTAGGCCTCCACCTGGGAATCTGCCTAAGACTTGCCTGTGCTCTTGCAGCCCAGAGCTATCGTGCCTTTCAGAGAAGCCAAGAGGCCAGATTCCTCTGCACAGAGTGGGTGCCTGGGATGTGGAAGACGGGAGTGTGAGCCTCCTGGGTCCGAGTGGATACTGCCTGTTTCCTTTGAGAGCTGCCATCTGTCCACAGCCACCCCTCTGACATTGTGAATTAGGAGTGTGGAGTCTGAGTCCTCCAGCACTGCCAGAACTCCATTCTTCCCTCCTGAGCTGCTTGCCACCTTCGAGGAGTAAAGCCGTTTTCAAAACCTAATTACTCTTTATTTACTTGCCATCCTGTAGACAGATAGTTGCCAGGTTCTAACTCTGCTCTTGACATGAGCCGTGTACTATGTGTGATGAAACTCCAGGGACAGTCTGGAGCCAGCTGTCACTCAGCTTTGTCACACCTGGGTTTCAGGAGCTCTCTCAACGTGAGCATTGTGTGGAATCTGCTTTCCCTTTGAGGGAATTTCTCCTGCTGAGAAGTTGGGAAGAAAAGGTGGAGCCGGGAGCCCCTTTCTGTAACCAGGAGACTGTCTAAATGTCAGAAAAATTCATGGTCTCCATATGCGTCATTTCTCCTGGCCAGCTCTGATGGTGAGAGAGCCGAGGGATGGTTCAGCTTGGTTCCAAAGTAGCCCAGGCTTCAGGGTCGGGCACAGTTCCAGCTCTGTCCCTCACCAGATGTCAGAGCGTGGAGAAGTGGCTAAATCTTCATAGGTGTGAATGAACTTTCTTCCTCCGTGTACTGGCTGCTCAGATGCTCGCTGTGGGTGTGTGTCAGTACTGGGCAGTAGGCTAGGAGCTTAGTCACAGAAGTTCTTATAACCATATTTTCCCCTTAATGCTGTCCTGTTGGATGTATCTGAGGAGTTCATAAGTTAGTTTTATGTTGCCATGCATACTAATTTGAGAGTTTCCATCAGTCATTCTGTCTATGAGCTCATTGGAGCCTGCAGCAGCGTGTGGTATGTGATAGCCCTAAGAGACTCAGCAGACTAGTCTAATGGTAGTGAGGTGGAGGCCGGCAGTGTGGGGAGTAGAGGCTGTCGGGCTTCGAGGCTCACCACGAAGCAGAGGCCTTGCGAAGACTGTTCTTAGGCCATGCCTTGTGGGAGGAGGTCCGGAGGGGACCCGGAAGGCTAGGTGACAGCCAGATGAGGAAGGAAGCAGAAGAGAGGACAAGGAGGCTCTCACCCCAAGAGAAGGCTCACTAGAGACCAAGTTGTAAGTTTGCTCTAACAAAACAACTGTTGGGACGCTGGACATGGTAGCAGATGCCTGTAGTCCTATTAAGTACTTAAGAGGCTGAGGCAAGAGGCTTGTCTTTGGGACCATTACGGCAGATTTATGCCCTCTGACCAGAGCTCAGGGCTGCTCTCCACCACTGTTCATTCTCTCACCCTGTATGGAAGATAGAAGCTAGTCCTGAATTAAGGCTTGAGAAGTGAATTCCAGCCTAGTCATGATGACTCAGGCTTGTTATCCCAGCACTCAGGGAGGCTAAGGTGGGCGGATTACCTTGACTTAGAGACCAACCTGAGTCTAAGCCAGAATGAGATCCTGTTTCAATAAAACAACAAAAAAAGTTAAGTTCTAGGTCTGATGCCCTCAGCCAAAATGACCATTGGACAGTATGGTAGTTGGAGTGTCCACTCTGCCAGCCGAGTGGTGAATAGGTGAGTATGAGTGAACCAGATGGACTGCTGGCAGTTTATTGGAGTTCCCACTCCTCACAGCAGACATCAAAATGTAAATCACACTGTCTGCATTTCCAAAAAATAGGAAGGGAGGGAGGCAAGGATCATGGTTGTGACTAGGAGGTGGAGGCTGGCAAGAGCCCACCAAGGCTCTAACGGTCATCGTCTAATAAGCATTAGTAATGGGCTGGCTGCTCTGACTCCAAACCAGATAGTCTTTACTGTTCTTGTTGAGGTAGACAAAAGTGCCACCTCCATCCTCCTGTAAGCATGTGCTGTGGCTTCCCTGGAAAAGCGTGCCTGTCTGTCTTATGTTTCACTTGCTCATCTACTGAAAACACAGGCAGAAAGCAGCAGGGGAAAGCGCATGAGGCTGGAATGGCTGCTAGGTCATCAGGGAGTATGAGAAGCCAAGTTGAAAACTGGGAAGAAGTCCTCGAGCAGACCTTTGGGGGAATCTTTAATTCCTATTGCCAGTAGGGGAGCAGAAGCATCCAGTGAAACAGGCCTCAGAGATCTGAGTTTTCTCTCCAGAGTTCATGCTCCTTACATGTAGACTTCGGGTCTGGTTAATTTTGGTGCATGCTGGTTTTGTTTGTTTTTGACTTTTGAATTGAAAACATTTTTTTCCCATTTAATATATTCTGATCATGGTTCCCCCTTTCCCAGCTTCTCCCAGATCCTCCCCACCTCTTCACCCACTGAACTCCACTCATTTTTTCTTTCTCTCTCTCTTTAGGAAACAAATTAAAAAAAAACAAACCAGAATTTAATCCAAAACAAACAAAAAAACCAGGAGAAACTCATACATACAGAGAGAGACACCCAACACACAAAACACATAAACACAAAACCGGAAACGATAATGTGCAAAAGACCAGTAAGGTAAAAATTAAAAAAAAAAAAAAAAAACCTCCAAAAATACCATTGAGTTTGTGTTGGCCATCTACTGCTGGGCATGGGAGGCGGGGGTGCCCCTAGGTATAGTGTATATACTCGAACTCCATTGAGAAAACTAGGTTTCCTTTGGCAAGCCTTTGCCAATTGAAGATAGCTTCTTGGTTAGGGATGGAAGTTCTGTCTGGTTCCCCCTCTCAGTGCTGGGCCCTGTCTAGCTTGGACTTGTGCATGCTAACACAGTCTCTGTGAGTTCATAGGCGCATCAGTTCTGTTGTGTGTGGAAGGCCTTGTTTCCTTGGTGTCATCCATATCCGCTGGCTCTTCAAGTCTTTCCACCTCCTCGTCCACAAAGAATGAGATCTCATAGTCTGTGCACGGCCCAATTGTAGGTCCCTTTCCCATCTACTGTAAGTGAAAGCTTCTCTGATGGCTGAGCAAGACACCAATCTATAGGCATAGCAGAAAGTTGTTAGGAGTCATTTTATTGCTGTGTTTCTTTAGGAGAAAAATTTGGTATTTGGTTTTCCTCTACGTCTATGACCTGCTTATCCAGTCTCAGGTTCTTGGCCACCCAAGCAGTGTCAGGCATGGGTTCCATCTCCTGGAGTGGGTCTTTAATCCATTCAGATAGTGGTTGGTTATTCCCACAGTGTTTGTTCCAGTTGCAGGCAGGTTACCATGGTAGATCACAGGGTTTGTAGCTGGGTTTGTGGTTCCCTTTCTCCTCCGGGAGCATGCAGAGTACCTTCCAGTATCATGAACACTTGTCAGTAGGGGTGAAGGCTCTGCTTAGGTACCAGGTTGGCTTCCCCGTGTTCAAGGAGATATGTAAGTGTTGTTTGCAGCAGTAGGGCTGTACCATCAGCTGGTAGAAAGCAACCAATATCCTTCACAGTATCCTGAGTTGTTGGGGGCTTTCTATGGGGCCCCTTTAACCCATTCCTGGCACCGGAAGTTTTGCTTAGTGGAGAAAACTACAGAGGGAGGGCATTTCTCCTCCATGGTTTGACTCCATTTAGATTTCTTTCTTACATGTATATATTATAAGATGCTTCTACAGTAGTCAGTTTCCATATGACCCCCTCCAGTGGTCCTCAGTGTTAGTTGTCCCTCGCCATAATCCCTTCCGTATTCCTCTCTTCCTTTCCCTCCTCCCTTCAGTTTAATCCTCCCATTCCACCCCTCTCCCCCAATCTGTCTGTAACTATATATTCTGTTTCTCCTTCCTTGGGAGATGCTTCCCTTACTCTACACCTAACCTCTTTGCAGAGTGCATGCTTTTATGTAGAGATGTTGGGTCTGGTTAATTTTGGTGCATTCTGGGTTTTATGTATAAGTTTTGTTTGTTTGTTTTTTTTAATAATAGTTAAACGTAAGGATAAAAGGTGATTCTTGGTTTTGGTCCCTTCTTGCTGGCTGTCTTTTGAGGCAACACAGGGCATCATGTATCCAAAAGTCTGTGTGTGTGTGTGTGTGTGTGTGTGTGTGTGTGTGTGTGTGTGTCTGTCTGTCTGTCTGTCTGTCTGTCTGTCTGTCTGTGTCTCTGTGTATTTCAGTATGTGTGTAGGCTTTCCCTCTTTTTTGTTTTGCTTTTTTTTTTTTTAGATTTACTCATTTTATTTCATGTATATGACTGCTTTTTCTGCATGTATGTATATGTATCATGTGTATGCCTAGTTTCCAGGGCGGTCAGAAAAGAGCATAGGATCCTATGAAACTGAAATTATAGTTGCTTGTGTGTACTGGTACTCAAACCCAGGTCCTGGAAGAGCAACCAATGTTCTTAACTACTGAGTCATCTCTCCAGCCCCTAGGATCTCCCCCTTAAAAGACCATCAGAGCTTAATCATGGGATCCCACCCAAATGACTTATGTAATCCTAATTACCTCCCAAAGGCCTCATCCATTCAAACACCCCAAGTTTTCACCTGTTACCTTGTAAGGACTTTAACCTCCATCCTGAGCTGTAGAGACAAACCATATTCCTACTTTCTACCACACAGCTTTGTAACTTATGTATTCCACTTGACTCATTAACAGGCTTCCCACTGATGCACAAATGCCACCCATCTCTCATTCTTCACTAGAACATTTTTTTAGTCTCTAGTTTGGGACATTGGAAGTAATTTCCCATAATTGAACATCTTTATTTGTGAATTCTTTCTCCTGTTTAGAGTTAGAGGTGATAGCTAGGTTTCTAGACATGAGCTATCAGGCTCTAGCTCTCAGCAGACCTGAAGTTCTGAAAGCATCTTTCCCAGCTGCTTCCCATCCTCCGGCAGTGTGGAAGATGCCTCCTTTCCCATGGTGCCTGCAATTGCTTGTGATGGCTGAATGGCTGAAGGTGCATTCAGAGTCTAGCTGGAGACACAGGCAAAGGAAATGGGCACATTGCATATGTCCGAAGCTTCTGTAGGCCCTATACTTTATACTCCTTCTACTCAGAGCCCAAAAGAGACGGAAGACTTTACAGGAAGAGACAGAGGCAGACAGGCCCACCCTGGTGTCACTTTTGTGAATGAGCTTGGCCACCTTAAGACCTGAGTCTATGGGGCCAGTGTCGTCTGGCTGTACTGACCGCAGCTCCAGTGAAGAGGGTACACACTGGGCTGGAACCAGGGCGGACTTGTCAAGCTGCAGACAACGAGCTCGGTGTGTCCATGGAGCCAGGAAGCCGTGAAGGGTTGTACAAATACAGGGAAGGGCTTGTTTGGGCCAGTCATAGGGTGAAACTGTGCACCTTGAAAACTTTAGAACATCGCTGCCCAGATGACCTGCCTTGCCTAAGACAAAGCTATACTTAGCTATGTGATTAAGTGGCTCAGAATATGGAGCTGACCCAAGACTAATCTCTATTGGCTTTTATGTGCTAGGTTTCCTTGAAGGGCAGCTTCTTGTCTTATTCCTGAGGCCTGGCACCAAAGAAGTTCCCAAATAGCAGCCAGTGCTCACAGGACCAGACATTCTTCTAAGTAATACAGTGTGACACAAAATGATGTTTCAGGCAACAGCAGACAATATACAATGGTGGTCCCATAAATACTGTCATGTTCAAGCGGCTCTACATTTCATATATCATTAAGCCATGCATAACTGAATTTATGTAATCTTCAAAAACAGTTTATGACATAGGTGTAGATTATGAGACCAAAGAACAAAGGGCTTGAATTTGCACACAGCCAGCTGAGAGCCTGTTTACTAAGACTGTTTTGTCTCCAGAACACTCAGTCATAGCCCCAGTAGATGATGTTGTGGGCAGAATGGGTCCTATCACTTGCTTCTGGGAGATCTTTCTGAGTCCAAGTGACCTAGGAGGAGAGGGTAAATGTGGTCTCTTTAAAACTTGCTGGCTAACTTAGTGTAGGTTCTCAGATGCTGAGTACCATTTTCCCATTTGTAAAGGACAGTGAAATCTTACAAGGGTTGCTGTGAGGCTTATGCCAGTAGTTGTGGGTGAAAGTGGAGAAGAAAGGCTAAATAGAACCAAGACCATCAGGGTCTGTTGGGAACTTCTGTCTGGAATAGGTCCTGTAGAGTACAGGGATGCTGGAGTGGGAAGAAGGTAGAGAGACGATTTGTCATCAGATTGCTGATGGAGCCAGCATGCCTAAGTTCCCTCTTCCAGGGTCCACCCTTAGTCATTACGACCTTGACCACATCAGTTTCCTTACCGAGAAATGAGAGTGTCTTTACAGACGGCAAGGTAGTGGGTGGCTCAGCTTGCTCCACATCGAGTTCTTAGAACACACAGCTTCAGGGTCAGTTGGGTTTGGGTGCTGGCCCTGTACCCTCACCCACTGATCCAATGTCCACTTTTGCCTACCTTCTGTCTTCCAGGTCGATCCTTCGGGACCCACAGTCTCATCATGTCTCGGACAGGATGGCAGAGGGTACAGGTGGTGGCGATCTCCTGACAGCTGGACCTCCCACAATGTGAAGCTTTTGCTTGGGTTTCCCACGCTACCCTTTTCTTTTTCCTTTGTTATAATAATAATTATTATTTTAAACATTAAACCATCAAGACTTCTGAAGAGCAGAAGGCTACACTCTGGACAGGCACCTTTGTATTGTTTGAGTTTTTGTTTTGTTTTTAAGAACATTGAATGTGGGCAAAGCTTATGCATATATTCACCGTTAATCCGTTAATTTCTTAAGTTAGGAAACAATTTTAGTTTTATCTTTCATGTTCTGTTTTCTTTCTTACACATCTTTCAGTTTTGCTCTAGCATCCCATTTCCCAAAGAAGTTCTATCTGCCCCGAGTTTCGGTTTCTCCTGGAAAGGGATACGAAGATACAAGGAAGCAGCCTCCGAGTTCCCTCCCTACCAGACGTGGGAGCTCTTGTACTCCTTGGATGGGCTGGTCCTGGCCAGCCCTCAGGCCTCAGTCAGGATCAGAGATGAAGAAGCTCTCAGAAGAGGAAGACCAGGGTTTGGCCAGAAGGACTCTAAAGAAGACCTAAACCATGGGTTTGGTTCTCTTTTAAGTTCTTGGGAGCCTCAGGCCATACCAGGACTCACTGTAGTTGGAATTGCTTCCTTCTGCCCTTTCCAAGCGGAGTCCCTGAGGAAGGAGACTGAGAGTGATCATCCCATCACTTGGGGATAAAGACCCCCCACACCCACCCCACTTGCACAAGCCTATCTTCTATTAGGACTGTTGTGCTGACCCTTGTCACTTGGTCTTCCTTGGCCTCTGGCCACTGCTCTGAGGCCAATACCTTTTTCCCTGGATTTTGCCTCCTGGATTATCTTCCCAGGGTGCTGCAAGTCCAGCCTGTCATAGAGACTACCTAGCCCCAGTTTTGACCATTGCAGAGTACCCTCAACTGGCTGCTGCCATCATTTCCTCACAGTGAAAGGTGTGCCCTGTGTATCAGGATCCATGGTGTCACTCACCACCGGGTGATACTGTCAAGCGCCATCTCTCTTACCCCCAGGGACTTCGTGTTAGGTGATCACCCTCTTTGTAACTGTTGTCTGATGAGAAGAGAAAGGACCTGCCTTGAATAGGGAGGTATGGGGCAGACAGGGATGCCCACATGGCTACTAGAGGGCTCGTAGAGCAGCTAGCCGTCTTAAAGCATCCCAACCTAGATCCCCGTGACTCTGCTGTCTGTCTGCATAGCCTTTCACTCTTAACTCCCTGCAGTGTTCTCACAGCCTCCTAAGGGACGATACCTTCCCTCCAGCTGCTTCATGGACCCTGTCATTCTCTCTGGCGCATCCCTCGACTGGGACGCACCTTCGGTTGCTCCAAAACTTTTCCAGATTGTTCATCCTGTTCTGGTCACATGAGATGGGGTCTCTGGACAAGGAAGGAAGGTATCTATCTGTTTGTTTATCTTCCTAAACTAGCATAGGACAGGTAGGGAAGTGAGAGGCCAAGGAGAGCTTTTCTTCCAGCAGCTGTCCCTTGGTCCTGTAGTGTGGGAAGGCCATCACAACACTGAACCCTGATCAGCTCTGTCCACTTGCATTTCCCAGCCTTCTCTCAGGCAACTCAGCACCAAAGTTTCTTCCTCTTCTTGGCCAGAGGTCAGCTGCTGTTCCTGTGGGTACATGGCTGCAGGTGGTAATGTAGGCCCTTACCTTGCGCTGTACTGTGATAGCATCTTGTCTCCTTGAGTGACTTTTTAAGCAGCCTCTTGAGCCTAATCAGAGAAGCACCTGGGAGGGTGGGAGCAGCAGCCGCCCCTAATTGCAAAGTACATTCCATTTCTGTTCCACGTCCCTCCCTTCCCCTGGGCGCTGCTGTCTCTGTGCCTGAGCAGATGGGAAAAGCAGTCTCTGAGCTCAGGACCCCACACTTCCTGCTGTAGTCCTGCTCTGGGTTCCTAGCAAATCACTAGTCTACCGACCTTGCCCTTTCTCGTCCCTGTCTCTTGGCTCTCTACAATCAAGACCTGGGTTACGGTGCTTTCCCACCGGACTTTTCTTGGTGTCAAAGCAGCCCCCATTGGTTGTGGGTGGGTAGCCCGGGGAGGGGTAGCCTGCTTCCCTGCACCTTATCTTCCATGCTCCCAGCTGGCTCTGGCCTGATGAGTGCACCTCTCTCTATCTCTGGCTCAGATGAGAGCCAGGTCTTGAGCCCCAAGTGCCTGTTCCTGGGTTTGTTGTTGTTTTTTGTTTTGTTTTGTTTTGTCGTCCCCCCCCCCCCCTTGCAGTCTATGCTATCACCTACCAGCCAGATGGAAGCTGGCCCGGTGACACGCTTGCTGTGCTGTGGCCAGTGAGGCAGCCCCCGGTGGGCTCTATAGTCTTCCCAAAGCCTGGCTCTCCGTCTCTCTTAGGGATCAGCATCCTTGTCCTCTGTTCCTCCCCTTCTGCCTCTATATGGGTTGCAGGCCTGCCAGTAGCTCTGTGGGGCATCATCTCAGGTGCCTCCAGGTTTGTTAGATCTGTCCACATTCTAGAAGTTGCAGAACTTCTAACGTTTGTCCCTTTTCTTGGGTGTGAGGGTTGCCTGTTGGGAGACTGTCCTGGCCTGAGTTCTCTGCGCTCAGGCTCAGCTCCCTGTGAGTGAAGGACAGATCATAGTGCCTTATTCCATTGTCCTCCTCTGTCCAGACTCTGCCAGAAGCAGGTGGCTGTCTTCTGTGTCCATTTGTCACTGTACTCATACTCTCCACCTGTATATAGCCACAGGGGACGGAAACCTCTGAGCCCCCACCCACCTCCCGTGGGCTGTAGCCAGACACACCTCCCTCTTGCCTCTGTGGCCCTTCCAGCAGCTCTAGACCAGGACCAAATGCTGCTGCCCACACATGCACACTGCCTTTGTCCCTCCCTGTTCATACCTCTAGCCAGGAAGACACCGACTGCACCATGGGAACTGGCTCCAGCTAACCCCTTCTGGTCATTGGAGACTAAGGGTCGGGCTTTAGCCTCCCTCGCTCTAGGGCATTGGGGCGGGGAGTAGGAACTCTAGTCCCACCTTGTAGGGTTTGCCCTTTGGCTGCCTGAGGGATGTTTTAATGTTTACTTAAAGAAATACCCTGTTTACAGCTGGAGGAAAAGTGCGCCCACTCTAGGTGAAGATCTGAGTCTGGATAGGGCCCGGCCTCCCTGTGGCACTGCCAGCGGTGACTCCAGTGGCAGAGAAGGTGGATAGATGCCTGGAGTGAGCCCGAGGCCCCTGACTCACTGGCTTCGTAACCCCGTGGTGCTAAGACCACTCCTGTCCTCCTCACAGCCTTCTTGCCCCAACAGTCCCGCCCCCCTCATTCCTTCCTCCAAGATTTTCAGCTCTAACATATCACTATTTTAGAAAACCAGTGTTCGCAGCAATAAGGTTATGTTGTTTTTGTGTGACTATTTCCAAGAACAGGAAAAGAACATTGTGGGAATCTTTATGCTATTAGCTGTTTACTGTGTTAGAAGACAGCATAAAGGATGGATTGTATGTGGGTTTTAACCTTTAGGTTTCGTTTGCAAACTTGGGAAGAGCAAGAGTCTAACTGCTATCCTCCAACGAGGGAACGTTACTGCCCTGCCTTATTCCGTTGCCCCCCTCAACCCTGCTCACCTCATGTGAGCTCTTCCCACCTCGTCTCTTGATCATTTGCCCCGCCTTCCACATCTGGAGGCACTAGTGGCTCAACTCCAGGTGGGTCTTTGGGTTATCCCTACCCTTGACTGGGTTCTTTCTCCCCATCTGGCAGCGCCAGACAGCTGCTGGGAGTCTACCTCAGAATTGGCTAAGCTTGGTAATTCAGCTCTCCAGGCCAGCAGACTGGAAGCTGATGCCTCTGCCTTTGCTGATTCTGAGTTTGTCATACAGCCCTCAGGACAGCATAGGGTTGACTTTGAGGGAAAGGAGCCTTGTCTGGAAACATGCTCTGGGAGGGGAGCCCAGTAGGTATTCTAGAGCATTGGCTGATGTCAGCATCCACAGCCATCTCTGAGGGACGCATCTACTGCCATTGCTTGCCTGGGGGCCCCTAGGATTGAGGGGAGTACCAGGAGTGAGCCTTTTTTTTTTTTTAATCCAAGTGAGACCATAGGAAGAAGGAAACCTACTTAGGGGGTATTTTTTAAAAAAAAATTACATCCCAAAGGCTACTTACCATCAAAACCAGAGGATATTTCAGTTATTCTTAATGCTCATGTGGGTCAGACTTGGTTTTGAGGGAGATTTAAAGCCAGGCACAAGGTTAGTTTCAATACTAGTTAATCTAATTTTCCTTTTTTTTTTTTTTTTTTTTTTGCACAGAAGCTGGTAATATAGGACCTATGTGTGAACAACTTTATATGAATATTTTTTGTACTTGGCTTACTTGGGTTGGTATGATACATTATATTTAAGTTCTTTGAACACTGTGGATCCCCCTATTGTGTATGAATGACTGAGCTTTGTAAATTAAGGGACGTTTGTGTGAATAAAGTTATTTGATGGGGTCTAAAAGCCATATGCTATTTGCAAATGAGTGTTTTGTGATTTTGTTGCTACTGGTTTGGATGAGTGGAAAGGCCACAGCATTGTTATTGGGGTTAGGGTTAGAGCCCTGTGGCACCTTGGGCAAGCTAGACTTGCTGACCTGCCCTCGACAGACCAATTAAAGTAATAATGAAAAGCTTGCCAGCTGGGACAAATAAGAGCTTTGATGCACCTCTGTCTTTCCACGTCACATGGAAGTACTGATGGCTACCTTCAGCAAGCAAAGACAAAACAAGAGCTCGACACTGGGCCAGCATGGCGTTCGTCCTCAACACTGTAGTTCCTTTCCCTTAAGAGTCAGCTTTGGGCCGGGCAGTGGTGGCGCACGCCTTTAATCCCAGCACTCGGGAGGCAGAGCCAGGCGGATCTCTGTGAGTTCGAGGCCAGCCTGGGCTACCAAGTGAGTTCCAGGAAAAGGCGCAAAGCTACACAGAGAAACCCTGTCTCGAAAAACCAAAAAAAAAAAAAAAAAAAGAGTCAGCTTTGGGATTCTAGTAGTCTGGAAAGCTGAGCTGGCACTGTGCAGCACTGTTGAAGCTCACCTGTCTAATAAAGATTCATGTTTGACATACAGTCTACCATTGTGGGTCTTTCCCAAGGAGATCTGTGAGTCCCGGAAGAAACAACAAACACAAAAGGAAAAAATCAGGACCCTGGGATACGTGTTAGGGGAAAAGACTTCTGATACAAACTTGGATGGTGTAAACTCCGTTCCAGACCCTGGATACAGGGACAAAGCAAAGGAGTCTTCTCTCCTTGAGCCTGGGAGTGAGTTGGCACTTGAAGGTAACCCACAAGTTTAGTGGGTTATGTTTGTATTTCTGTGTGTGTGTCCTAAGATTTCTTTTTATTTTATGTATATGAGTGTTAAGATTTTTTTTTTAAGAGGCATGCACCACTAGACCTGGCTTTTGTCTAACTTTCCAAGAGGCTATATATTATTTGTAAACTTCCAATAATTGCATTTTGCCATAGCCCCCTGTAGTTAGTTGAGTAGGTGTGAAATGTAGATGCCTACTCCATTGTACAGTGGAAGGGCGGGAGAATAGCCAGGGGTTTCTTTTGATTCTGACTCACCTGGCAGGATTAAAGGGCTACAGATGAGCCTGCTGGTTACTAGCCCGTTAACCTCCGACCACCTCTCTCTGACTTCACTTTCTCACCCACAAAGTAGTCAAGGACAGAAAGCCTTTTTTACAGGAAAAACATAATGATGCCCTTTCTCTTCCCTGAGCATTCTTTCCCAATCTTGTATCCTTGACAATGGAGTTGGGGCAGTATTTAAAAAGAAAAGAGGAGGTTGTGGCACATGTGTGGGCATGGCTAACATGAAGCATTAGCCACCTGGAACAAAGTAGGGAAGCACTGTGCTCCGAGGACTAGAGGTGTGTCGTTTAGACCTTTGGTGGAGAGATCTAAACTACCCCATGTCCTAGTTACTTGTTTGGCACTTTGTTAAATAACTCAAACAGAAGCAACTTAGCAGGTTGTGGGGGTGCACACCTTTCACCGCAGCACCAGGGAGACAGGCAGGGGGATCTCGGGGTTTGATCCAGCCTGATACGCATAACAAGTTCCAGGCTAGCCAGGGCTACTTAGGGGATGGGGTAGGGCACAACTGAAGGAGGAAAGGCTATTCTGACTTAGTCTAAACTTGAAAGGTTGAAAGTCAAGATGCAAGAGCTTCAAGCAGCTGAGGGCATCTACAAAGGGAAAAAGGAAAAGTGGATATATGTATGCAAAGACAGAGTCTTTCCACATCTGTTAACCAAGAAAATCCCTCACAGGGATGCAAGTAAGTCTACACTGACCCCAACTCTACCCCTTGTCAACTGGACACAACACTAAACTGTAAAATGCATTCATCCAACTTGAAAAGTCTCCATAGTCTTTAAAGATCTTCTGTGATTGTGTGTGTGTGTGTGTGTGTGTGTGTGTACGCATGTGGGGGTGCACACATGTACAGACCTGCTAAGCCACCTCATAACACCCACACACACACATAGTCTTTTAACAATTTCAGTGCTTTAAAAGTCGAAAGTCTTAAGTGACCAACTTAGAATGACATAGAATAAATATTTTTTCTCCCATAAGGGAAGAATCTGGGCATAACAGCAAATGGTCATGTGAAAGCGAGACCTAAACTCAGTCCAGCAAATACCAAACTCTGAAGCTCTCTACTAGTGTCCAAGGCTGTGATAAAATTGGCTGATCTCCAAAGATACAGGTAGCCACACCCCTTCAGCTCTGTGGCCTCTCCAATTGGTCCCAATTCATTTTTACAACTTGCCTTGGCTCACATCCCACAATCCATCTCCAGTATCCTGGGGGTCTTCATTGCTTCACTTTCATAATTGCACACAAATGGCCTCTCAGGACCTCTTTACAGGGCTTCTGACCCTGTCAGAGATTACCTGGCCTCAGCTACTCTCAGTGACTCCTTCAGTCTTGTGTTTTTCATGCCTTCAAAACCAGTTGACAATACTGCCAGCCTCTTGGTTTGGATGGGGACACCTTTACTATGGTTCCAGCACAGGTTTCTGTTAATGGCTCTTCTCTCTGACAATTACAGCATTTTGCTGTCTACATATTCTTTACCCAAAACTTAAAGCCTGCTCACACACCTTTCCTCTGAAGTTCACCGAGTGAGAACATCAGGGTGGCCAGAGATTGAAGCAGATGATCACATCACATCCACAGTCAGGAGCAGAGACAGTGAATGCATACATGCTGGTACTCAGCTCTGTTTCTCCACGTAGTCTGGGATCTTCTGCACAGAGAATGGCCTCACCCACAATTAAGATGGGTCTTCCTACACCTACCAACATAAAATAGTCCCTCACAGATATTCCCAGAGGCTCATCTTCTAGGTGATTCTAGATTCTGTCCAGTTGACACCACTGTCACACCCACCTAAGTCATGCTCCTGTTAGTGGAAGGAGTTACCCAGAAGCTCACTAATCCTGCCTCTACCCGATTCTCTCTGCTCTTCAGCTTCAGCCTCTGGCTTAGTGGTTGATAAATATTTGCTGCCAGCCTACACACTGCTGCTCAGGAGCTTCTGTTCCAGAGGAAGAAAGTGGGAGACTATATAGGCACATTGGTCTGGCAGGCTGGGCCAGCGGGAGACAAATGAGGCTCTGGAACATCTGGGGGGCATGGAGGAGACAAAGCCTGGGTGACTGCCCTGTCCACCCTACTGCTTAGCCAGAATCCCACTCTAGACCCTGCTTAGCCTGCAATCTCAACGGCCCAGGTCTCCCTTCTGGCCTTCCAACTTGAAGCCTTACATGAGGTCTTCCTATTATCATATCCATGCCTGAGGTTCCAAAGGAGCTCCTATGTCATTGAGACCCATCGTGGTCAGTGTCCACACAATTTCCTTCTAAGTCAGCAGAGCAGGCCACACAGTAGCCCTTATTTCTCCTGCTTATTTCTTGAGTCTTGCCACCCAGCATCCTCTCTGTCTCTGCTTCCAAGTAAGTCATCTTGACTTTCCTGCTGTCCCTCAGCACACAGAACATTTCTACCCTGAGCCTTTACACTACAGTTCCCTCTACCTGGAATACATTGGTATTCCTACTTCATACAGGAGGTCTGTTCATGTCACCTGAGACCCTTTTTGACTTATTTAAAGAAACATGTCCCCGCCATCACTGACTCATTAACATGCTTCATTTTTCTTAAAGTACATCACTACCACAGTGTACTATATAATGTACATATCTATAATGTATACACAAATGTATATAAGTCATCAAGATACAGCTATAAATATGTATGTGTGGAGCACAGTCCCAACTGATATGCCTACAACACAGCTTTTTGAGCTTAAGACTCAGATCATTGTGGAAGAAGGGGCGGAAAGATTGTAAGAGCCAGAGAACAAGGAGTTTACTGTAATATTGTGTCTTGAAGGAATGTCAGAAGCCACACCCATAAAATCTCACCAACATGACTGCCTAAACATGAACTGAACAAGGACAATAGCAGTCGTGCTAACACTGATGCAAGAAAGCTCCTGGGACCTCAGCCCTACACACGGACAGACAACTAAGGAATGCTGAGTGGAGTGAACGGTATCCGCTCAGGACACCCCAAGACCAAGTCTCAGCACAAAGGAGATTTATTTGCCCCAGAGGGACAGAGGGCAGGGAGTAAGAGACAAAGACAGGAGATAGAGGACTAAGGAAAAGGGGAAGGGAACAAGGGAATGGGGGCAGGGTATTTGAGACAAAGGACCACCTCTGGCTGAAGAGGAGACAGATGTGGCTCATAGGAAAATGGTGGCTTATAAAGGTAAAAGGAGGAACTCTATGTTAGGATGAGGTGTTTATTTATTTTTTTTAAAGATTTATTACGTATACAGTGTACACCTGCATGCCAGAAGAGAGCACCAGATCTTATTACAGATGGTTGTGAGCCACCACGTGGTTGCTGGGAATTGAACTCAGGACCTCAGGAAGAACAGCTTTTAACCCCTGAGCCATCTCTCCAGATCAATGTGTTTAATTTTAATTGGATATGTTAATTCTGGCAGCCTAAGGGGGCTTTTGATTGCTGGACTTCAATACTTCCATAGGACCTTGGTAGTCAGCCTCAGGAGGAGGAAGTGGCCGAATAAGGAAATAGACCTTGGTGGCTAGCTTTAGGAATGTCATCTAATGGATGGGGGAAGGGCCCGGCTTGCCACACAATGTTTGTCATGCTGGAGCTACCTAGAGTCTTTTCACTGAGAGGGAGAGAAATAGTCGTCTTCAGGAAAGAGCACACCAATTGATTATCTAATACCAAATGGTCATCCCTGAAAACATACACATATAAGTAACATTATACAGACTGAGCAAGTTGTGTTTGTGAATTTAAGGATTTATATGTGCACATGCGCACATATATACATACGTATGTATGTAACAACAATGTATCAAAAAACAGACCATGAATTTGAAAGAAAGCAAGGACAGGCTTCTGGGAGAGTTTGAAGGGAGGAAATGGAAGGGGAAATAATGTAATTATGTAATGTAGTTATATTCTCTAAATAAAAAAATTTTAAAATATGTGTATGTCCCTAAAGAGTGCCTGGTAAGCCTGTAAGCGTTAAGCAGATGAATGAGAGAGACCCCGTGTAGTCAGAGTCTATTTATTATTCCACAGTCTCAAGGAAAGAGCTTGCTTGGGAGCCAGCAGGGCCGATTGTGGCCGTGGGGCGGGAACCGAGAGACTAGGAACCCTCGCCGTTCTCTGCCTGGCTTCAGGCCAGCCAGCCCCGGAGACACGGGGATGACACGTCTCAGGATATTACCAGGTGTCCATAGTGATGTTGCAGTTTAATTTCTCTCATCTGGATCAGGGCTCGGCAAACCTACCAGAGGCCAAACAGTAAGCAGTTTGGGCTTCGTTGGCCACAGGGCCCGTTGGACTGTTTCGGCTCCACTGCCGCGATGCAGGGCTGCCGCTGAGCGTGTGCACACAGATGAGCGGCCTTTACTTACGGACACTGAAATGGGAATTTCCTATTTTCTCCCGCGTGTCAGTTACTCTTCCTTCAGCTGCTTAGAACCATACCTGCCTTAATCCCAACGCTTGGAAGGCAGAACCAGGTGGATGGATCTGTGTGAGTTTGAGGCCAGAGCCTGTTCTACAGAGTAAGTTCCAGGCCAGCCAGGGCTACATAAGTGAAAACTGGTCTAAATAAATAAATGAAATAAATAAATAAATAAATAAATAAATAAATAAATAAATAAATAAATAAATAAATGAAATAGATAGCTGGATGGATAGATAGATAGATAGATAGATAGATAGATAGATAGATAGATAGATAGATAGATAGATAAAAACAAACTTTTGTGAGCAGAGTCTGTGATCTACATAATGATGTGATCTGCATGAGATGGGGCCAGGTCAGTGATGTGTCAGGTTCACAGGAATGAGGATGGTACCTGTGCCTGTTAAAAGTGGGGAGGATGGTCCAAGCCCTGAGATCTGCTCCATGCCCACCTGGTTCCCTGGCTACAGTTCTGAGTAGGGACAAGGGAAGTAGATGGCAGCCACTGTATAGTTTCCTTCCGTGGGAGTGCCAAGTGCCATGACAGAAAACAACTTCAGGGAGGAAAGGGTTTGTCGTGTTATACTTATAGGTTCATCGAGAGAAATCAGGACAGGAAGTTAAACACTGCTTGCTGGCTTGCTCATTGACTCCTACTTAGCTAGCTTTCATATAGAGCCTAGGAACATCTGCCTAGGGAATGGTACTGCCTACAGTGGCCTAGGCCTTCTTAACTATCAAGACAATCCCCCCCATATGGGAGATTCAATAATTAGTATTATTCAGTATTATTATTCAGTAATAATAATCAAGACATACCCAAAGGCTAATCTGATGTAGGCAGTCCCTCCATTGAGATGCTCTTCTCGGATGATCCTAGGCTGTGTCAAGTTGACAAGCTGACTAGGACACTTGCCATCTGACATGGCTGTGTCTAGAAGTAAAGTGAGAAAAAGCAACTGGAAGAGAAGTCAAGAGTCCTGGATCTAAATCCATCAAGGCCTCCTGGCAACTGTGTGGGAAGTGACAGGCTCACTCTTCTTTGGGGCTAGTAGTGTGGTAGATTCAGAAACCAGGGAGTGGGTGTTTAGGTTACCACTCTCTGCTTCATAGTGTTGATATCTTGAGTATATTATTCTCTGGCATGATTGTAGCTAGAGTTTTCCTGCCTTGCCCACAGTCAGGACAAATCTTTGTCACCCGCCAGTCCCACAGCCGCTCAGACCCAACCAAGTAAACACAGAGACTTATATTGCATACAAACTGTATGGCCGTGGCAGGCTTCTTGCTAACTGTGCTTATAGCTTAAATTAATCCATTTCCATAAATCTATACCTTGCCACGTGGCTGGTGGCTTACTGGCGTCTTCACATGCTACTGGTCATGGCGGCGTCTGGCAGTGTCTCTCTGCCTCAGCCTTCTGCTTCCCAGAATTCTCCTCTCTCCTTGTCCCACCTACTTCCTGCCTGGCCACCTACTTCCTGCCTGGCCACTGGCCAATCAGTGTTTTATTTATTGACCAATCAAAACAATTTGACATAAAGACCATCCCACAGCACATGATTCCTCTAGAAAATGGCAGCACTTCCTCTTTGTGATTTTTTTTCTGAACATTAATGAGATAGTGAACATATTATAGGATTTGGCATGTGGTAATTAGTTACCCATACAGGACCTCTACTGATAGTTATATTTTATATTTAATACAGATATACAATTCATTTTGGTCATATCCATTCCCATTCCTTCCTTTCTGCTCTCCCCAGCCTCCTCAACATATCCCCCATCACCCTCCCAAGTTCTTGTCTTTTTATTGTTATGACCCACTAAGTCCAATTAGTGCTGCCTCTATGTATGTGGATGTGGGGTCGTCCACTGGGATATGGGCAACCTACCAATGGCCACTCCCTACTCCTGAAAAGAAAAATGACTCACCTTCCCTCCACATCATCAGTTGCCCATCCCTGCTTCCCAGATAGGGGAGGGACATCAGGAGACCCTCTCTCCTCCATTATGTAATTTAACTCTTTTGATCTTGCTAATTACAACTTGTTCAGATAAATACAGCTGCTGTTAGTTCATATAACATCCATGTCGTGTCCAAAGGCCAGCCTTTCACAGTCCTCCTGTCCTCTGGCCCCCACGTTCTTTCCATCCCCACTTCTGCAGTGTTCTCTGAGTGTTGGGTGGGGTAGAATGGTGTAGATGTTCCATATATGGCTGAACACTCACTTATTCCTAGCTTTTTCAACATTGGGAGTCTCTAAACTAACCACTATTCTCTCTAATAAGTTTCTGACAAAGGTTAAGAACAACACAACTGTGGTGATATACTGTGTCCCCCAATTGTGCACCCTAGTAAAGCTAATCTGAGTGATCAGAAAAGCAGAAAGAAGCCAGCCACATTCTTACCACTTGGAGATCCTCACCCAAAGAGACCTACTTCCTGTATACCAATGCCTATAAGCCTTTCTGTTCTGCATCTCACTTCCTCTCTCTGCCCAGCTATATCACTTCCTGTCTGTCTGTCTGTACAGACCTCCAAACCTCTATGGTTAGTGCTGGGATTAAAGGCATGTGTCACCATGCCTGGCTTTATTCCACAGTGTGGCCTTGAACTCAAAGAGATCCACATGGATCTCTGCCTCCCAAATGCTAGGATTAAAGGCATGTGCAACCATTGCCTGACTTCTGTGTTTAATATAGTGGCTGGCTTTGTCCTCTGATCCTCAGATAAGCTTTCTTGGGGTGCACAATATATTGGGGGACACAATATGTCACCACACATAACTCTATGGATAGAAACATAAATATGTAGAAGAGAGTTGGACAACATGACCATTTA
The DNA here is from genome assembly GCF_049852395.1 of Peromyscus maniculatus bairdii. Taxonomy (NCBI): domain Eukaryota; kingdom Metazoa; phylum Chordata; class Mammalia; order Rodentia; family Cricetidae; genus Peromyscus; species Peromyscus maniculatus. The sequence goes on from NC_134855.1 coordinate 107,813,720, forward strand.
GCAGGACATCAGTAGGTTCTTCTTATGGCCTATGTTTTCCCTAACCATGTATTTTGGCCATGTTTATGGTACCAGGTATGAAATTCCTCCTGGAAGCATGTGTCAAATTTAATCAAGAGAGTAGTTGGTTGGGTCCATAAACTGTCTTGCTGTTAATGCACCAGTGGACACGTCTTGCTAAGCAGGTCATTACTCCAGCATCAGGATCCAGCACTGGTTAAAACCATTGATGTAGTTCTACCCTAGCAGCTTGCATAGCACTTTCTATCACTGTAAAAGCTAGGGACAGAGTTTGCTGGTCAGCCCTTGGACTTCTCTGCCCTGCATCCAAAATGAGTATGCCTTCACCAACAGGATCTTAGCATCTAGTTATGAGGGGCAATCGAGCAATGGTAATAGCCTGTCTTGTTTTGGATGGCTCAGAGACCTCCCTCACAAACAACTCATAGGGAGGTAACCTGGTCCTGATGTTGAGAGTTTCACCTAGTAACTTGTTTTCTGGAAGCAGAATTGTTCAAACTCATTTTTAAAATTATGCTTAAATTAGCTTACAAACTAGGGGAGTTTTATCAAGCTTCTTCATACATACTTAATTGGGTTAACCCAACCTCTACCCCTCAGTTTCCCTCTCCCATATCTCCACTTAAACCCTTACTCCTTGTATCTCCCTACCCACTCTTTTATATCACATGTGTTCTGCTATCTCATATATATATATATATATATATATATATATATATATATATATATATATCACACACACACACACACACATCTTGGGTTGTAAGATCATATGTTTCCATGTAGCTTCTTCGTGCTCACTTCCATTTGGTTAAACCTCCTCCTGTCCCCTCAGTTCCCATCCCCATCACTCCATTACCTGCTGGAACCTTCCTGCCTCATTTCTACTTTCATCTTACCTATAATCCACTGTCCCCACCTTTTAAAATACTTCGTGTACCCCCCCAACCCCCAACTGACCTGTCACTGATTTTCTGACTTCTACTTGTGTTCCACACTAAAACACAACATTGGAAGCTACCACCAACATGTGAAAGAGAACACGCAACATTTGTCTTTCAGGGTCTGGATAACATTACCAAGTAAAAATTCTTCCCAGTTCCATCCATTTAATTGCACATTTCATTATTTCATTTTTCAAAAGCTGAGTAATAGTCCATCGTGTATATGGACCACATTTTCATGTTCCACCTGTCACCGATTCACATCTAGGTTGATGTAGTTTACTAACTGCTGTGACTGGAATAGCAATGAACATGAACGTACAGGTATCGCTGTGGTAGAATAGAAGGTCCTTTGGGTACATACCCAGGAGTGGTATGGCTGGGTCATAGGGTGATTTCCTAGTTTTGAGAAACCTCCAGACTGACTTCCAGAGTGCCTTTGCTCGCTGAGATTCCTTCCCCACAGCCTTGCCTTTGGTGTCATTTCTAGCCCTGGTGGTGGCCATTTTGACTGAGGTGAGATAGAATCTTACCATAGTCGTATTCTGCATTTCCCTGACGACTGTGAATGCTGAACACCCATTAAAGAGTATACTAGCCACCGGGCGGTGGTGGCGCACGCCTTTAATCCCAGCACTCGGGAGGCAGAGCCAGGCAGATCTCTGTGAGTTCGAGGCCAGCCTGGGCCACCAAGTGAGTTCCAGGAAAGGTACCAAAGCTACACAGAGAAACCCTGTCTCAAAAAACAAAACAAAACAAAACAAAAAAACAAACAACACCAAAAAAAAAAAAGCAGTATACTAGCCACTGTATTTCTTCTAAGAATTTTCTGTTCAGTTTTGTGGCCCAGTTTTTGAGTTAGGTAGTTTGTTTTCTCAGTGTTTAGTTTTGCAAGTGCTTTGTATATTCCAGGCACTAATCCTGTGTTACTGCTTATCTGGCAAAGATTGTCTCCCTCTCCGCAGGCTGCCTCTTCACTTGATTGGCCATTTCCTTTGCTCTACGGGGCTTTTAGTTTCACAAAACCTCATTTGTCAATTGTTGATCTTATTTCCTGAAGTATCAGAGTTCTCTTTAGAAAGTCCTTTCCTATGCCTAGAATTGAAGTTGCCTCCTACGTTTATCAGTAGCAGGTTCAGGGTATTAGGCCTTATGTGGAGGTCCTTTGTTTGTCTGGAGTTGAGTCTTGTGTAGGGTGAGCGGTAAGCAGTATTCAGTTTCTCTTTTCTGTGGGTTGATACACAGGTTTCCCAGCACCATGACCACAGGCAGCTTAAGGAAAAAAGTTTATTTTGGCTTATGATGCCAGAGGGTTAGAGTCCATAGCAGTGGAGGAGACGTGGTGGCAGAGAGCTGAAGGAAGACGCTAAGAGGTCCACGTCTCAACAGCATAGATGAAGCAGAGAACGTGAACTGGAAGTGAGGCATGGCTGTAAACCCTCAAAGCCTGGCCCCAGTAACGTACCTCCTTTAGCAAGGCTGCACCCCTGTGCATAACCCCTGCGCCCCAAACAGCACCACCAACTTAGAGCAAAGTATTCAAATACACGAGCCTGTGTGTGGCATCTCTCATTCAAAACAAACTTTCATTTTATGAAACTGGAAAATCTAAAATAAATGGGCAAATTACTAGAAGCATACAACTTACCAAAATTAAACCAAGAGGAGATAAACAGATCCACAGCCAGCAATGAGAGTGAAGCAGTAATAATCTCAGAAACAAACAAACAAAACAGTAGGACCAGACGGAGTCTCTGCAGAATTCCACTAGAACTTCAAAGAAGAGCTAACACCACCACTACTCTAATTAGTCCACGAAATAAAAAAAGGAAGGCAGGCTTCCAGGCTTTTCTGATGAAGCCAGTATTACTCTGGCTGAGAAAGGAAAACTGACAAAGAGAACCTGACAAAGGAAAAAAAAAAAAAAGAAAGAAAGAAAGAAAGAAAATTTACAAATATCTCGATCAACATAGCAAAAACTCTCAGTTATATCCTGGCAAACCTAATTTATGCTCATACAAAAAAAGTTCATCTACCATGATTTAGCTTCGCAGAGATTTAGGGAAGGATCAACAGACATAAAGCCCTTCAACAGTGTGTTGTTGAACTTTCAAGAGTTTATTTACTCACTGTAGTTTTTTGTTTGTTTGTTTGGTTTTTGTTTTTTAAGACAAGTTTTCTCTGTGTAGCTTTGCGCCTATCCTGGAACTCACTCTGTAGCTCAGGCTGGCCTCGAACTCGCAGAGATCCACCTGCCCCTGCCTCCCGAGTGCTGGGATTAAAGGCGTGCGCCACCGCTGCCTGGCCTCTCACCGTAGTTTATATTGCTGTTGATATCTAGCTTTATTCCATGGTGGCAATGCAGAATGTTATTTCAGTTTTTATGGATTTGTTCAGACTTCTTCTGTGTCATAATATGTGATCAATTTTGAAGAAACTTCTATATGCTGCTGAGAAGAACGTGTGTTCTTTAGAGCTTGTGTAGCATGTTCTGAAGATATCCATTTGACTTGTGGTTTCTTTTCTGCCAATGTTTCTCTGCTTAGTTTTTGTCCAGCTGACCTGGCTATTGGTAATATTAAAATTCTCAGACTATCACTGTGTTGAGATTAATCTGTATTTTAACACCTTGTAGAATTTATTTTATGAAATTGGGTGCACATGTGTTTGGTGTGTACATGTTTAGAATTATAATATCCTCTTAGAGCTCTTCCTTCCATGAGTATGAAATGCCCCACTTTATCTCTTTTGATTGGTTTTGGTTTGAAAGCTATTTTGTCAGATATTAGAATGGCTACACCTGCTTGTTTCATAGTTTCATTTACTTGGAATATTTTCCCAACTTTTTACCCTAAGGTGTTGCCTACCATTGATGGTGAGGTGTTTTTCTGGGAGGCATCAAAAAGATGGATTGTGTTCTCTTTCTTAAGTTTGATTTAATTTTTTTTTTGTTTTTGTTTTTGTTTTTGTTTTTGTTTTTCGAGACAGGGTTTCTCTGTGTAGCTTTGCGCCTTTCCTGGAACTCGCTTTGGAGACCAAGCTGGCCTCGAACTCACAGAGATCCGCCTGGCTCTGCCTCCCGAGTGCTGGAATTAAAGGCGTGCGCCACCACCGCCCGGCCCTTGATTTAATTTAATGTTGTCTGTGAAGCATGTACATGGCTGGTGCCTAAAGAGGCCAGAATAGTGTGTCCTGTCCCTTGGGACTGGAGTTACAGATATTGTGAGCCACTGTGTTGGTGCTGGGAATCCAACTCAGGTTCTCTGGAAGAGCAGCTAGTGCTCAACTGCTGAACCATCTTTCAACCATGGGTTGTGTTTTCTTTTGTTTCTTTCTCTCTTTCCTTCTTTCTTTCTTTTTTTTTTTTTTTTTGACTCCTGATTTTATTATTCAATTCTTTTTCTACTGAAAGTAGTCTTCAGTGGCTTTCGGGAACCCTGGCCTCCCAAGACCAGAGGATTGTGTTTTCTTTTTTTTTTTTTTTTTTTTTTTGGTTTTTCGAGACAGGGTTTCTCTGTGTAGCGTTGCACCTTTCCTGGAGCTCACTTGGTAGCCCAGGTTGGCCTCGAACTCACAGAGATCCACCTGGCTCTGCCTCCCGAGTGCTGGGATTAAAGGCGTGCGCCACCACCGCCCGGCTAGGATTGTGTTTTCTAATCCAATCTGCTCGGCTGTCTTTTTACTGGAGGAGTTAAGATCAGTAATATTTGGGGTTATTATTGAAGTGTGTATTCATTCCTGTTATTTTCTTGATTTTATGACTTTTTTTTAGACCTCTTTTGATCCACTGTCCTGGTATTGTTTATTTATTCCATGTGATCTCTTGGGTGTGTATATACCTGGCTCTTCAAATTGAAGCATTCCTTCCAGTATCCTCTGTAGACCTGGTTTAGTGATCATAAGTTCCTTTATTCTGTTTTTGTAATGGAAAGTTTTTATTTCTCTTTCAGTTTTACTAGATAGTTTTGCTGGGTAGAATAGAGTGGGTTAACAGATACAGTTTTTCAAAACTTAAGGTTCTTGAAATCATCAGTTTTATTTATTGAAGTGGGCCTGCCTTTATAGGTAACGTGAAGCTTTCAATATCCTTTCCTTCCTCTATGCTTCTGATGTTCTAACTATGTCATGGGAATTTTTTTTCTTTTTTTCTCCTGTCCAGTTGATGTTCTGTAGGCTTCTCATACCTGGATGAGCATCTCGTTCTCTAGGTGTGGAAATTTTTCCTCTATGATTTTATTGAAAATATATTGTAAGCCTTTGGTGCAATATTATCCTCTTGCTTCTGTGCCCATAATTTGAAGACTTGCACTTTATAATAGTGTCCCAGAGCTCTCCTATATTCCATTCATATTTTAAAGAATTTATCATTGACCTTTATTGTATGATCAAATTCCTCTACCTTGTCTTCCAGCTCTGCATCTGTTTTCCACATGATCCATTCTGTCAGTGAGGTTGGTGAGGCTTTCCACTGAGTTTTTAATTTGTTTTATTGAATTTTCATTTCCAATATCATTTCAGTTTGGCTTCTCTTCAATTATTTGTTGAATTTTGTTTTTACTTCTTATATTAACTTTCTTATTTCATTTATCTCTTTTTTTTCTCTCTTGGGGTATATCCATTTCTTCTTTGAGATGCTTCGATAGAGTTAAAATCACTTGTTTGAATTCTTTGGGCATTCTTTCAGGTCATTCTCATTGGGGTCCAATTTGGGATTAGTAATTTTTGGAGGAGACATATTGTCTTGGATCTTTGTGTTGTTTTGTTTCTGCACTGGAACTTGCACATCTGGACTTAGTTGAGTGGAAGGTTAGCCCCACCCAGAGGCTGAGCATCTGTGGTTGCTTACCTATGGGTACTGCGAGTACTTGAGTAGGTGTTGGAAGTCTCAGGGTCTGGGAACATCTTACCTGTTGGTGTTGGGAGTAGGGTGGAAGACAAAAGTTTAGAAAGTAAATTTCTCTGGGTCTCCCTGTTTGTCAGTGCCTGGAGCTTGGGAGAAAGTAGATATTTGAGCTAAGTGCTCATGGTCGAGGGCCCCTTCCACGTCCTAGTTTTGTTTTGTTTCTTAAGCCAAAGGCACCCTATAAGACGCTCTTCAAATAAAAGGCCCTAAATTCAAATAATGGTTAAGAATGCTGTTTGTTTTATTTCCCTCTTGGAACTTCCCGTGTGCATCTTCAAGGCTCTGAGAAGTCCTGCACTCAGTGCTCTTCCTTAAGCTTCTTAGACCACTGCTCACACATTGGACACCACCTGCTAACATCTCCTCACACTAATTTGTGAGAGAATTGCTTCAGAGTCCGTGTTGGGAGATGCCGAACGAAGCACATCTCTGCACCTTAAGATCCTAATTTCCTTCCAGGGGACTTTAGCCGCTGCATCCTGTTTCCCATGAGACTGTCATCACAGCCCTCTTACAAAACCTCCAGTCATTTCCTCTGCTTGGTCTTCTGGTTCCCTGAGGGCAGACAAATAATATTGGGAATTTAATAACCACAAGCTAGGTCCCCTGCCCAAATGCTTTGGGAGCACTGACCAGACAATTTGAATGTGGGAAGAACACAGAGTGGTTGCTCCAGACAACATACCAAGTGTGGTGCCAAACCCACACATTCCTGGCCCCACATTGGCAGGGCCTTGCCCTTTCACCTAGTGTATACCTAATATCAATACCTAATACCAACACATCCCATTAGCCTTTGCTAGGAGGCACCTGTAGTTCAGCGGTTCTGCACACTAGCTCTACTATGAGACAGCCTAGGTTCCGGCCAAGTTGCTCTACCTTTCAAGAACCCAGTTTCCTCCTATACAAATGAGGCTAATAACTACCCATGCCTGTGAGGATTGGTCACTGCTGCAGAGACGGGAGATTCACAAACAACAGTTGCTGAAACAAGACAGAGCTTGTCTTCTTTTACACACAGAACAAGATGACACGAGACTCCTATTGAATATATCAAGTCAGGGAGGCTTGGTTTTCTTGTCTGCAGTTCATGGCTTTCAGGGCAGATAATAGTTGTGGTGGCTCATGCCTGTAATTCCAGCACTAAGAAGACTGAAACATAAGGGTTGCTGCAAGTTCAGAGTTAGCTTGAGCAATGTAGTAGGTTCAGAACATCCTAGTCTACGTAGAAAAACACATAGAAAAACTCTACATCAAAAAAAAAAAATTTGCAGATTTAGCTTCAAAACAAAGCAAGACAATTTAAAGCCACAAAAAGGTTTGGGGTAGGAGTAAAGAAGAGAGAAAAGAAATATCTAGATTACATTCAATCTCTGGGCCTCTTCCTGATTGTATATTCTGTGTTCTGGTCCAGCCTGGTGAATCTACCTGGCCCTCTGTGCCAGCCCAATCCACTGAATCCACTCAAATTTATCCTGCCCACCATATTCAGGCCTAGCCTAAGCCATACATCCTGAGCTCTGGTCTAGCCTGATGAATCTTCCTGATCCTAGTCCACTTGTACCCTCCTGATCCCCAGACCTACCCCAGTTCTCATATCTTGTCTGCACCAGCCCAGTCTAGTGAGTCCTGCTCACACTATTCCCAAGTTCCAGACTTGGCTGCCTGCTGATCCAAATGTAGAACTCTCAGCTCCTTCTCGAGTACCATATCTGCCTGCATATTGCCATGCTTGCTGAATCCACCAGACCTTAGACTGCTCATGCCATATCCAACCTCCAGGCTTAGCCCAGGTATCACATACTATTACTGTCTAGTATGGTGAGTCCTCTGGACCCTAGCCAACCTGCACTACACTTAACTTCCAGACCCAGGCAGGGAAACACATTTGTGTACCTATATAGCCTGATGAGTCCCTGGAAGCTTGGATGGTTTCTTAGTTAGGGTTTCTATTTCTGTGAAGAGACATCATGACCATGGCAAGTCTTTTTTTGTTTTTGTTTTTCGAGACAGGGTTTCTCTGTGTAGCTTTGCGCCTTTCCTGGAACTCACTTGGTAGCCCAGGCTGGCCTTGAACTCACATAGATCCACCTGGCTCTGCCTCCCGAGCGCTGGGATTAAAGGCGTGCACTACCACCGCCCGGCTCCATGGCAAGTCTTATAAAGGAAAACATTTAATTGGGGCTGGCTTACAGTTTCAGAGATTTTAGTCTGTTGTCATCATGGTGGGAAGCATGGCAATATGCAGGCAGATATGGTGCTCGAGAAGGAGCTGAGAGTTCTACATTTGGATCAGCAGGCAGCAGGAAGAGAATGTCATATTGGGCCTGACTTGAGCATCTGAGACCTCACAGCCTGCCCCCAGGGACACACTTCCTTCAACAAGGTCACACATACTCCAACAAGGCCATACCTCCTAATAGTGCCACTCCCTATAAACCTTGGGGGCCATTTTCTTTCAAACCATGAACCACAGATGGTCATACCCGCACCTCAGATATAGCCGCAGACAGACAGACTGTATGCTGACTTAATAAGTATCCAAGACCTGGGTCCACCCACACCATCTTTACACTCTCAGGCAAAACTCTTTGTTTGTTTGTTTGTTTTTTGAGACAGGGTTTCTCTGTGTAGTTTTGGTGCCTGTCCTGGATCTAGACCAGGCTGGCCTTGGACTCACAGAGATCCGCCTGGCTTGGCCTCCCAAATGCTGGGATTAAAGGCGTGCGCCACCACTGCCTGGCCTTAAGAAGCACAACCCAAGCAATTCCAGCCATTAGTCCCATTCACCGATTTTCTTGCTTACCACTGAATTGGAATTCTCCCATTCCTCCAATCCAAAAGCAACACTGAGCCTCCAGAGGACTGACCTACCAAGTTCTCATATGTGATCTGAAATAAACTAGGCTTGAGCAGCAAGAACACAATCAAATTTCCAGTCTATAAAGTCAGCCTAGAACTTCACAAAAGACACACAACCAAGAAAAGAAGTTCACAGCTGGGTGTTGATGGCTCACGCCTTTAATCCCAGCACTTGGGAGGCAGAGACAGGTGGATCTCTGTGAGTTCAAGGCCAGCCTGGTCTACAAAGCGAGTTCCAGGAAAGGCACAAAGCTACACAGAGAAACCCTATCTCAAAAAACAAAAACAAAAACAAAAACAAAACAAACAAACAAAAAGAAGTTCACATGTCCAGGTCTCACCATACAAACACAGACATAAAAGGCCAAGACAATATGACCTCCATCCCGACCCAAATCCACCAGTCCTATAGAAACGGTGTCCAATGAGAGTCACCTAGGTGAACACCACACAACAGGACTTAAAAGAAGAAACCATAAACTTCATCAAAAAATTCAAGGAGTTTACATAAGATACCAGTTCCAATAGCTTGTGATAGCTCACCTTGGTTCTCAACTTGACTGCATATGCAATCTAGGGACTGGAAATGGAAAAAACAAAAACAAAAACAAAAACAACAACCCACACTGACTGCTCTTCCAGAGGCCCCAAGTGTGATGCCCAACATCCATATGGAAGCTTGCAACCATCTGTAACTAGAGTTCTAGGAGAACCAATGCCCTCCATCACCTGCACCAGACACACTTATGATGCACAGACATATGTGCAAGTAGAACATGCATACATATCAAATTGAATTAAATTTATTTATTTATATTTTATTTTATATTGTTTTTTCTGAGACAGGGTTTCTTTGTGTAGCCCTGGTTGTCCTGGAACTCACTCTATAGACCAGGCTAGCCTTGAATTCAAAGATCCGTCTGTCTTGCCTCCCCAGTACTGGGATTAAAGGTGTGTGCCATCATTGCCTGGCAAAATTGAATGAGATTAAAATTTAAAAAAGAAAATCTGAAAGAAATGGACAAGTTTCTAGTAGTTTTTAGAGGCATTCATATCACTCAAGTTAAATCAAGAAGAGTTCAACATCCTTTTCTTTCTTTCTTTTTTTTTGGTTTTTCGAGACAGGGTTTCTCTTTGTAGTTTTGGTGCCTGTCCTGGATCTTGCTCTGTAGACCAGGCTGGCCTCCAACTCACAGAGATCTGCCTGGCTCTGCCTCCCAAGTGCTAGGATTAAAGGCGTGTGCTACCACTGCTGGAGTTCAACATCCTAAATAGAATGATTATATATAATCAATATATATGAAGATTAAAACACGATGGGCAATGGTGGCATGCACCTTCAGTCCCAGCACTTGGGAAGCAGAGCCAGGCGGATCTGTGAGTTCAAGGCCAGCCTGGTCTACAGAGAGAGTTTCAGGACAGCCAGAGCTACACAGAGACCCTGTCCACTGCCCCCCGCCCCCCCCAAAAAAAACCCTAAAATCAAACAACAGAAGAAGAACAAGGAGAAGAAGGAAAAGAAGGAGAAGAAGATTGAAACAGCAATTAAAAAAAAAAAAAACAAAAAAAAGCCCAGGCCCAGATAGATTCACAGTAGAATTCTACCAGACTTTCAAAAAAGATCTACAGCCAAAAATTGTTAAATTAACTCAAAAAAGAAAAAAAGAAACAGAAAGAACACTTCAAAACTCATTTTATAAAGCCATTGTGTAATATAAAAAGCAGGTTAAAGACACACACGTGTGCGTGCACACACAAATACCACGGAACAATATTCTTGATGAACATAGATGCAAAAATCCTTAATAAAATTATTGCAAACCAATGCAGGTATATATCAGAAAACTCATTCACCATGATCAAGTTGACTTTATCCCGGAGATACAGGGATGGTGGTTCAAATACATCATAAGTCAATAAATATAAGTCATATGAATTGGCTTAAAGTTTAAAAAAAGTCACATAATCATTTCAATAGATGTTTAAAAAAAGCCTTTGACAAAATGCAATGTGATTTCATGATAAAAATCCTAGAGCAGTGATTCTCATCCTTCCTAATGCTGCAACCCTTTAATAGTTCCTCATGTTGTGGTGACCTCCGACCATAAAATCATGTCATTGGTACCTCATAACTAATATTGCTACTGTTATGAATTATAATGTAAATATCTGATATTCAGGATATCTGATATGTGACCCCCGCAAAGGTTGAGAACTGCTGTCCTAGAGAGTAGAAGTAAAGGGAACACACCTCAGCATAGCGAAGACCTAGTAGGGAAAAGCTTGAATCAGTCCATTAAAATCAGGAACAAGACAGGACTGTCCGCCATCCCCACTCCTTTTCAGTATAGTCCAGGGAACATTCACTGGAGCTGTAAGACAAAAGAAGGAAATTAAAGAGTTACAAATAAGAACAAATTATCACTTGTTTGCAGATTATATATATATATATATATATTATATATATAATTATATAGATATTGAACTCCAAATATATATATATATATATATATATATATATATATATATATATATATATATATAGCCAAAGATTCCACCAGAAAACTTTTAAAAATGGCCAACAATTTCAATAAACTGGCAGGATACAAAATCAATATTCAATAATCACTAGCCTTTCTATGTACCAGTGGCAAACATGTTAAGAAACAATATCATGGAAGCATTCCATTTACAATACCCTCAAAAATGATGAGATAAAATGTCTGGAATAAACCTAACCAAGAGGGTAAAAGATCTCTGCAGTGAAAACTTGACATCTGAAGAAAATGACAGAATGACATTAGAAGATGGAAAGATCTCCCATGCTTGTGGATTGGTAGAATTAATATTGTGAAAGTGACCGTCCTACCAAAAGCCATTTACAATTAAATGCAATCCCAATCAAAATCCTCATGTCATTCTTTGCAGAAACAGAAAAAAAAAATCCTGAAATCCATGTGGAACCACAAAAGACCCCACAATGCTGAAGCAATCTTGAGCAAAAAGAACAATTCTGGAGGGATTGCCATTCTAGATTTCAATATGTATTACAGAGCTAAAGTAATAAAAACAGCATGGTATTGGCGGAAAAAGATACTTGTAGACCAATGGAACAAAATAGAAGACCTAACATGAGTGCACATAACTACAGCCATCTGATATTTAATAAAGATGCAAGAAACATACGCTGGAGGAAAGGCAGCATCTTCAACAAATAGTGCTGGAGAAAATGTCTGTCTACCTATAGATGAATGAATTAGACCCACATCTATCACCTTGCACAAAAATCAACTCCAAATGGATCGAGACCTCAGTGTGAAACCTGAAATGCTGAAACTATAGAAGGAAACACAGGCAGTACCCTACAAAATAGATGTGTAGGAAAGCACTTTATGAATAGAGCTCTGTTTGCCCAGGAATTAAGGCCAACAATTGACAAGTGGTACCTCATAAAACTAAAAGGCTTCTATACATCTAAGGAAACAGTTAACCGAATGAAGAGGAAGTCCACAGAGTGGGGAAGAGTCTTTGCCAGCTATGTATTTGAAAGAGGATTAATGTCCAGAATGTATAAAAGAACTCAAAAAAAAAAAGAAAAAGAGTCAAGAAAACAAATGACCCAGTGGAAAAAAATGGCTTATGGATTTGAACAAAGACTTTTCAAAGAAATAAAAATGGCTATATTTGGTGATATAATATTATGAAAATATCTCTTGCCTTCTAACAACTTTCCTGGACCTCATAGCCAGAGTTAATAATACACTTTGAGGTCACTTAAGACTTAAGACTGCTGTCCTACTGTGTGCTCAAGCTGCTTGTTTAACCTGCCTTTAAGAGAACAGTGTAACAATCAACCTTACTTGCCTTGGGTTTCCCATGTGATCAACTTTTCAGACCTAAGCTAATGCCTACCTATAATCTTAAATACGCTCTCTTTCATGCCCTTAACCTAGATAATGCATGCATATCATTTGCTGAAAGCATCAAATACAGCAGTTGAGAGCAACTTCTAAAATCTACCATAAAGGTTCAAAGCAACCATTTATGGGTATTTGTTGATAAACAATGATATTTGTTATCTGGGTCAGTTGGAATCAGGAGCCAGTGACTCAGTCCCTGTATGACTATGTTAAAGGTTTCTGTGAATTATTCCATTCCTTCCCCATGTTCCATGCTGTTTAATAGAGACAGAGTGAAGCCCTTTGTTGGGGACAGACAGACACATAGAGACACACAGACACAGACATAGGAGCAAACAGATTCACAAGACATCCTTCAACCAGGAACAGATCCAGATCGTGCAGACAGGCAGAAGATAGAATATGCAGGAGATAAAGCAGAGAATTCATTTCTAGACTCGTTCTAGGGGAAGTGTTTTGATGTCTTTCTCTAGTGTGACACCTGTGCATTACTGGTAACTAACTCTGAGTTAATCACTAATGAGTATAATTCATGCAGCTAAGAAATATTTCCAGAAATGTTCCTCGTTCTTAGCAATTAGGGAAATGCTAACACTAACAAATCTAAACACTTTAAGATGAAAACAAAGCCCAAAACAAACAAACAAAAACTGAGAACAAATATTGTAAGTCTCCCAGGAAGGGAACCCTCATTCATTAATGGTGGGATTGTCGATTGGTACAGCCACTCTGGGAATAAGTGTGGAGAATTCTCAAAAGGCTAAAAATAAATCTACCATATGACCCATCTATGCCCAAAAGACTTGACATCCTACTCCATAGATACTTGCTCAGCCATGACCATTGCTGCTCTACTAGCTAGGAAATGAAAGCAATCTAAATGTCCCTCAGCTGATGAATGGATAATGAAAATGTAGTATGTAAACACAATGATGTACTATTCATCCATAAAGGAAAATGAAATCATGGAATTTCCAGGTACGTGCATAGAACCAGAGTGTATGATACCAAGGGAGGTGACCCAGACCCAGAGAGACAAATACTACATGTTCTGTCTTCCTCCTCCCTCCAAGTATTTAGATGTGAGTATATATAACCTGGAGTGGGCACGGAAACCAGGAAAGTAAAGAGGGACTGGGTGGAGTGAGAAGGAGCTGTAGACAGGGGATAGGGTCCACAAGGTGCTGGAAAGGGGTGAGTAGGAAAAAGGGAGGGGAGTTTATCAGGGAAGAGAGGAGTGAGGGAAAACCCGAGAATGAGGGGTGGGGCAAGAGTCAAGAACAACAGGGATGATTGAAGAAGCCACCGGGAAACAGGACTTGGAGGAATCCAGCTGAGGCTGATCTGGATGCCTCCTCCCGAGGACTGGCTCTCTAGTTTCAGAAGGAGTAATGGTAGCGGCCAAGAGAGATGAGAAATAGGTAATCCTAACCACCTGTAAAGCCAGTGAACCACAACAATGACTAGGTTGGCAAGACCGCTACAGTTGTTCAATGGTGGAACTTTTATCTTTCAAGTAACCAGTAACTGTTTAATTAGAATTAAAGTCCTCTCAACAGGAATGGAATTCATGCCTGGTATCATAAACCGAGCTGTCTTGATAATTTTTCTATTACTGTGACAAAACACTGTGACCAAAGCACTTAATAAAAGAAAATGTTTAATTTGACTCATTGTTTCAGAGACTTGGAGTCCATTGTGGCAAAGGAGGTGACAGCCGAGAGCTCCCGTCTTGGCCCACCTCCACTGGGCAGAGGGAGCACTAGAAATCACACAAGTCTTTGAAACCTCAAAGCCCAGCCCTAGTGACACATCCTCCAACAAGACCACACCTTCTAAGTCTTCCCTGGCCACCAATGAGGGTTCAAGCATTCAAACCTATCAGCCCCGGGAGCCATCCTCACTCAAATCACCACCTTTTGACATGCCAACATGGACAGTGAAAATTCCACAAGGTCCCACCCCTAGATAAAAAGCTACAGGGGTTAGCACCAGCTGACAGAGGGATAATCTGCCTTCTCCAGTGACAAGCTGCCTCATACACTGTCTAATCCCAAATGGTCAGCCCTTGACACATGTGCATATGAGCAAAACTGACTCAGCAGATAATCTATACATGTTGTATTACATATGTCTATGCATATGTAATAATTAAAGATGATCACTAAAGAAGAAATCATGAATTTGGGCGGGGGGAGCCCAGGAGGAATTGGAGAGGAGAGAGAAGGAGAGGCAGAAGAAATGTAGATCTAGTGCTGATGTTTGAGGTTCTCTAAAAATGTATTAAACAAACAAAAAAGAAATATCTAACTTAGTTCTTCCTTACAACCACAGAGGTTCTTTGGTACCCTATGTTGTGTGGCAAAACTTTTCCTGGGGAGACACAACACACACGTCTACTCACCCCAGATAGGAAACCCACAGCAGACCAAGACACAGATACCACCCAAGTCCAGCTTGGTCAACCAATGAGTTTTATTGGCGTCATGTAGAGGAATACAGGTGAGGGTTACTTAAAAGAGCAGACGTGACTCCAAGACAGCTGCATCACCAAGGCCAGCCCAGCGTGAGTGACAGCTCACAAAGCTAGGAACCTGAAGCATACCGCACAGCCTGCAGGCAGCTCAACAGGCTGGAGAGGGTCCTTTCCAGGGGCCTCAGTTGGTCTAAATCCCTTCCAGGCAGGCCAGCTGGCTTCTGCTTCTTCTAGGCAAGGCTGGTTTGCTCTGAGAGTTTTCTTTACAGCTTGGCTGTGCTCTTCTGGGACTCGCAGCTTTTATGGCTTACTCTGGCAGGAATGGGCAGAGTGAGTCTGGTCGGTTTCAGGGACTTCCTGAAGCTCTTGAGTTCTCTATCTTCCTGCTTTAGGAGCTTCCCTGCAGGATGGAATGTTAAGTCTCAGGGAACTGCTGTACATCATCCTGTAGTGGGTAGTGTCGGTTGTCAACTTGCCAGGAGCTGGAACCATCTTGGAGACAAACCTGCCGACATCTGTGTGAGTTTATCTTCTGTCAATCTGGATGGGAAGGCCCACCCTAAAGGAGGGTAGTACCATCCCCGGAGCTTGGATCGCAGACTGCACATAAAGAAAGTCATTGCTTGCTTCTGCCTGGCTGTGGACACTATATGACCAGTTGCTTCCAGCTCCTGCCACCTTGCCTTCCCACCTGATGTCTGTGGCCTTGATTTGTGAGCCAAAAGAAATCCTTATTTTTTTTTACTACAACAGCAAAGTAACCAAAACAAGCCTTAAGAAAATAATAATACACATCTAATAGACTGACTAAAATTAAAGCTGACCATACCAATGCTGGGAAGTGTGTGGAAGAACTGAAAGTCTTCTACCTGCTGGTATGAATGGAAAATGAAAATGATGCTCCCGTGTTTCTTCAATTGTTAGAGATCAGTGTATGTAGTCGCTCATTCCATCTTTTCTGTCAAAAATAAAAGGCAGTCTGTATCCATACAAAGGTCTACACAAATGTTCATAGACACCCCCCCCACACACACACACACCCGCTTTGTAATATCCCCAAACGGGACCAAAATGTCTGTCTGCAAATCAACACCTGGATAATTACATGTGGTATATCCACACAGTGGAGGTCTATTCATAACAAAAATGAAGGAAAAAAAAAACCTATTTGGTGCATATAGTAATGCAGAATAGCCTTGAAGCAATTATGCTGAGCAGAAGGGACTGAACTCAGAAGAATTACAACTCTGTTCTTCTACACGACTCTAGAAAATGCAAACGGATATGCAATAATTGAAGGCGGGTCAGTGGTTGCTTGAGGGGAGTGAAGGGCTGGAGGGCGAACTGTAGAGGGTGGTGGATCTGTTCCTTATCTTGTATACAGTGATGGCTTCACGAATGCAAACATAGGTCAAAACCTATTAAGCCACACACTTCGAAAACTCGTAATTTAGTGTACGTCAACTACGCCTCAATAAAACCATCTCAGAAAGGAAGGGAAAGAGCATTAAATTTGCTTAAAGGGATTCACCCTCCCCCAGCAAAATTTGTAATAATGTGAACATAAAAAAGGACAGCAGTAATATATTTAACACATTAAACAATAATTTTCTAAAAACCCACGTAAGTATGCGGTAATCCTACAGAAACTGAGGAGGAGAAGGAAGGATGAGAGAAGCTTTTTATATAGAAAAAAGAGCAGAATTAGGAAAATCTTCATTTCGCAGCCACTAATGCAATGATTGATTCAAGACAAATGATCAACAGCTATTAAAGTCACTTTGTGAAAATTTGTGGTGAAAGAGCATATTCACATCTCAAATATAATCCATCATACAGATGAGTTATTATCTACAAAAGAGATTACCTTCATAATGGAAGCACTTTAATCAAATGACCACAGTTAGCCTCACCAACGATCGGAGAAACTGGCGTGGTGCCTCCTTACGTAACAGTGGGCAGGACACAGCCCCACCTCTCTGAGGGTATTATGGGTATTACCCATAACGTTTAGCCAGAGTCTAATCATGTGGAAACAGCGCATCAGGCCCAAATGGAGAGACATTTTACAAGACAACCGTGTTGACTCTCTTGAAAATGTCAATGCCATGAAAGAAACAAGCTGGGAAGGTTGGTCCAGTGGAGCTCAGGTCATTATAGTTCCACCAAGAGGAACTTAACCAAGTGAGGAGACGCCTCCTCCATGGAAACAGTGAGAATCAACCCTAGATTGAAAAAGAATGAAGATACAAATAAAAGCTGTCAAGACTCAGGGTTGTGTTATGATGGTTTGTGACAAGGTAACATATTTGGTATTTTGGTGTATGGGAGAGTGCCCCTTGTTTAGTTGAATATACGATGGATTTTGGTGTGAAATATCTACATATATAATATAGATATATGCTGTGGGATGTTCTGTATGTCCTGTGGGAGCCCTTCTTGGGTTCTTTGTGGCGTTACCCAGCAGGTCCGCATAGAGGATGATTAGGACCATGGGCCTGAGTGCAGGTGTCTGAGATGGTCTGCACTTGGCTGTGCTGGGGGATGGTCTGTATGTCAAGTTGTTCTGATTGATCAATAAATAAAACCTGATCGGCTGTGGCTAGGCAGGAAGGATAGGCGGGACTAACAGAGAGGAGAAATAAAAGGACAGGAAGGCAGAAGGACTGGCTGCAGCCGCCGCCATGACCAGCAGCATGTGAAGTCACCGGGAAGCCACCAGCCACGTGGCAAGGTATAGATTTATGGAAATGGATTAATTTAAGATAAAAGAACAGTTAGCAAGAAGCCTGCCACGGCCATACAGTTTGTATGCAATATAAGTCTCTGTGTTTACTTGGTTGGGTCTGAGCGGCTGTGGGACTGGCGGGTGACAAAGATTTGTCCTGACTGTGGGCAAGGCGGAAAACTCTAGCAACAGATATAGATACAGAAGTAGACATAGATACATCCCACCTGCCAAGGGGGGGGGGGGGAGACAGAACACACATGTTTGGCCATGTGCTCCATCCAGGAGCCTAGGTAAAGAGTGAAAGAGTCTCCATTGTATGATTCCTCTGCTTTTCTGCCACCATGAAAATACACAGATGAAGAGTTGGAGGAGAAACAAAATGGCGGTTGGCCTCCCCTAGCCTTTTCAGCTTGGAGAGTCCACCTAAGGCTCTGACCTCTAGGCAGCAGGCAGTACCCAAGCTCCCTGGTCTGTCAGCCTTACTCCCAGCCTGCCTGGGTGTGGGGCCTGGGCCAGGGACATTAGGAGGGCTTTTCCTCATACAGGCTTTCCTCTGTCTCATCTCATGCCCTCTAGACGGCCCACAAGGTCTGGTTGAGGTACATGGACAGGGTCTATATACAGTAGTAATTCATAGGCATGCTGCACATGTTCTGGGACTCTCCAAGGTGGTTTCAAGAGGTGCAGGAGTCCCCAGCTCGGCCTGTAGCTGAGATGCAGCCATTGCACTGTGCCCATGCACAGGACCACACTTGCTCCTCCATCTCTTCTCTGATGCTGCATGTCTCTCTTTCTGAAGTGAAAATCCTGACCACAAAGGCAAGGTCCTTTGCCCACTGTCACTTCCTACCCTTTCCCAGTCCCTCTCTCTCTCACTAACACTGTTCCAGCCTCACTGGTTTTTCTGCAATTTTGAGGTCATACACTATTGCCTTGGAACTCTTGTACTTTATTTATGCTTCTGAAATGGTCCCCCTACCCATTCCTTGATTTCCGCCAGCCTACTCCTTCTCATCTTCTTCTTGACTGACTATTGTTCTCTGGAGCACAAATAAACATCCAATGTGATGCATCACATGTCTGTTTCCCCCTCTAAATGCCAGTGCCTCAAGGGTACTCATTTCCATCTTGTTTTCTGCTTTTTAACTGTACTTAATAAAAATTAAGGACATAATAAAAATTACTAGGTGAATGACTCCAAAGGCAGGTTTGTGCATTTATTTGGATTGTGGTATGTATGCATTGAATGTATGTGTGAATTCAGTGTACATGCATGTATGGATGTGTGTGTGTGTGTGTGTGTGTGTGTGTGTGTGTGTGTGTGTGTGTGTTGGTCAAGCTATGCTGGCCTTCCCATCTGTTCTCTGATGCCACATGTCTCTCTCGCTGAAGCATCCAGCTATCTGGGTCATCCTGAGACTCATTTCCTGGGGTGTAGGCACAGCTTGCAGAGGGCTGGGTGGATGCCACTCGCAACATCAACACATTACATAACCTGGCACTGGGTAGGGGTGAAAGGGGCAGGCAGATCTTTTATTCCGTGTTTGCCCAGAGAAACTTCTCCAGGCCACATCCTGGGCTATCAACTCTTCAGCTTTGTGTTTCCTAATTGCCCTGACAGGGTTCAGCTCCCATTCAGCTGGCCTACTGGCTAGGAAAGGAACCTTCATGGATGGAGGGTTGGGGCATGGGAAGAGCTTGGACTCTGGCATGTATTGATGCTGTAACTGGGTGCCTCGGTGCCCTGGGCAGTTCTCACTTGTCTACCTGCCTGCACATGCTCAGGGCTCTTAAGTGCTATGGGTTTGACTGCTTATCTGCCTACTGGCCTTTTCCTGCACTGGACTCATGGCCCGAGCTGCATTACCCAGCACCTCAGGTCTCTTTTTTTACCCACAGTGACCCAGTGGGGGTCATCCTCTGTCTACCATCAAATCAAACTGACCTCAGGAAGTGATGGAAAAGCCTTGCTTCTTCTCAAAGGTCAATAGCAAGGACCACTGTTAAAGCCACAGGCCAGCTGCTGGGGTCCCAAAATTACTCTTGCCTCCAGTTTCTACCCTGCGGGCACTTAGAATCCAATGCAGGGAGACAAATGTAAATAAGAAAAAGTATCTGTCAGGCAATAAAACTCTGAGAAGTCAAAGTCATGGGGCAGAGGATCAGGGTCAGGACGGCTTCTTTGCAGTGGTAGTGTTTGAGGAAGATCCTAACTAAAGAAGGGTGAGCCAAGACATAGGACGTTCACAGGCCCTGAGGGGAAGGTCTGGGTGGGCCTGGGGGCAAAGGGACTCCGGCAGAGAAAACAAGGAGAGGAGATGAAGTCTATTCAAGGTAGGAGTTGAGGAAGAAGCTGGAGGTGGGCTGCGGGGCCAGCACCAGACTCCTAAGCCTAAAGAGGATGTGGTTCCTCTGTGGCAAAGACGGTAGGGAAGAAGTCGCCAGTATCCGGTATGTATAAGGGGAGAGCCACCCACCTGGCTGGCAAGAGGACTCTGAACATATGGAGTGGGGTCAGCAATACAGTTCTAGGTTCATGTCCTCACATTCTAGACTCATCACAATACCCCAGAAACTGTGCGTCTCTGTCCTCATTTTAAACTGGAGGAATTGGGGCTCAGTGACCTGGGAATGATGTGACCAGAGGGCGGCTGGCCCTGCCTGGTGCTGTCGCTGCTCTCAGAGAGGCAGTGGCC
The DNA here is from genome assembly GCF_049852395.1 of Peromyscus maniculatus bairdii. NCBI lineage: Eukaryota > Metazoa > Chordata > Mammalia > Rodentia > Cricetidae > Peromyscus > Peromyscus maniculatus. Next base: position 107,834,273 of record NC_134855.1, read on the forward strand.
AGCCAGGGCCCACTTTCCCCCTTAGCAGCCCTTCTGACTCTTCTTTCTGAAGGCAGAACACACCACCCCTGTGGGAAGGGGGCTGTCCGACATGGTTCCCTTTGCCCAGTGCAGAGCCACACTCCTTGTCCACCCACATGGTTCCCTTTGCCCGGTGCAGAGCCACACTCCACACTCCACGTCCACCCACTTCTGTCGTTCAGCAGATTCTTCTGAGATCGAAACATCGCATCTGCTGGGAAGCGCCTTAAGACAGGGTTCTAGTAAACAACTAAAAAATGACTCCAGGAAGTCCCTGAAACTGACCAGATCCACCAAGCTGCTTAGAAGAGGCTCAGACCAACTGAGCCACCTGCCAAGGATGCTCTCCAACCTGTTGAGTTTCCTGCAGGCCGTGCAGTGTGCTCCAGGTTCCCAGCTTTTGCCAGCTGTCCCGCATGCAGGGGTGGGCTTTGGGGTCATGTCTTTGAGTCATGTCTGGTCCTGTAAGTAACCCTTCACCTCACCTATATTCCTGTCAGTAGCCCCAATAAAACTAATTGGTTCTAGGCCAGACTTGAGGGGTATCTGTACTTTGATCTCTCCTGAACTCCCTGTCTGGGTAGACTTGTGTGTTTCAACTCTCCAGGAAAAGTCTGTCACACAGCAGTGACTCAGCCAAATGCGCCCCAATCACCACTTATCCCTACCAAGGACACCTCAACTAGCTTATGAAAAGTGGGGCTAACGTCCCTCCCACTTCATCCTAGCTGACTTCTCATCACCTCTTCTTGGGAACTGCTCTGCTTGGCTGCCCGGCAGCTGGGACCAAGGGCAGTCTGAAGCCAGGGGTCCATGGCAAATGTCCCTCACGGCAGCTCCTCACCCTGGCTTTGGTGCGATGCACTGCCCTCTGCAGCTGCCCTCGGAGCTCCGTGTCCTCTAACTAGCACCCCTGCACTACAGAGAAAAGCCAAGGTCAGGAGCCACCGAGTTAGCCAGCGGTTGTGAGAAGGCAGCAGAACCAAGAGCGAGCTCGGCCTCCGGTAGGGCAGACCTAGAGGGAATGGATGCTTCAGTCCTTTTCTAGGACCTGAAGCTTGGGGGAGGGGCAGGGCAGGAAGCAGAGGGAAACCTGATTTACAGATTCTTGTGGATTTAAACAAAGCGGTTCATTATTGAATCACCTGCAGCTGAAGCAGAGGTAACTGGAGATTTCCACCTGTCTTCTTTACTAGAAGGGTTTCCAGGTACGTTTCAGCCCGGAGCTGAATCCACTTAGAATGTAAATGCTCTGTGAAGTGTTTTCTCTCAAGCGCGAACTCATAATTGATTCTTTAAAAGAAGGCAACCTTTCTGGACTCTGGAAAATGTTTTCGAGTCCATCTTATTTTTCTGTGCAGAAGGCAATTACCCCAGGCTGGCACTCGGCACAGGAAACAAGACTAGCTTATTCTCACAACAAATGTTTTACTGTTACATCTTCCTTATTGCACGAGATATTATCGAATCAGCTTGTTTTACGTGGCCTCGGAGAAAAACTAAACCAAATCGGGCAGTGGTGGTGCACGTCTTTAATCCCAGTACTTGAGAGGCACAGGCAAGGTGGATCTCTGTGAGTTCAAGACCAGTCTGGTCCACAAGGTCAGTTCCAGGACAGCCATGGCTACACAGAGAAACCCTGTCTTGAAAAACAAAAATTGAAAGAAAAGAAAAGAAAGAGAAAGAAAAGAAAAACCAAACCCAGCCCTGAACCGTGGACTACCTGCTCTGCCTCCCTCTGATTTCAAGTCACTTTCCTACTGTGCCCTTGGGTTTCTCCATCTGCTCACCACAGCTCATTGCCAGTGGTAAATGGTGACCACGGCCATATATTTTTTTTTTCAAGATTTAATTTTTTTTTATGAGTATAAGTGTTTTGCCTGCATGTATGTATGCATGCATGTGTACCATGAGCATGCAATGCCTGTGGTGGCCAAAAGAGGGCATCAGATCCCCTGGAACCGGAGTTATGGATGGTTGAGCCACCATGTGGGCGCTAGGAACCCACCCAAGTCCTCCACACACCATCTCCAGCCTTGGTGTTCTTCATCTGCTCTTTGGTGGTGTTTTCTCACTCTGACTTGGTCACTGACATGTGGCCTGCTTGACCCACAGCGACGGTGTTGAACGTGACAGAGATTTAGAAAGTAACAGATTCTCTTCAGACTATAGTGCTAGAGTCTGAGCTATCCAGTGGGAGGGGTGGAGGCTATGAGAAGGTAAGCCAGCCCAGTTGTGCCAGATGCATAAATGTGGCCATCCTAGACCAGCTAATGTCAGGTGAGTTGGTCTGGACTAGAACTTCTCAGCAGAGCCCAGAGTTGTTGGAAATTATTTGATGTTTTAACCCATTAAGGCTTGGGGGTGTTTTGTTCCACGGAAGCAGCTATCTGAGACGTCATCTCTCATTCTTTCCCCTATTAGGTACATGGATACTGGATCAAAGGGGAAATTGTTGGAAGATTACTGGAGGTCCCAGGAAGGCTGGGGAGGTGGGTTTGGAGTCAGAGGAGTAGTTACCGGGTTGCCAGGGTCCCACCTAAGAAATTGGCACCTCGTCCAGTTCTTCAGTCCTGGCATCTTTTTTTCACTGAGGCATTAGTCTAATATGGCTGCATGGCATACATCCAGCATTGGTAGTGAGTCTGGTGAAAGCCTGAGGAAGAGACCTCCACAGGCTGATGACAAAGCAGGAGAGTCTGGGCTCATCTCAATTCAAACCCACCTTGCCAATCATTGGCGAGTTCCTCTTCAAGCCTCACTTTGCTGTCCACCAAGGGCTGGAGCGATCCCCATGTACTGAGTGGACCATGGAGGTTAAACAATTCAATGCAGATGTGATACTGTGGGCGGCCCCTCACACTCAGAAAGAGCTCACTAAATGCTGTTGGCATTTTGCTATTACTATCTGCATTGCGAAGGGAAACTGTATAAGATTCAAGTCACGGAGACCCCATAAGATGTGAATTTCTCAGAGTACTATTAGGAAGACTGTGATGGTTGGTTTTAGTGCCTAATTGCCACAATTAGATGCTCCTGAGTAGGGAGCCTCAGCTGAATTGGGCCTTAATTGACATGGGAGGCCCACCCTGGATGTGGGTGCCTCGTGGTTGCAGCCCAGATGAAAAAGGGCATGGCAGAAAAAGGGAAATTAACCCACCTCTTGCTCATCTGACCATCCCTCTTGCCCGCCTGGCTTCCTCCTCTGCTGCTGCTGGCCGGCCTATCGTTCATTTCTTTGCTGATGTCAGAACCTGCGCTTCCAGGCCCCGGACTGAGCAGCTACTGGGTCACTGGCCCCTTGAGTGTGAGACACCACTCCGGGACTACTCCAGCTTCTGAAGCACCCAGCCCCAAGGATGGAGCAATTGCCCAGTTCTCAACCTCTCAGGTGTGAGACACCTTTGTTACTATTTTAACCTAAGCTTATTTAGTAGAATATATGTGTGTGTGTACATATATAATTTATTAAATGTACTACTCATCCTATGGGTTCTGTTCCTCTAGAGAACCTTGATTAATTATAAGGATGGATACTGGGTAGCTAAAAGTGAAATTGCTTCCTATTACATAGTCCTGAGGCTTCATTCCTCCCCTTCCTATCATTGAACACCTGATGAGTGTCAAGTGGGGGGAAGGGGAACTGTTGTCAACCGCATGGGCTGGCCCCCCAGAATGAACTTTCCAGCTGGGGGCAGGCTGGCACTAGAGAGTGGAGTAGCAGATCCATGCTCAGTTCAGAACACGAAATGCTAAGGTGGATGGAGTGGAGAGAAAGGACCAGACGCCACTCAGCCATGCAGTGGGGCTGAGAAAAAAAATCTTCATGCTGCTGTTAAAGGGAGCCATTCACTCTGGCTGCTGCAAAGTCCCTACTGGGAAGCTGGCATCCACAGACACTCTATTGTTGCTGTCCATTCCCTCCCCCGGGAGCAAAGGGAGCATGGGGTTGGGGAAAGGTCAGGAGCCCTGGCTTCTTGTCATGGCTGTGAGACCCAAATAAAGTGACTGAAAGCAGGGGAAGGACATCAGAGTTCCATTTGAGAGCTCAGCCTGATTCACCTCAACTTGCAGGTCCCAGAGAGGTTCTGTGACCCCCTAGGCTCCACCTGCAAACCACAAGGCACATAAAGGACACCTGTACTCATTGTGCATAGAGGACGGAATCCTAGCTCTGTCCTCTACTTGCTTATGAGCCTGGCTCCACCATTTGAATAGGAATTAGGAGATAAATCTGGGCTCTCCAGTATCCACTCCATACTTGCTCTGTGTCTTTGGGACCCCCCTGCTCTTCTCTGGGTGCCAAAGCTGAGGATAGAGTGGGAGTTCTTATTCTAGCTTCCAATAAATCTGCTTCTCTAGGGGCGTGGCAACTTAGGGAGCCCTGAGAGTACATCCTGCACCCTGCCCCCATCAACCTTAATGCAAGTAACAAATCCAGGATGCCTTTGATAATTCCCACACCCCAGAAATAGGCTTGTGAGTGGGTGGTTGACCTTGAGACAGGGCCTGAGCCGAAGCCTGTTGCTTGGCAACAGCCCCTATCATCTACCCATAGAAATGCCATGTGATTTTTGTATTTGCAGCCCCTGGCAGGGTGGATTCTATGTGTAAGTCCGCCACCTTCCAACTTGGCAGCTTGTTGCCAGAAAACTCATTTGACCCTGTCCTATATACACGTGTGTGTGTGTGTGTGTGTGTGTGTGTGTGTGTGTGTGTGTGTGTGTGTATGGATGTGTAACATACATATAATTTTAGGGAAAATAAAATAATGTGATTCTCTAGGTTGTTTTCAAACATCCCAAGTGTTATTTGCCACCCTCTTCTGCCCCTACATTGTTCTCTCTCCTCTGTCTCCATTTAAAGAGCCCTCTTTCCCCATCCTCCCTTATCACCTGCATCCTGGTATTCCCTTCTCTAGAGCTCCCCGACCTCATGGTCCTTTTTTACTTCCCTGGTTACCGTGGTTACTCCAGACTATATACTAACATCTGAAGATTTGGAGGGAGGATCCACAATAAGAGCGAATGTAGTGCATCTGTCTTTCTGGGTGTGGGTTACCTTGCTCGGTATCATACGTTCTAGTTCCAACCATTTACCTGTAAATTTCATTTTTCTTTACAGCTAAGTGATACCCACGGTGTACTGGAGTTTCATTATTCATTCATCTAGTGAAGGACACTCAGGTTGTTTTCATTTCCTAGCTATTGTGAATAGAATATCAGTGAACCTGGCTGTGGAGGGGGGTGTCAGATCCTTTGGGCTTATGCCAACAAGTGGCATAGCTGGGTCACATGGTAGATTTATTTTTAGCTTTTTGAGAATTCTCCACATTGATTTCCAGAGTGGCGGCACCAGTTTGCAGTCTCACCACTAGAGAATGAGCATTTCCTTCTACCCAGTACCCCTGCCTGCATTTCTCTGCATTTTAGATTTTTTTAAATCTAGCCATTCTGCCTAGGGCAAGATGAAGCCTCAAAGTGGTTTTAGTTTGTGTTTCCCCAATTGTTTTTTTTGTTTGTTTGTTTGTTTTTTGTTTTTTGTTTTTCGAGACAGGGTTTCTCTGTTTAGCTTTGCGCCTTTCCTGGAACTCACTTGGTAGCCCAGGCTGGCCTCGAACTCACAGAGATCCGCCTGCCTCTGCCTCCCGAGTGCTGGGATTAAAGGCATGTGCCACCACCGCCCGGCATGTTTCCCCAATTATTAAGAATGATGTACATTTTTGTAGGCATTGCTCAGCCATTTTAATTTTCTCTTTTGAGAACTCTGTTCAAATCCATAGCCCATTTCCCCCCCTCCCCCATTGGGTCATTTGTTTTCTTGATTCTTTGTTTTTTGAGTTCTGAATATTGGCGTCTAGATGTACTATGCTGGATGTATAGCCGGCAGAGGTTCTCACACTCTATGGTCTTTTCTCTCCTCAGTTGTTGTTCCCTTAGCTACACAGAAGCTTTGGGGTTTTAAGAGTTCCCATTTGTCAGTTGTCACTAATTCCTGCACATAGGTAGTTTATGCCTGTGCTGTCCTCTAGAATGTCAGGGTTCACACTGAGGTCTTTGATCCATTTGGAGTTAATAGCTATGGGTCTAATTTCAATGTCCACATATGGAGATCCAGTTGTCCTACGTCCATTTGTTGAAGATGCTCTCTTTTCCAGCGTATGTTTTTTTGAATCTTTGTTAAATATCAGATGGCTGTAGATATGTGTACTCATGTTAGGTCTTCTATTTTGTTCCATTGGTCTACAAGTCTCTTTTCCCGCCAATACCATGCTGTTTTTATTACTATAGCTCTGTAATATATCTTGAAATCTAGAATGGCAATCCCTCCAGCATTGTTCTTTTTGTTCAAGATTGCTTCAGCATTGTGGGGTCTTTTGTCGTTCCATATGGATTTCAGGATTTTTTTTTTCTGTTTCAGCAAAGAATGACACGGGGATTTTGATTGGGATTGCATTTAATTGTAAATAGCTTTTGGTAGGATGGTCACTTTCACAATATTAATTCTACCAATCCACGAGCATGGGAGGTGTTTCCATCTTCTACTGTCATTCTGTCATTTTCTTCAGAGATGTCAAGTTTCTGCTGTAGAGAGCTGTCACCCGCTTGGTTAGGTTTATTCCAGATATGTTACGATTTGTGTTGGGCTGCATAACTATCCTGGGCGGTGAGCCACAGGTAGGATACACATGTACTAGACCAAGCACGCTTTCTCTCATGAGCACTTAATCATAGGCTCAGATTTTCTCCCATACGCTTGTAAACACACAGCAAACACTTTGTACTTGGCTTACCTGTTTAGACACTCCTAAACACTTAGTCCTCAGAGCACTAAGACTGTCTGGCCTTCATAACCAGGGATGCTGCCGCCCTCTGCTGGAAGCATTTGGGAAGTGCATCTAGGGTCTTGCCAGGAAACAGGTTGGTTGCTAACTAACCTTAGTCTAATCTTAACTGACCTTTGCAGGCATGAGTGATTTCTACTGACTGTCCTCCAAGGTAGGGTCTCTATACCATTTCCAAGATTCCTCTCCTGACTCTAGAATTTGGCTCTATCCTTGGACATCAGGTTGTTCTAGCCAGATTTGGAAAAGGAAGGAGGGAAGAATTGGTAAATTGACTTAGGAAAGTAAGATATTTCATCTCTTTACCTCTCTAAGACTTGGTTTCAGAATTAGTGTCAAGGTTTGGCAGAATTTTTGTGCAAGTGTTATTTGTGTATTCATGGGTCTTTAATAAGATGTAAAAGGCATCGGCTGTCAGAACAAAACCCTGCATTTTCCCCTTCAGTTCACATGGAGCCACTGAAAATTTCTAAGCAAGACAGGAACAGGAAGAACCTTGCTTTGGAAAGATTAACTAGACCGTGCACATTGTTCATTCATTTGTGTAACAAGCACTGCTTTTTTAAAAACATCTTTGCCAGGCTGTGGGATGCAGTAGCGACCAGATGGAAGTGTTGTTAGCTTACATGTAACTTCTGTCCTGGAGTAATGGGGTAGGGAAGTCCAGAGGGGGATCACTTCGGTCCTAGGCCAGGTGAGCCCTTGGTGACATGAGGTTCACAAAAGAGCCATGGCTCATGCCCAGATAAGCCTTGTGAGGCAGGAGAATTGAATCAGCTCAGCTGTAGTTTAAGTATAGATCCTGGAGCAAGACAGAGCCCGGTGTCCCCTGGACTCCCTTTCCAAATAATGAGAAAACGATCTGGCACATTCAGGAGCTGCATCTGTTGATTTTTCTCTTCCAGACTCAATCAAGTAACATGCAAATAAATGCAAGAGGTCCTAAGTCAAGGTACAGTAAATAAGTACATGATGGTCTGCCTGGTGCAATTACAGTCAAACAGCATTTAGGACGTGACCAACATGAAGTATGGAGCTGATATCGGGCAGCATAATCACTTCAAGATTAGGAGAGACTCAGAAACCTCAACACGCTGTCTGTGGAGGTGCACTCCTGCGCAGGTATCTGCAGAAGGTTCACTGAATTCAGGAAGCCTCACAACGATGAGGACAGATTTCATCCCCGGACAGGGCTGGAGTCTCCATCCTTCCTCTGCAGACATAGATAGAAGGTTTGGTGTTTCAGGTCTTGGCCCTCCCTCACCCAGGCCACTTGGTCACCATGTAAGTTCCAATTAGCTACTTCTCAAACAGTTTTCTCCTCATGTGCAGAATGGGTTCAGTGACAAGGAAGAATGGAGACAATGAAAGTGTCCTGGCTTGGGCTTCTCAGAAGGTGACCTAAAAGTGACTTACACCAAACCATTCTCTAAACACGTTGGGTGGGCGATTAGAAATGAAGGCAGGAATCAAGCATGGTTATGTTACCTCCAAGTCCTACTTTGGGTCAACTGTACCAAGGGTCAGACCTTAAAGGGCAAAGGAGTTGGGGGCAGCAAGACCTCTGGTCCCCTCAGTGACTGGAGGTCGTAAGTGATCCCCCAGACATACTTGCAGGCACTTCCAGAGCTTCCCCCACACCAGGCAAAGCTGGGTCCAACAGGAACTCCTGAGATTGAGAGCATCCTGGGAGCTGACATGCACTGTGCACAATGAGGGACACAAAGGGCCATCCACTCCAGGGAGGGAAGTGCTCTGCAGGCTGTGAAATGCTGCTGGGGAGACCCACCTCACTGCCTGGAATCGGTTTTTTCCTGGGAAAACGATTACATCAACACGTGGGGGTCGGCATGAAGATGAGAGCTACCGGGACCAGGCACTACTCTGGAGGGGGCGGCGCCAACAGTACTGGTGGAAGTTCCAGTGAGTGTAATCTACGTGGAGGGCAATGTAGCAGTTTCTATCAAAATTACAGAATCGTAAATCCTTTAACCCAGTAATTTGTTTCCAAGAATGCATCCTATATACATGATCGCACACACCCACCATTATCCACTGAAGCACTGCTTGTAATAGTGGAGAGATTAAAACAACCTGATCATTAAATAAATTATGAACTCATAAAATGGGGCATTTTGCAACAATAACAACAAAACTGAAACTGGGAATGAGGAAATATTTTAACTGTTCCTGAAAGATACCAAGCTCTATGTTTAATTTTTAAATTTTGAGTTAAAGAAGTATGTACACAATCGCTTCTCGGCCTTTTGGCTAAGATCAAGAAGTATGTACAATATTTATTTATTGAACTCTTACACAACCAGGTGTTGCTTTAGGTATTTTGCAAGTAGAAATTCACTGAGTTCTTCTTGTAATCCAGAGATGTGTTATTTTATGCTCATTTGACAGATTATAAAACTGAGGCACAGGTTAAGTAACTTGACCAAGAGTGGGGGGCTGGTAAATGACAGAACCAAGATTTAGAGGTAGGGAGACTCAGAGCTGGGCTTTTTATCATTGGGCCTTGTCTCCCCTGTAACAGGAAGTTATTCCTGACCAACTCTAGCTTTTTTCCTGTCCAGTCATTGGCTTGAGATGGGCAGGTGGCACGGGGAACTTCTGAGAATGGTTTTCTCCTCAATTAAAACTGATATTTGGAAGAAGTTGCTGGCTCTTCTGCTCCAGGAAGTCATGGTGCCCACAGATCAGCCACCCAAGAACTGAGAGGGCCTGGGGCAGAGACCCACACACTGAAGATGAAAGAAAGATGAAGAGACAGAAATAACGTGGGTCCCCATAAAATAGTCAAGCCACCGAAGTATTAAGCCTTGGGCCTTTTTGTTTTGTGAGATCATAAACACCTTTACTGTGTAAGGCGATGGGCCTCCAACTTGAGCAGGCATTAAACACAGATAGGCAGACCCCACCCTCGGGGTTGTGTGTCTGTCTGTGTGTGTGTCTGTGTATCTATCCCTAATAAAGAACTTCTTTACTGGTAGCGTGTTTCTAGGTGATGCTGATGTTGTGCTGTGAAAGCCCTTAACTTCAGCACTTTGAATGACAGCTTTGCTCTTTAAGGTCAGAAGCATCTTGAGGTATTCTGTGAGCCTGTGCTAGGTGCCTCTTTAATCCACTGGGAAAGAGAAAGCTGAGAGCTATGAGTCACAGATCCAAGATAGGAGTTAGAAGCCCTAGATTCTGCCCCCATCCCTCCTCGTAGTCTTGAACAGTTTGTTTCTTCCTGGCAATGTCTATTTCTTCTTGGGTCAGTCAGTGGAAAGAGGTCCAGTGAGAACAGTCTAACTGTTCTCTGTAGCCCAGGACTCCCTGGAATGGAGTATCTGACACCTGGGATGGGAACATTAGTAATGTCAAGTGTTGGTCACCATCTGTATTCCATGCCATGGGATGGTTTCAGTTTCTATGTTATAGAAATAACATGGCTTCTCCATGAGAGATCCCTCTGCACACTTAGAGATGAAGGAAAGGTCTTTACTGATGCGCCTGCGCCTAACCAACGGGGGCTAACGCCCAAAAGGAGCCAGGCTTAAACAGAAGACTATACAATATATATATACTCTAGGTTTATGCATTCCACCAACACTGTCGTCCTTAACTCTCTCTTGGGTCTTGACCCCAGGTTTCACTTCGAACAATTTAAACAAAGACAGGAGACTGCAAGCCCGGCTACCTGTGCAGATAGGAGATTTACATAGCAAGTCTATTACAGTTGCCAGAATGGCTTCTTAGGTACACCATTATTATTCTCTTTCCAATAGCTGTTCTCAAAGGTCAGCTTGCCCACCTGACAGAATGATGTTTCCCTGATAAGAGCACAGGGGACTTAATGACAGACCAGGACTTAATGATGCTTATGACCCTGCACTGTCTGCCTTGTGCTGCTCCTTAGAGGTATGACTTTGGGGATGGACCTAATGGCTGATTGTAAGTCATGGCTGTCTCCTTTGTTACAGAAATGGAGCCTAATGATGGGCAGATCCTGGTGGACATTTACATCCTACCTAGCATGCTAAATTTTGCTTCTCTCTAACTGGCCTGGTTAGCATACTACTTATATTTGGTGTATTGGGGGGGGGGGGGCAGAGCTCCCTTAGCTCAATTCCACTTAATATCCTCTAAGAAAGTCTATTAATAAACCCTTTATAACATCAGTTTTACCACTTTGCATTTCTTCTGTATCACCTATCACACCCAGCGTCGGGAGGCAGTCTGGCTTGGTGGCCACTTTTGTTTGTTTGAATCAGGACCTTACTCTAGTCACCACCGATCTGGAACTCACTGAGTGGGCTTCTTGCAGGAGCCCAGACCAAGGAACAAGATGTCTAAGCTGCCTTAGGCCAGGAGGCAGCTGATTGTGCCATGGTGGCTGGTAGGCCCTTAGCAGATAAATATCCCAAAGCTAGAGAGCCCCCAATATCACAAGGTTTTCCTTGTCTCCTCTGTATGGTTACTTATATTTTGATTAGGTGTTTTCAACTTCTGGGCAGTGATGGCTAGATGAGAAGGGAGGGGAAGGAGGAGGGCTGCAGGGAGACATGGTCAGTCCTCATGCACACGAGAGTGTTCACCATCTGGAATGTATACCTGGACTGGACACTGGACAGTCCATGTGGCTATTTCCTCTTTTTCTTTCTCTTAGTCCTGAGAGCTCCCCCACCCCCTACCACAGACCAGGCTGACCTCAAATTTATGACAATCTACTGCCTTGGTTTCCCAAGTGCCGGATAACAGGTACAAGCCACCACACCTGGCTCCTCAGTTATTTTACTCTATTTAAGCTCTGAGCAGAAAGCTCCTTTGGAGCCTGAGCCTATGTGAAGGGAAGTCGGGCTGGGGCCGAGCCTCCGCCAGCAGAAGCTTACTCCTCCCAGTTGGAGCTGGGCTGTATCTGAGACTCGCACTTGAGGGGCACCATGCCCAGGCCTGGGGCTGCTCACCAAGGTTCCCAGTGTGAACATGCTGGGTCAACTCAGCGGCTGGCACAGCTTCCCCTTCTGTACTTAGTCACTGAACATTCTACCTCCGAAGTGTCCTTAAATGTGCCAAGTCCCTTAGTCTGTTTGTCCTGGATTCTTGTAACAGGTTTTAACTGGTGTCTGTCAGCAGCTCTGCCCTCTGCACCCACCTACCCCACCATTAACATCCTCTGCAGCCTTTGAATAAACCATAAATTCCTGAGCTTGGAAGACCCACGAGGCTCCCTGTAGTCTGTCTCCTGCCACCTTCTCTGACATCCCTGTGTCCTCCACACTCCAGATGGACCAACGAACTGTAATTTTGGAACATTCTATGCTCTTCCTCATCCCTAAGTCTATACTCACACCAGTTTGAATGCATTGATGATAAACTCTGGGTCCCTGATAATTCACAGGTATTGTGTTAAGGAAAAGAACTTCAAAAGCTTCCCCTTGGTGTAATTTAACCAAGAGCAAACACAGATTTGAACCTTCTACTTCTCTTTCTGTGTGGCTTCTGTTGTTCCTGTCTGTTGTGTGGGTCTGAATCTGTGCCTAGCTGAATGCAGTCTTATGAACTTGTTCCTGTGCCCTATGTTTGGGGGGAGGGGTGTCTAACAAAGGGCTTCTGCTCTGTATGTATTCAACAGCGCAGACAGCATCACATGGGGATGGAATGAGGATACTTTACAGACTCTTCAACAGTTTTACAAAAAGTTAAGCCGCCACTGACTCCAACTGACCCAGATAACAAACAGTGTTATAAACATCATTGTTTATGGAGCAATATTCATGTTGTCTTCAACATTTAAGGATATTCATTTTATAAGATTGCTTTGAACCTGTATCTGCTGTTTTCAGTAAATGATTATCATAATACACACATAAACACACATGCATTGCCCTCTGGGTCAGGGACATGGAAGAGTACATCTCTTAAGATTACAGTTATGCATTATTAGCTTAGGTTGTAAAATCTCATTACGTGGGAAATCCAAGGCAAGTAAGGTTGGATGTTCCATTGTTCTTTATAAAGGCAAGTTAAACACGCAGGCTGAGTACACAGCAGGTTATCAGTCTTAAGCCTTACATGACCTCCAAGTGTATTAGCTCTGGCTGTAAGCTCTTAGAATGTCAGAGATGTTTCAATAATATTGGGTTGCTACGTATAGTTTACACTCTTCTTCCTTCATGCACATCCACCTCAACCCAGCACACATTGTAGATCTCATCCCCTTCAGGACAGATACATAATTTGTAGGATCCAGTGCGAAATGAAAATGTACAGTGCTGATGCCCCCAAAACAACAACTCATTAAGGATTCTAAAGCACCAATGACAAAGATTAAGCTCAATTTAGGGTCCTTCTAAAGGTAGGGCCTGGGTAACAGTTTCCATTATATGCCTGTGACGCCAAACCTGTTCCTGGCTGTTGCCCTAATGTCTGGACTCAGGGTCTCTTCTATGTCCCCACACCCTCCATGTTCCTGTTTCAGTTCTGATCGCCGGCAGTTGACTGTCTTTGTCTTCCTCCCAGACTCTGAGCACCAGGGGACAGGGCTCCCATCTGTCTTGCTCTAGGGATGTCCTAGACGCCTGGCATAGACATAGCACATCAGGCACTCCATAAATATTTGTTGAACTGTCATTTGCTGCACACATAATCTGTTCAACAAATACATGCTCCAGAGCTTCTGATATGCCAGCCAGGATTCCCAAAAATTTGATTGTGTCCATGAACCAAAGACTTCCGTAGACTTCACATTCTAGTAAGAGAGAGAGAGAGAGAGAGAGAGAGAGAGAGAGAGAGAGAGAGAGAGAGAGAGAGAGAGAGAGACCCAACCTGTCTTCAAATTCTGGCAGAAGCTAACTCCGAGGCTTGGATTGAAGATGAACAGATTGTTTGGGAAGGATAAGGAATAGCAATGGAGGGAGCCGAGAACTGGGGCCTTTAATAGAAAGCAGCTACAGGAGAGTGTGGAATGGAGAAGACTGTCTCTGTTGTCAACTGGGCTGAACTCTAAAGGAAGGATCGAGAGGATGTGGTGGTTCATTCTATGTGTCAACTTGGCTGGGTTAAGCAATGCCACCGTAGCATATAAAATGTTGTTTCTGAGGGTGTCTGTGAAGGTGTTCCTGGAAATGATTAGCATGTGAATTAGTAGGTTGAGTAGAAAAGATCGCCCTCATCACTGTTTGAGGGCAGTATTCTCTCCACAAACAGAGAAGCCAACCGCCCACCCAGCCAAGGGAAGAATGGTTCACTTTTGTTGCGTGAGCATTCATCTTCTGCTCCTGGCCTTTGGCACGCCTGTTTCTTCATAGCCCAAGTCCATTTTGTGTTACTTATTTCATTTTTTTAAACTGACTTGCTTCCATCTCTTGTCTGGGAGCTAGGTGGGGACATGAAGGAGGGGGCTGGGTAGGAGTGTGGGGGAGCAGGATGAGGTGGGGAGAAGGAAGGTGACGCACAAGAGTCTGGGAAGAGTTTTAGCACCATGTTCTCTCCAGTACAGAAAGACACACAGGAGGAGCTGGAGCTTGAGGTAGATACTGGCAGAAGTTACCAATGAAACCACTTAGGTCTGTCTTTTTTTTTTTTTTTTTTTTTTTAATTCACTTGAGTCAACTGCTTGGATGTCATCTTCTTTTTTAATTTTATTATTTTATTTTCATTTTTGAAATAGTTTTTTTGTTTGGGTTTTTTGTTGTTGTTGTTTTTTGTTTTTGTTTTTTTGTTTTGTTTTCCCAGACGGGATTTCTCTGTGTAGCCCTGGCTGAACTTGCTCTGTAGACCAGGCTGGCCTCAAACTCACAGAGACCCACCTGCCTCTGCCTCCCAAGTGCTGGGATTAAAGGCGTGCACCCCTACCACCTGGCTTGAAATAGTATCTTATGTAGCCCAGGCTGGCCTAGAACTCAATATGTAGTCATAATGAGTGAACTTTTGATTCTCCTGCCTCTGTCATGAATGCTGGGATTATAAGCATGTACCATCACACCTGGCTTAATCGTATTCTTTGTGATAAAGATCAAAGTCTTTAATAGAAAGAATGCCATGCAGATTTTCTGTTTCTAGTGTCATTTTCTTTAACGTGTATATATGTTTTCCTGCATGTATGTCTGTGCACCATGTGCATTCATGGTGTCTGTGACAGCCAGATGAGGACATCAGATCCCCTGGGATTGGAGATACAGGCAGCTGTGAACCACATGAGGGTACTGGGAACAAAGCCCAGGTCTTCTGGAACAGCAGCCAGTGCTCTTGATTGCTGAGCTATCTCTCACTCCAGCCCTTCTTGTGGTAGTTTTAGCAAACTGTATTTTCCGGAGAGCTGATCCATTCTGTCAGGACTGTTCAGTCCTCAGCTAGTCGAGCGTATACTTGAGCTACTCAGCCATGGCCACAGTATGTCAGCATACATTTTTCTTTCCTGTCAGGGATGGGAGATGCGAGCCTGGTTTCTGCTTCTTTATAGCAAGGCTAGGCCAGATATCCACATGATGACAGGGCATAGAATATTAAGGGGACATACAAGTGACACCTCTGTGCTCAGGCCGACACCAGCTCCTTAGGAAGGGAATGAAAAACCCCCAGTCTATTTGCCTGTGACTGCAGATGTTAATGTGTCCTCGTATGTGGGTGGGGGCAATGTCGGCGTTTCTTGATGTCTTTTTAGTAGACAATTTTAGAGATTCCTTAACACTCTTTTTTTTTTTTTTTTTTTTTTTTTTGGTTTTTCGAGACAGGGTTTCTCTGTGTAGTTTTGCGCCTTTCCTGGAGCTCACTTGGTAGCCCAGGCTGGCCTCGAACTCACAGCGATCCACCTGGCTCTGCCTCCCGAGTGCTGGGATTAAAGGCGTGCGCCACCACCGCCCGGCTCCTTAACACTCTTGAAGACATAGTTACTCAACATCTCTTATTTAAGCACTGTGACTCTATCCCAACCCAGATAGCTGCTTGAGCCAATGGTGAGCTTAGATCCACCTCCCAAATCTCAAATATCCATTTGAGACTGAGGGCTATATGGACTGGTCTCTTGGATGGGGCCACTATAAAAATCAGTGCAGCTCTTGGTGAGCATGGCGAAGCAGCAGAGAAATGCATGGAAAAAGTGGGGAGCAGAATGCAGCAGCTGACACAAAACATGCCTTTTGAAGGCACCTGAGCTCTGTCTGCTTCTGTCCTTGGAGCAGCAAGAGACCTCTGCATATGTATTTCCCCCAGCTACCTCTGGGCGGTGCTCTGTTTGCATCTGTTATTCACAGTCAGGACTCCAGTTACAAGAGGGTTTGGCAGCTGCATGTTGGAGCTCACAGGCGGGCAGGTGCACATGCAGGAGGGCTTTCTCATCCCCATTTCAGGGTGAGATGTTATAGTTCAGATCTGGAGTATCCCGGAACTAATGAAAGGAGTTGGGTCTTGGCCCCACCTTTCTCGTTCCCTCTCTGGTTGCCATGGCATAAACAGCTTTGTTCTCCTCATTCCCCATCACCCCGTGTGCCTTGCCGCAAGTCCAAACAACCATGTAATGAAACCTCTAACACGGTAAGCCCAATCGGCCTTTCTTCCTTTGAGCTTGTTTTTCTCAGAGACTTTGTCACAGTGATGGGGAGCTGACTAACGCAGATGGCATGCTCTTGTGAATCCACATCCCTGTTCATGCATGCACATTGCAGATAGCAAGAAAAAGACACCCTGAGCGGTTGAGGAAACAAAGTCACAGTGAAGTGAGGCATGAAGGGACTTCATGGCCACCCAAACCAATGCAGACACTTGCACAAGTCATGTGGAACCCTGCTGGGTCCCTCTTCTCTCAAAAGGAACCAGAACTGAGTGGCATCAAACTGGTGTGTGTTCTGCTCTGTCCCTCTCCGCACTGACCATCAAATGCCCAAACTACTCCTTCAATGCTGTGCGCATGGCAAGGTGCAATCACTGTGTCAACATTTAGCATGTAAATCTCTATGATTGGATGTCTAAAACTGAACAGAAGGAAACAGAGGTGGACATTGCATTTTATCTTGCACGATGAAACTCCAGTTAGGACTCCCAAGCCTTATTGAAATCTGCCATTTTGTAATTTTTTTGTGTAGATTTTTTTTGGGGTGGGGCTGGTGGAAGTGGTGATAGTAGACATGATGGAACAAAGGTGGGGCATTTGAAGGAATTCTTTGTGAGGATAGAGACACTGTTTGGAGTCTGAGGCCAATGTTGGCATTAGAGCACTATTCGCACCTACTAACAGAGAGCCAAGATATCTAGACTTGGGCCTCTTAAACTCAAGACCACTCTTGGGGCTGATGAGATGGCTCAGTGGGTTAAGGCACTTGCTGCCAAGCCTGAAAGCCCGAGTTCAATCTCCAGGACCTGTGTGGTGGAGAACTGACTCCCTCAAGTTGTCCTGTGACCTCCACATTGGCTTGACTCCATGTGGGTTCTGGGAAGAGAACCCAAGTCCTCTGCAAGAGCAGCCAGTGCCCTTAACTACTGAGCCATTTCTCCAGGCTCTGGGATTAACTTTAAATTAATTCATTGCTATGCATATACTTTTACAATCATTAAAGAAGTCAGTGTGTGTTCAGAGTCAAGGCTTCACTCAAGTTGCGTGATACACCTTGGACAGAAACACTGCCACTTTCATTGCACACTTGATTTAAAGTACACTCAGAAGGCTCTTACTATTGCCAAAATTTTCACAATCCCCACATTCATTTACATATCCCTTATGGGGTTTTAACCCACAGGTAAAGGGATTGAGTTCTGGACAGTCTTATTTAGATCTTGAAGACAGCACTGTCCCAGCCAGTGTAGAGCTTAAATAAAAATGTGAAGTTTGCAACTTCAAACAGTAGCCCAAGAATAAAAGCAACAGCTTCTGAAAACCAAAGAAAACCCTGGAGACTGTGCCCACATCCATGACACGAATCAGTCAGTCTGAGACAATCTCCACAGTTCTGTCTGCATCTCTCCCAGTCAAGTGTGGCTTTGTGACCCATTTATGGCTAAGTCAAAGTCTGCCAAGTTGAGTGAAGGTTAAGAGTGATGGTTTTGGAAGCTTGTTTATCCTTTCTGCCTTGAACACAGATGTGATGGATGGCATAGTGGCAGTCATCTTATCACTATGAGGGAAAGACCAAGAAAAAAAGAACCATCTACCTTTGACTTTGTGATATCATCTCAACAAATCCTTGCTGGTATACTAGATTCTTTTAAAAGGATTTTATTTTAACTATATGTTACACGTGTGCATGTCTGTGTGGGGGTATGTGCACATGTGAATGAGTAGGATACCTGCAGAGGTCAGAGGTACCAGATCCCTTTGGAACAGGAGTTACAGGGCTTTGGGTATCTAGGCAAGCACCCTACCAAACGCAGCCCCACCCCCAGCTCCACACTTTTAACTCAGTGTAATCCATCCCCAGTTACACACTTTGTGTATAATATGCCATTGCTGCCATGATTTTTCCTGTTATAAAGGCCATACCACAAGGCATTGTTGTTATTTCAAGTGACCGATTTTTAAAGTTAGCAAAGTGATGGCTTCCATTATGGCATGTTCACACATGTATGTCCTTATACTTTGTTCTTAACCCCCCCCCCACTTCCGTCCTTCTGTACTGCTTTTCCTGGTCTTCTCACTCCTGCAATGTCTTCCTTTCGGCTCTCATGTCACATGGATTCCCTCTTTCCTCCCCTAAGATATCTTCCTTCATTCTCATAGTTTCCATTCTACCCTCATGACCTACACACACACACACACACACACACACACACACACACACACACACACACACTCACACTTCATCATCACGAGAAGTTCTGTGTGACAGTCATCTCCAAGAAGATTTCCTTCAAGTCTCTTCTTGGTCCTCTTCTTATTCCCTGGTGGGAAACCAATTGTAACCCCTCCATCCTCCAGGCTGGCATGGTGTTGTCAGTTATTGGAAGGGTGAGTCTTACAGAGCCACACTCTTCTTTCCCAGAGACAGCCCTTGCTTTGTGAATATTGGTTTCAAATGCAAAGGTGTTCCCATGGGTATCAAAGACACATCATCCTGGAGCACTCCCACCACTCTGGAACTTAGAGATACTCCCCCCAAAACAGCTCCAACTAACTCCCCCCCCCACAGGAAGGGGGCGGCAGTGATCAGTCTTGCCACAGGGAAAAAGCATCAGCCCCTGTAAGGAAAGGCACCCTCCACTAGTTTGGTAGGTGTGGTGGACATTGTTTTGCAGCTCCAGCAGGGCTGGCACACCTGAGACCAAACAGTTGAGTCTGAGAGCATAGAACTGGTGGTTATCCACACAGCATCCACTGCCCCAAGAACTGGTGGTTATCCACGCAGCATCCACTGCCCCAAGAACTGGTGGTTATCCACGCAGCATCCACTGCCCCAAGAGCTGGTGGTTATCCACACAGCATCCACTGCCCCAAGAACTGGTGGTTATCCACGCAGCATCCTCTGCCCCAAGAACTGGTGGTTATCCACGCAGCATCCACTACCCCAAGAACTGGTGGTTATCCACGCAGTGTCCACTACCCCAAGAACTGGTGGTTATCCACGCAGTGTCCACTGCCCCAAGAACTGGTGGTTATCCACGCAGCATCCTCTGCCCCAAGAACTGGTGGTTATCCACGCAGCGTCCACTGCCCCAAGAACTGGTGGTTATCCACGCAGCATCCTCTGCCCCAAGAACTGGTGGTTATCCACGCAGCATCCACTGCCCCAAGAACTGGTGGTTATCCACGCAGTGTCCACTGCCCCACCAAGCTGTCTGCAGCTACAAATGCTTCTTTTTTTTTTTTTGGTTTTCTAAGACAAGGTTTCTCTATACTGCAATCCTGGCTATCCTGGAACTCGCTCTGTAGACCAAGCTGGAACTCACAGAGATCTGCCTGCCTCTGCCTCCCAACACCCTGCTCCTTATTTTTTTTTAATAGCCATCATAGCAATGTGGTGTCTTAGAAATACTCCCCAATTAATTTGTTAGGTTTCATACAATATAATAAATTGCCTAATTAATTTGTTAGGTTACATACAATATAATAGATTTCCTAATTATTTTGTTAGGTTACATACAATGTAATTGATTCTTTATGGCATATATATATATGTGTGTGTGTGTGTGTGTGTGTGTGTACTAAAGTTCCCAGAAAAAAAAAGTTGGCCCTCGCCCTGAACCTTCTGCACGGGTGATTGACTGATTAGAATGCCACTAACTGTGGAGGGTTTGGAATTTTGAAAGTCTAGATCCTAGTTATCCTGGGGATCTTTAGTGTCCTTAATAGCCCTTTGCCCCCCTCCACTGTACCTGGCCTAGCAGTGTTGTGACATTAGGCAAATCCTTTGGCATGTACCAAGCGCCAGTTTCTAACCTGCTCCAAAGCTAAACTGTCATCAGTGAGCACCTGAGGCCATAGCAGAGGGCTTCCTGCTTTACTTGAACCTGCCTGCCTAATGCTCTCACCCATGTGTTTGAAAAGGTCCCTGATTTATGACTTTCTGTTCTGTTGCTATAAGAAGTTCATGAAACTGCGGACATGTTGGAACATGGAATTTGGTGTCTACTGGTTTGGACAGGAATGTTCTCTCTCTAGACTCAGATGTATGAGTGCTTGTTTGCTAATGGTGGTGATGTTCAGGGGAGGTTAAGGAGGTGAGGCTGAATTGGAGGAGGTATGGCCCTGGAAGTAAAGACTGCATCCCATTTCTGGTTTAGTTCCTCTCCTTCATGCTTGTGGTGAAGGATGTGAACCCTCAGCTTCCTGCTCTGGCCACCATGCTTGCCTGCTTCTTCGCCATCATGGACTCCAAGCTAAAATGGAACCATCAGCGAAAATAAGCTCTTTCTTCTTTAAGTTGCCTGATCATAGTGTTTTATCACAGCCATGGGAAAGTAACTAACAAATTCTGGAGGGGGTGTGGGGAAAATGAAACCCCATTTACTGTTGGTGGGTCTGCAAACTCTGGAAATCAGAGTGGAGCATCCTCAAAAAGAAATCTACCATATAGCCCAGCTGTACCATCCCTGAGCATGTGTCCAAAGGCCTCGATATCCTACTCCAAAGATGTTTTCTCAGTCATCTTCATTGCTGCTCTGTTTCATAATAGCTAGAAAATGGAAACATCCTCAATGTTCTTCAGCTGATAAAGGGATGGTGAGAATGTGGTACATACCCACTGTGAAATACTCTTCAGCTGTCAAGAAAAATGAAATCATGAGCTTTGCAGGTAAATGAATGGAACTAGAAAATTCATATTGAGTGAGGCAACCCAGACTCAGAAAGACAAGCTTTGCATGTTCTCTCTCATTGGAGGCTCCTAACTCCAGATCTTCAAATGTGAGCATTTAACTTGGAGTAACTGCAGAAACTAGGAAAGTAAAGGAGACCATGGGTGGGGAAGGAGAGCTATAGAGAGGGGAATGATGTTACATGTGATTTGCAGGGGTCTTCGTTAGGGTTTTATTGCTGTAATAAACACCATGGCCAAAAGCAAGGTGGGGAGGAAAGGGTTTGTTCAGCTTACACTTCCAGGTAACAGTCCATCACTGTTGTTTACAGTTTTCTCTGGGGAGATGTGTCTGGGCTTGCAGCCTGATTTCTCTGGACTGGAGGTCACCTCTTAGCTGGCAGACCCAGTATTTGACAGGACAACTTTCTGGAGCAGGTTCTCTCCTTCCGTTGGAGGTTGCAGGTAGCCAGGCCTGTCGAACCATTTGTTGTAAAGATGACTTCTCCTCATTGAACTGTCTTAGATCCAGTGGTAGGATGTAAAACATCCCTTCTGAACTCCAAATCCTAACTCACTGGGCAGTCTGCCCACCTTATGCCAGTACTACTATTGACTGTCCTGGTGTTAATGAAGGTGGAGCTAGACGTGTGCCTCTCCCCTTGGCTACCAGATGATTGTAGGTAGGACCACACTCTGAACAAGGCTGCTGAGTTACGCCAAATGGAATTGACTAATTTAACCAAACCTTAGTTTCCCACCAAACTACGGGCCAAGGGTGTTGTTAGTCAGCATCTGCAGCAGAGTTCTCCATCTTGTTATAATCTGCCTACCACTAATACGTTCAAAAAGTGTCTTCATCTATGGCATTCTTGGTTCTATTTCTATAAAAACTTCATGAAATTGCTGCTTCATTGAAACATGATATTTGGGAGACCTGAATCTATGTTCCTGGGTCATGGTCATTCATTTAGCACCAGAATAAACCATGTCCTTTATTCCTTTGAGGTGAGAATCTTGCAACCCTACCTTTGTTTCAAAAGGTTGTTATGACTACCTGTTGTCATGACTACCTTGTTATGCCCACCTTGCAATCATGTCTTTGTTCAGGAAGTTGTTATGACTAACTTGTTATGTTTATGTTCCGCTCCTGTAACCCCAACCTATTTTGCCTGCCCCCCCCCCCGTTGTGGAATATTACTTTAAAGTGTGCTGCATTTTTTCCTACTGCTTTTGTTAACAGTGCAAAGATGTGTTACATTTGTTTGATTAAATAAAATTAACCTGCGAGCAGGAGGCTGAATCAACAAGTAACTGACAGAAAATGGTAGGAGAGAACCATGCATAGCTAGGGTTCTTAAGTGGGGACTGAGCAGAAGGATGCCTGGTTTTTTGGAAGACAAAAGCAAAGGAATGTTAGCTACTTGCTATTCAACCTCTCTGAGGAGCAGAATTCCACCTCAGCCTTTGAATCGTGAGTTCTTTAGAGGGATGGAGATCTAGATAAAAATTCCCTTAGTAGTTTTGAAAGAGTAGGTGCCTGAGGGAACAGAATTCCCTCAGGCTGTGGCCCTAGTGGCCGAACAGCGGCTGGTAGCTGTGGAGTTGCAGTCTATGATTAGGACAGCAGCTGCTAAAGGGGCAGCCACTGTAAATAAATTTTAAAAAAAGCCAATGACCCCCCCCATTTAGAAAGACCCTACCCCTGAGCTATAAAAGCCTTGCCTTCCTCATATCCAATGCTGACCTCTCAAAGGGGGAGGCAGCCTGTGTATATAAAAAAATAAAATAAAAAAACTTGCTTCAATTAATTGCTTGCTTTAATTAATTTGGCCATGATGATTTGGGATGGTGGTCTTTCTCCTACCATCTTTGGGATTAACACAACCTGAAGAATGTCCTCTGAGCATTTTCAAGTCTTTTAACTTAGCATTACAAGATTTTGTTCTACTCACTCAGGAGTTCAGATTTATTTCTAAGTATGGGATGTTAGTGAGTGACCATTTTTGCCAGAATTGCCACATCCCAGATTTGGGTCAGTATGGCGGCATCTGGCTTAGTGACAGAATAGCCCTTGCGTTGGAGGCATGCAGGTATAGATTTGAGTCGACACCCATGTTCTTGTTAGAACCTGATTAGAAACAAACAGAAGCGTTCATTAAGAAAGGGGAAGTAACCCTCACAACGGGAGTGAGCAAGGCCTGGGCTCTGCAAGTGCTGGGCCATTGGCCCTTTACAGGGCATCTGCACAGTGCTCATCTGTCCCACATTGATATTTTATGAGCTTTTCTTGAACACGCTCCAGTTGTTTTATGAAGCCCAGCTGGGAATGAACCTCTAGTCTTATCTGTCAACTGGCTTCTTTTACTTATTAACTTTGGCATTGCCCTTTTCAGTCTACTTCCGGCCACAGGTACCCTGGTCCCGCGGGATGCCAGCTCCACCTCTTGTGGAGGACTTGGAAGACCCTCTTCCCTCAAGAGAGGGGCTGTAATAGTTCAGCCAGGGCATAAGGGAAGGCAGGGAGGGTTATACTGGAGCCCCGGGGAGCCAGTTGCTGGACAGCTCCACACCTTTATTGCTGTGCTTGAAATGGGGTGGCAGCATCTCCTTGAAGTCCCCCAGGAAGCCTGAATTCAGGGACAATGAAGCAGAAATGAGCCTGTTTTAGGAGCCACTTATGCCCTTCCTACAGCCCTCATATAGGTCAAGCGGGCCTATGCTTAGGATGTCTTGGGAGTTCTCCTGCCTTCAAATGTATTGTTTTGAAAACAGAGACACTCTTTGAATCCAGTCTTCCGCTCTCTCACTCTTCTGTGCTAACTTATTGATTACGTACAGAATAAGCCCAAGAGGTCAAGGACATTAAGAGTTATCTCTAGAAAACTCAAGGTCAAAAGGGCATACTGAAGATCAATCTGGGGGTTGTAGGTCACCTACACCCACCCACCCTTTAGATGCTTCATCCAGAGGTTCTCCTTACACAAGTGATGATGTGTGGGACCTGAGAACACGCATGTCTTACAAGTCCCAGGTGATGGCGATGCTGGCCTGTGACCATGCTTTAGGATCCTCTTGACTTAAGAGCCACTCTTGACTTTAATAACAACCCCTGACTTAGGAGGTGATTGGGTCATGACAATTCTGCCCACATGGATGGATTAATGTCACTAAGGAAAAAGTGGGTTAGTTATTGCCTGGCAGGTGTGTCGTATGTGAATTCATCCTTCTGTCCTCCCTGCCACCTCTTGCCCCTCTCCCTTCTGTCATGGGAGGGTCAGTCTGAAGACCCTCACTGGATGTTCGTGCCATGTTCTCAGCCTCCAGACTTACAAGCCAATTAAGTTCTTAATAAATTACTCAGTCTTAAGTATTCTATTATAACATCAGAAAGAAAAGCAAAACAAGCCCAAACCAAAAACACAGCCTACAAACCATACACCTGCTGCTCCCTTGTCCGGTCTTTGTAAGGGCTGTAGAGTGATTTTGCTCCGTAATGCCCTTCTCACACCTTCTCCTCAGCGTAGGCTTTCTGCTTTGGGAGTTCTAGTCTTCCCAAAGATCTCCTTAACCACTCTGTTCCCTCCCCAGCAGGCAGCATCTATCCCTCTATCCCTGGCTCCAGTAGCTTTTGGTTATGTTTTATATGATAGTAAGGATTGAATCCCTTAATGTTTTGAGAGACCATTTAGCACTGTATCCCAGATGTTCTGAATCAGGCCTGGCCATTAAAAGTTTTATGGTGTTGACTCAGGATGTTTGGAAAAGCCATATGGAAATCTATTTTACACATACACGTGTGCACACTTTCATAAAAAAGAATTTAATTGGAGTTACCCTACATAAGCTCCTCCCACAAACCAGAGATTGCCAAATAAAAAGCACCTCCCCTTTAGTTGTTGGTGGGGATGGGACCCTCCTGAGAGCTCCCCAAAACAATACAGGTAATTGCTGCTGCTCTTGGTGTGAGCTGGATAGTGAGACCCTATTGTCAAAGACACCATACACTTTGGTCACAAGTCATGGAAAAATCAAACTGGTACTGACCTGGAAGCTTCCTCCCTGGTGGCTAGTCCTCACTGTGCTTTTATGAAGCCCAGCTGGAATGCTATACAGGTTTTGAGGGAGGAAAGTCAAAAACAGTCTTATGTGGCTGTGAACCCTTCGAGCTATAATAATGACTGGTGTGGCAAGATATGCCCATGGATGCCTGATACTGTAAATTTGGCCAAAAATCCATACTTGGGGAGCTCACAGGTGCCAATTTATTATTATTATTATTATTATTATTATTATTATTATTATTATTATCATTATTATTCTGTTACGTCAGAGAGTGCTTTCTATACCTCAACTTATACTGCTCCCTTTTCCTGACTTATGATATGCATCTCTAACACAGTAGATAAGTTATAAGATGAGATGGAAGATAATGACAGAGCCTCCTCCTGGATCCATGAAGACGATTCAGTGAATCAGTCTTCCCTCAGAAGAAAGATGATTCCCTGAGTCAATCTTCCCCCAGAAGAGTATTTGCTACATGGAGATGATAAATTAATCTTAGTTCTAATTATTCTGGGGTCATGATGAGTTTGGAGAAATGTTAAACTCTTTATTTGCACTTGAGGTAGAATGGGTAATTTTTATCAGAATCATCTGGGTGCTTGCTAAAAATGAGGGCTTCTTATGAAAATGGAGATTTCTTTTCCTCATCTAAGACCTCTCAGATCATACTCTGAAGGAGCCAGTGAGCTTCAGGTCCTGCGTGTATTCCTCTTGCTTCTGGATGACTTCCGCAAGACGGACTGAAGAAGAAAAGTGTTGTGGTTGGCCAGGTGGTGTCTGAGTTTGGATCCGCACAATGCGTTCAGCTGGGTTCAGGAAGATCTGAGCAAAGTGCTTTCCTAGGAGTGTGGTAAACCTCCCAGAGTAATGTGGGATAAAGGGGACACACAGAGGCCTCAACCCACCCCTCATAGGCTGGGAATACTCCGATATAGCCCTGCCTGTGCCCACCCCCTGCTGTGAATCCTCTGGAGGATTGGCACCAGCTCAGCACAGTCAGAATCACTCTGAGCACCCTCATACAACACTCCATTTGGCTTTCCTCCCCTGGGTCCCCACCTATCAATCATTGCATTGTTCCTTCTCCTCCATCCTTCAGCACTAGTTATTAGCAACTTGCACATCAGGTCCCGTGGGAGGAGACAGAATGAATTCATAGATGTGGTGTTGTTGAGGAAACAGCGTTGTAGAAAGCACTTTATACACGTATATTCCTCCTGTTTTCTTTATCTGAACACTAATTTGTCTTTTTAGACTATTTGAATGTACTCTGCCATGTCAAGTGCTGGGTATAAGACAAATGGAATGAATGAATGAATGAATGAATGAATGAATGAAACTAGCTGTGTATGGTGAACCAATGAATGGATGAATGGACAGGTACAAATTCTTCACCCGAGAAAAGAAAGAAGTCCTACCAATCAGCAACAACAGGGATCTTCTCTCCAAACCTGGATCTGAACCACCAGAAGGAAAAATGCCCTTCTCATTGCACTCCCTGGCCCATTGCCTGCCGAGCTGTCTGCAGACTTAAAGACTTTGAAAATGTGGGACCCTCCATTGTGCCCTTGCCAAAGTGTCTTATTTCTATGCTTTTCAGGGGTCTATTTTTCTTTAGTTTCCTCTTTGAGAAATTCCAGCTTAAGGAGACAGAGGCAAACATATCTTTATGAGTTCAAAACCAGCCCAGTCTACCTACTGAGTTCCAGGACATTCAGGGCTACATAAACTAAAAAAATAAAAATAAATAACAATTAAAAAAGAAGAGAGAGGGAAGGAAGAGAAAGGAAGGGAGAGAAAGGAAGGAAGAGAAGAAAGTGAGGAAGGGAGGGAGGGAGGGAGGGAGGGAGGGAGGGAGGGAGGAAGGAAGGAAGGAAGGGAAGGGAAAAGAAAAATTTCCACCTATTCTCAGGCTGCTCTTGGAAAAGGACCCTTCTCCACATAACTGTTCACTTAGTATTACTTATTCCTCTATGGCACATGTATATTGCAGACCACCTGTACTCATCAGCCTCCCTCCATAGAACAAATACTCTCTGCTTCGTCAATGGCCATCAGTGAGGTTGATCTCAAAGTGGGAGCTTGAACAGTGATGGTGAATGAGCTGCATCTGCCTTGAGCCCATCACAATGGTCGTTCTCTGTTATCATTCAAACCTGAGAGCCAGAGCCTTGCCGTGGGTGGGCCACCATAAACCGGGATGATGATCCGTCCTGGAGAAGGATGGGGGAAGAGGTGGTCCTGGGAATTCAGAGGGTGAGAATTCACAGAAGTGTAAATGAAAACTGTCAGAGGAGCCTGTGGGTCTTGGCTAAACTGTATAGTCTGAATCTCTTTATTTGTTTGTTGGCTTTTGATCGCCACATTTCTGGACTCTTTTATTTATTTGAATTGAAAATAGATGTTTTTTCCCCCATCTCCTATACCTCACCAGAAAGATGGGAGGCATGGAGGCTATAGCTATTTACCAGGCCTGCGTAGATTATATGTGACGATATGTATAAGGCTTCAGAGAGGATTAGTCCTCCATCCTTACAGATCAGTGGCAGCAAAGCCATGCCTTCTTGTGCCTGCCCTCAAGCTCAGAGGGACTTTGAGCGGTGAACACTTTCCCTCTGCATATAGAAAATAGGCTGTGAGTCAAAAGGCAAAGCACAGCTTTGTGTCCAGATTCTGAAGAAACAGAACTCTCTGGTTCTCCACTGCAGTATAGGCACAATCTGGCCAGTTTCCCGAAGAGTGAACGACAAGGCTGATTGCTACTTCACAGAAGGGAGATGGGAGAGGAGAATGGGATGCATGACTTGTTAAATTAAAAGCTTCGGTGATGATGTCGGTAACTGAGCATCACGGAGGAGCTCCTTCAGAGCCCTTTGGGATTCTGCTCTGGGGAGTTTCTGCGCCATCATTTCACGTGCTTAGATTCTGCATTTCAGTCTCTCCTTGTCTCTCAGCCTCCTCAGTGTGATGCTCTTAGTTCTAACTGGCTCAGTAGCTCTAAGAGGACATGTTGGGGACTGTTTATAGTAATAGTATACCTTAACCAAGGATAACATGAATAGAGCCCATCTTTAGACCCAGACCAGGGTCACTCTTGGTATGACCTCAGGCAGTTTGGGGCCACGCTGATCCTCATTTTCCCTGCCTGTAAAATGAGGATGATGGCTGTGACTTCCTGAAGCCAATACAGGGCCGAAAGAGATCAAACGTGGTGCAAGGACTGGTACCAGAAGGCAGAGATTTTCAAACCATTCTTAAAATAATTGTATTCTGCCAAAGATGGCAGGTGCTCCGAGATGGTAGGTGGTGCTGACGGCTGTGTAAACAGCTTAGGGACGTCTGCCGTCATTTTCTCCAGGTCATTACAGGTCCAGCCGCTGCCCTGCGCTCCTGTGCTCCTGCAGGCAATGGCGGTCTAAACTGAGAAAATAAAACGTGAACATGATGTCTGGCTTTGTACTTAGGTGCTTGGGATGTAGATTCAATTCTCTGGCTGTAAATGTTAGTGTTTCTATCTGTTCTAACAAATAAATGGGTAGAGGCAAAAACTAATCAACCATTTTATTCCTTTTAAGCAACAGAGATGAGTAGCCTCCCTGAATCAGCGTGGCACAGCATTTAATGCCAGGATGTTGTTTGGAACTCATTATGTTGTTTTCTCAGCTAAAACATATCACTCATTTACAAGAAATCAAATAAAAAGCAAACTAGCAATTCTCAGTAAGGAGGGACGCCATTACGCTGCCTGATCATAAAGCGTGGACTCTAATCCCAGCAGGAGGGCGGGGGAGGACTCTTGTCCAGCTAGAAAACAAAAAGGAGAAAAAGCGGGCTGTTCCTGTGCACTGGAATAGAACGGGAACCCTGAAAATGCAGACCTCTGCTCCCTAGGAGGTATGACGTCAGGCCGGCCACCTGTCCCGACAGACGGGTCCCCTCAATCTGAATTATGCAACTGCACTTTTGTTTAGCCTGAACACAGGGGGTCTGTCAGAACTGGCACTTTATACCTCAGATCTCACTTGATTTCTACTAAACCTTCAATGCTCTCCAACTTACCCAAGGTCACAGAGCTAAATAAACACATCCAGAAAGCTGGAATCCAAACTACCATCTATATATAGCTACTGTGAACCGTAAAGGAACCAGATGAGAGCTGTTATAGATATGACTATACGGGCCACCACTGAGGTGGCAATAAAAGTAAAAAAAATAACCGGGCGGTGGTGGCCCACGCCTTTAATCCCAGCACTTGGGAGGCAGAGGCAGGCATATCTTTGTGAGTTCGAGGCCAGCCTTGGCTACAGAGTGAGTTCCAGGAAAGGCGCAAAGCTACTCAAAAAAAAAAAAAAAAAATCCACACCCTTCATTAACAAGTGCTTGTTGTGTGATGTGAGCTGGACATTGGTCTAGGCGTGGGGACAGGATAAACATGTGATTAGCAGGTAAATGGCATAATTTCAGATAGAGCAATTACAATGAATAAAGGAGAACATAGATTTTCAATGGTGGGGATGAGGACAACACATTTGGACTGAGCTCTGGGAATTACTCCTTGAGGAAGTGACCTCCAAGCAGAGAGAATCATAGTCTGCTACCCGGGGCCATCCACATTCTGGGAGCAGTGTGACAAACAGCTCTAAGCTCCCTACGTGGAGGACCAAGAGGAGGTCAGAGGGGCTGGAGAGAGGGCTTAGCAGTCACCATCTCTGGATTCTGTTCCTCCCACCCACACAGGGTAGCTCACAACTGCCTGGAACTCCAGCCCTGGAGAATCCGATGGTGATCTTCTAGACTCCCTAGGCCCCTGAACTGGAGTGGCATAAACCCACCCACAGACTAACACCCACACATAACCAAAAATAAAAATAATGAAATCTTCCTTTTTAAAAAAGGGTCAGAATAGCTAGGAGGAAAGGAGACGGACGGTACTAGAAGGTGGAAGCAGAAGTGGCTGGCTAGGCTGTGGGGCCTTGCACGAGAGACTAGATTTTCTCTTGGGTGGGGAGGGAAACAATGAAAGAGTTAATTCCCTTATTCATGCGAAAACTTAATTGAACATATAACATGAGTGCTTAACAATCACGGTATTGAAAATTCAGAAACTGCCAGGCAGTGGTGGCGTGTGCCTTTAATCCCAGCACTCAGAAGGCAGAGGCCGGTGGATCTCAGAGTTCAAGGCCAGCCTGGACTACAGAGTGAGTTCCAGGACAGTCAGGGCTATGCATAGAAACCCTGTCTTGAAAATAAAAATCAAAAACTTGAATACCTTTTGGATGGTTTCTTGTGATTTCTTACGATGAAATGTGCACCCTCTCCTTGTCTTTTACAAATGGTGACACAGTGGTCATACTTGCCTTGTTTTATGTCAGTATTGTCATGGAGACCACTTGTATCAGAACTAGAGTATTCGCGCCATTTATTTTCTTGCTGCCTATGTAGCTCTCCGATCCCTGGGTGTACTGCTGCTTGCTTAACCAGTTCCCTAGTCACGTGGGCCATTTCCTGGGAGAGATTTAAGGCAACATTCATGTTTGTGTGTGTTTGTGTGTTTTACATATTTTACATGGCATAGTCACTCTCTCACTGCAGTTTTCACCCTAAGCCTTAAGCTATCCCTTCATCAACACCGAGCCAAGGGACATCAGGCACCTCCAGTTACTTTTCAGTATGCCATCTTACGACAGATGACTGGGCCACCTAATCAAACACTTTTGACATTTGTTTTTTAACTTCGTGAGCTTCCCTATTAAATCTAGAACCTCCACTCGGTGGGTATATTTTGATAAACTCAGCCTGATCCAGTTTTATGTTCCTCCCGCCATTATCCCACACCCTTAAAATCCATTCCCACATATGTTCCCCAGGCTGCTGCCTCAGTGAATTAGCAAACCCATTAAGCTGTTTAATGCTGTGGTACACCTCCTCATGAACTACACTTTCTGTCTCCCCACTGGGCGTCTACTTAACCATGAATCTGCTTACAGGTCTAGAGGTAACTGTTGGTGGGCCCTGAAGGACATCAGTATTGTCTTGCCTGGCGTTTCCTTCAGGTAAAGTCACTCACAGTTTGCCAGATAATGAAGGATTAATTCATCAGGAAAAGGTGAAGAGGACAAAATTACAGGACATTGGGATGCAGTCTTGGCTAACGGTGGGGAGATTGCTTTTTTAGATTAGATGAACCCCTTAGAATCTGAAGGTTCAAAGTCCTCAGCCTCTACCCCAAGTTACAGGGCCTCATTCCTTACCAACCAGTGCCCTTACTTTAACTTGCCCTCAAGCAGAGACTTGAATTTTTGCTGTAGGTCAGCTAATCTTATGAGAGCTTGGCTTTGATTCTCTGCAACTTGAGCTCTTTGGTTGCTAGGGAGGAGATTCTCTTCCAGGGCACACTTAGAAACCTTTAGGCTGTTTGTGTGAATCTGGAGTGGTCAGTGGTATCACTGAGTTCCTTCTTTTCCTTTGCCACTAGATTCTGAGATTAGAAGTTGGTTACTTTATTATGGCGCTTGTTTTAGTTAGGGTTTCTATTGCTGTGAAGAGACACCATGACCATGGCAACTCTTATGAAGGAAAAACACTTAATTGGGTGGCTTACATTTTCAGAGGTTTAGTCCAGTATCATCATGGTGGACATGGTGGCATGCAGACAGACATGGTGCTGGAGAAGTAGCTGAGAGTCCTACTTTTTGGCTAGCAGGAAGTGGTCTGTCTTACTGGGTGTGTCTTGAGCATATATGAGACCCCAAAGCCCACCTCCACAGTGACACACTTCCTCCAACAAGGCCACACCTCCTAACAGTGCTACTCCCTTTGGGGGCCACTTTCTTTCAAACCACCACAGAGTTCATTCTTTTTCTTTATCAATTTTACCAAAGATGCTACAAGCAACCATTATTTTCCCACAAATTGTCAAAAGTTGTATGTATCAAGTCACTAAATTCCTTGCACCTCACAAGAGGTGAATCAGTATAATCAAATGCATTCACCTTGGTGTGTTCTCTAAACAGCTCACACCATGGAGTTTTAGTGTTCTCCATGCTCTGAGGAGAGCCTTGTGGAACTGCAGGTGTTATCAAATTGGAAAACCTGTTGCAGGCACTTTAAAAACTCAACCATACAATTCTGTTTCTCTAGACCAGTGGTTCTCAACCTTCCTAATGCTGCAACCCCTTAATACAGTTCCTCGTGTTGTGGTGACCCCTTCACAGGCGTTGCCTAAGACCATCTGCGTATCAGATATACACATTATGGTTCATAACAGTAGCAAAGTTATAGTTATGAAGTAGCAACAAGATTAATTTTATGGTTGGAGGTCACCTATTCTCCCTTTGAGAGATAGCTCTTCACCAGCTGTTGGGCCATAGTGGTAACTGAATGTGTGACAGTGAGTCACCAAGTTACCATGTGACCTGAGCTACCCACCATGACCTGAGTATTATCTGACCCACCAATCTCTAAAGTAGTATGTGAACAGTAGCAATACATCATCAAACGGAAATGGTATATCATTTGGACATGGATCACAAATGGAAATTGTGATCAGACCTGAGCAGGTCCTGAAGGCACAAGCAAGTTACATAAAGAAGTTGTCCAAACGCCTTTAGTTTCTATTCCTGTTAAAAAATACTTTCTGCTCCAAAGCATGTGCCTATATTTTCATGGGGTATGTTCTGTGATCAGTTGACTGAGGAAGTGAAGACCAGACCCTGCTTTACTGATGGTTCTACATACACTATGCAGGCACCATCCAGAAATGGACAGCTGCGGCATTACAATCCATTTCTCAGATAACCCTGAACGACACTGGTGAAGGGAAGTAAGTCTTCACAGTGGGCAGAACTTTGGGCAGTACACATGGTCACACACTTTGCTTGGAAGGATGTCTTAGCTACTGTTCTATTGCTGTGAAGAGAGACCATGACCATAAGCAACTCTTATGAAAGAAAGCATTTAATTGGAGGCTTGCTTACAGATTCAGAGGTTCAGTCCATTATTATGATGAGAAGGATGGCATCTTGCAGGCAGATGCTGGAGCAGTAGCTGAGAGCCACATCCAGATCTGTAAGGAGAAGGGAGGGAGGGAGGGAGGGAGGAAGGGAGGGAGAGAGAGAGAGAGAGAGAGAGAGAGAGAGAGAGAGAGAGAGAGAGAGAGAACACCTAGCCTGGCACAGGCTTTTGAAACCTCAAAGCCCACCCCTAGTGACACACTTCCTCCAAGGCCATATATCCTAATCCTTTTAATCCTTTCAAATAGTGTCACTTCCTGGTGACTAAGCATTCTAATACATGAGCCTATGGAGGCCATTACTATTCAAACCACCATGAAGGGGAAATGACTAGATATGCAATTGTTTGCTGATTAATGGTCTATAGCCAATGGATTGGGTAGAATAGTCAGGGACTTAGAAAGAGCAAGATTAGAAAATTGGTGAGGAAGACATTTGGAGAAGTAAGTATTTGGATACACCTCTCCCAATGGGTAAAGAATGTGAAGATACTTTTGTCCCATGTAAGTGATCATTAAAAGGTTACTTCAACAGAGGAGTTCAGTAGTCAAATAGATAGCATGGCCAATTCTCTGACAGTCGGCCTCTTTCCCCAGCTGTCTCTGCCATTGCCCAATGGTCCCATGAATAAAGTGGCCATGGTGACAGAGGTGGAAGTGATACATGCATGGGCCTGACAAGATGGATTTCCTAAGGCTGACCTGGCAATGGCTGCTGCTGAGTGCCAGATCTACTGGCAGCAGAGACCAACACTGAGCTCCCAATATGGCACCATTCCCAGGGATGACAAGCTAGTGACTTAGTGGCAGGTTGACTACATTGAGACACTTCCTTCATGGGAAGGGAAACACTTTGTCCTTAGAGGAATAGATACTTATTCTGTTTATGGATTTGCTTTTCTTACACATAATGTTTCTGCCTAAACTACCATCTGTGGACTTAGAGAATGCTTTATTCACCATCATGGTATTCCACATACCATTGCTTCTGGTCAAGGAACTCACTTCATAGCTAGAGAAGTACTGTGGTGGACCCATGCTCATGGAATACACTAGTCTTACCATGTTACCCATCACGAAGTAGCTAACTTGATAGAATGGTGGCATGGTCTTTTGAAGACACAGTTACAGTGCCAGTTAGGTGGCAGTAGCCTGGGGGGCTGGGTTGGGGTTCTCCAGAAGGCAGCATATGCTTAGAATCAGTGTCCAGGAAATGGGAATTAGTCCACTCACCATCATCCCTAGTGGCCCACAGTTTTGCTTCCTGTTCCATGGCCTTAAGTTCTCCTGGCTAGAAATTTTGGTTCCAGATGGGGGAGCTCTCCTGTCAGGAAACACAACAAATATTCCATTGAACTGGAAGCTCAGACTTCCTTCTGGCCATTTTGGGCTTCTGATGCCCTTAAGCCAACAAGATAAGAAAGAAATAACAGTGTTAGATGGTGTGATTGATCCAGACTACCAAGAAGAATTTGAATTGCTTCTCCACAATGGAGGTAGGAGGATTATATCTGCTGTACAGGAGATCTGTTAGGGCATCTCTTGGTGCTAATGTGTCCTGTGATTCAAATCAATGGGAAACTACAATAACCCAACCCAGGCAGGATGACAAAAGGCCCCACCCTTTCAGGAATGAAGGTATGGGTCACTCCTCCAGGAAAAGAGCCAGGAACTGCTCAGGTGCTTGCTGAGGGTGGAGAAATGCAGAATGGGTGGTGGAGGAAGGTAGGAATAAATACCAGCTAAGGCCATGTGGCCAGTTATAGAAATAAAGTTTGTAACTGACATTAGTATTTCTGTCCTATTTTGTTAAGAATGTGTTTGTGCATATACACATATATGAAGCAGGTATTTGTGTTTTCTTTTCCATTTTCATGTCATATAACATCATTTGAGATAGGATTAGTAGTAATTATCATGCCCAAGTTATAGGACACTAAAACTAACCATTCCTCAAAAGACATTACCACCTATTCTAAAATATATAATGCATTGACGACAGTGTGAGGGGAGGGGATGAAGTCCTGAAGGGATGTGCCTTGTTGACATGAACACGCCCATGTCAACGATACCAGTTCCTTAGACCCATGCGAACGGCAAAGCCTTCCCCTGGTCCAACTATGGATGTTGACAGATAGTTGGCCGATAGCTAAAACGAGTGTGTATAGAAATTACCAGCTGCAGCTTCCTCCTCCCCGTGACTGCAACCAGAGACTGCTCCCCTATAGAAACCTCCTACCAAGAGTAGCGAGCCCCCTCCCATTTGTGTCAGACTCAATCAATGACCTGAGTTTCAGGGCTGCTGCTGGGGCATCTGCATCAGAGCACACGGCCCCCTCAGTCCCAGCCTCTCCTGTAGGTGTACATGTCGTTTTCTCATCCCCTGTCACCCCAGCTAGGCCACGCATGTTGTGGCATATGTGAGGTAGTTGTATCATGCTCAGTGAAATTGTGGTCTGATTATTATTTTCATTTGCAAGTTAAGCATGACACAAAGAAGTGATTGCGTGTCGAGTTGAAAAGGGATGGATTTGCGATGCTAATCTTGGTTGTCAACTCGACTACATCTAGAATCAACTAAAACCCAAGCAGCTGGGCACACCCCTGAGGGATTTTCCTGACTGGGTCATTTGAGGTGGGAATACCCACTCTAAATGGGCCACACCTTCTGGTGGCAGCCCACATAAAGACACGGAAGAAGGAAGCTTTTACTTTTTGCCTGCTTGTCCTTACTCTTGTTGGCAGATACATCTATCTTATTGCTCAGGCATTCCTTTCCTGGTATTAGAACCTGCTTCTTCAGGATTCCAATGTAGACAGAAAGAAGACCAGCAGCTCTTAGGAATCCTTTGGGACTCAGCACGAGATTGGGGCTGACCCCCCTCCCCCCCCCCCCCGTGTGTGTGTGTGTGTGTGTGTGTGTGTGTGTGTGTGTGTGTGTGTGTGTGTATGTAATACATAGGGATATGCTGAAAAGCCAAGGATTGTAAAAGTGTCGACCAAATATATTTCCGGAGCTGTCCAGGCTGACATGAGTGCCTTGATGGAACTGTTTATCAAATGCAGGAGCCATCTTCTTAGGACTGGCCATCCTTTCGTCTTTAAAGTTTAAGTAGTCCTCATTTTCAGTCTTAAGCCAAGACATTTCCTGTTGTAATTGGGGTCCCATTTACTTAATAGGCAGGGAATTAATGCAGCTTGTCATAATTGCTGGTTCCATCCCCTTACCCCCTTTTAAGTTGCTATTTTTGCTTCTCTGTCTGCTCTGTGGTAACCCTGGGCAGTGGCAGCATTTCCCTTTTGCAACGTGCAAGGAGACAGATAATTTTAGCCACATTATCAGCGACAGCAGCCAGGAACCGGGA
This sequence comes from Peromyscus maniculatus bairdii, assembly GCF_049852395.1. Lineage (NCBI taxonomy): Eukaryota > Metazoa > Chordata > Mammalia > Rodentia > Cricetidae > Peromyscus > Peromyscus maniculatus. Next base: position 107,870,792 of record NC_134855.1, read on the forward strand.
GATCTCTGTATGAAGGCTTGGTCCAGGGTCATCAATATGTATTTTAGTTTTTTTTAAATTTTAATCTCTCCCCTTTTTTATTGTAAGCTACATACCCTTCCCATACCTGTTTAGCAATGGTGTAGACCTCCCCCCATATAACATAATGTATTGTATACATTGTTGTTTTTTGTATACACAGTTTACATTGCACAGTATACATTAGTTTTAATTGTATACATATTGTAACTTTATAACTTAAGTATTGTATCACATGTAGCCTGGAGTCCCTCCTGACTTCCCTTATCATAGAATGCACATTGATTAGAATCTAATCCCTGGAGAATACATGGACCTTTCTAATCAAAAGGACAGGAAATTGATCAGAGCTGTGTTGTATGATATTTTGTTTGTGCTCTGACAAATAAAGCTTGCCTGGTGATCAGAGGGCGGAGCTAGCCACTAGTTAACCATAGAGGCTAGGTGGTAGTGGCTCACACCTTTAATTCCAGCATTTGGGAAGCTCACATCTTTGATCCCAGCACAATCAGGAGATGGAGACTGAAATATAAAGCAGGTGGAGACAGGATCTCGCCTCCTCCCCTCTTTGTCCGAGGATTGAGAGAGGCTGGAACTCTCTGGTGGCTGCTCCCCTGCTTCTCTGATCTTTCAGGTTATTACCCCGACATCTGACTCCTGGTTTCTATTGATAAGACTAAATAGATTCATGCTTCAGAGCTGTCTCATTGTCCCCATGGATCTCAAGGACCAAAATATTGGATGTCTTCTTTGACCCTCTTATCCCTTTTTGTGTAGGCCTTCAAGATTTGCTAAACACCCAGGACAGCATGATTGGCCTTATGCTTTAACTCCGTAGAGCAATTAGATAGCATCTACACAAAACAACCCAAAGAGTTTTAAAGAAATAAGTCTTGGCTTTGTTGTGGCTAAAGTTTAACAAAGGAGTCAAAAACTTAAGTGATTGTCTTGATTAGACACAATTTTAGAGTTAGTATCTGTTACCACAAATAGATCATTATAACCTTAGGAATTTTAATCAACTTTAATTATTAAACATATATCGGCCTTAAATTCCATCCTCTGTGAGCCTTCTATAATTTATTTAGAACTTTTATGACTTGGCTTAGGCTTTATGGTTTTGTCCTCGTGTAGTGTGTGTGTGTGTGTGTGTGTGTGTGTGTGTGTACACGTACATTAAGGGATTCTTGGGGGTCAGGCCTGCATTTTAAGGAAGTCATTGCCCAGGCCAGCATAACTTTAAGGCTACCTTTTTTTTTTTTTGGTTTCCGAGACAGAGTTTTTCTGTGTAGTTTTGGTGCCTGTCCTGGGTCTTGCCCTGTAGACCAAGCTGGCCTTGAACTCACAGAGATCCACCTGGCTCTGCTTCCCGAGTGCTGGGATTAAAGGCGTGCACCACCACTGCCTGGCTTTAAGGCTACCTTTTAAAGAGGCTTTCAGCTAAGAGAGAAGAGAGAGAGAGAGAGAGAGAGAGAGAGAGAGAGAGACAGAGAGAGAGAGAGAGAGACAGAGAGAGAGAGAGAGACAGAGAGAGACAGAGAGAGACAGAGAGAGACAGAGAGAGACAGAGAGAGACAGAGAGGTAGAGTCAGCATGTCTTGTCATCAGTCTACGTAGGAGAATTGATCAGGGTGACCCGCACCCACTGTGACAGCTCTGAACATTTTGTTGGTCTCCCCTTTTCTAATAACCCTTCAGTAGCCATCTCATCCCAGATGATGGGCAATCTAGTTTACAAAAGGTCCAGTGTTCTGGAAGACACTTTGACCTTACATTTCCCTCAATGTCCTTTCTTACGATTTGAAGAGTGTTGGCTTACTCTGTTGTCCTCCCATTTCTTCCCAGTAGGTGGCGCTCATACACAAGAGGGAAGAGTGGGGAGATTTTCGGATAGGTATCATTTACTTCATCCTGGAGTCTCTTGGCATATGGCAGGTTCATATAAGCCCAAACCTGGATCTGAATTCTCAGGAAGGGAAAAAGTGGCCCCAGAGTCATATGCGGCCTTTTATTTATCCAGAGGTACATATCCACGTGACTACAATCCCTCACCTACTGCTTAGAAGTCACTTAGAGTGATGTTTTCCCAGATTATTTACATAGCTCAAGGCCTCTTAGAAGGTAATCAATCAATTTTCTTTTCTACCCAAAGAAATATGTTGACCATATCCAAGACCAATTGAACTCAGGTTCTTATTAGTCTGATGGGAGAAGTTCCCTGACCTGGTTCCTGGGACTGGGTTCCACTGCACTTGTGGAGATGTCCCAAGACCCCCTAAAATTGGTATTGAGTGGTCTGTTGGTGCCAGGGAAGCCAGCACCTCGGTGTCAAGGAAGATGAAGGCTCTGTCTTGTTTCCTGGCCAGGACAGCAGAGAGGCTGCAGGAAACCAGGAGAGGCCCCAAGGGTGAAAGCCAGGGTACACATATGTATGCATTGCATGCATACAATGCGCTGAAGGGACATCAGTCCAAAAACTGAGCCCCAAGTTCAGTTATACTGTGCATTTTATACCCATTTCACCCCTTACCTGCACCCCCCGACCCCGTCTCCAAGCAACCCAAAGTGACATGTATTTTAATTGGCAATGCCAAGCTTTGTCTTAGTGACTTTCCTACTGCTCCACCATTGTGGACTCTAGTCCTCCAGAACCAAAACTCTTCTATATGTTACTGTGGGCTCCTGGTATTTTATTACAGTAACGAAAAAGTAACTCAGACTGCAAGGTTACATTGTTCTCTAAAATCTCATTATGTGAAGAGAGTCCCTATCTTATGTGATGGTACACAGTTAGTACAAGAACTCAGAAATCACTGATATGAATCTCAAAGTTAGGAAACCATACAGTCTGAAATGACAGAGACAAAGAAACCACGGAAACAATGCTGGGTGTAGCCACTGCTGCTCCACCTGGAGGCTGCCTCCAGGTCAGGGGATATCTACTGAGCAGGGGATATCACGGCAGCCACCCAAAGCTCAGCATTAGTAGATGTAAATGCAGTGAAATGCCCAGATTAAGTGAAGCTCTCCACAGTGTCAAAATTTTGAACTGGTATGGGTATATCTTGGGGGTAACACTGTTTTCCATAGGATGGATGCACAATAATCTATTTCCCAAGTACTCTATTATTTGGACATTGGTTTGTGATGCTCTGAGAGGCCTGCCATCACAAAACATTGTTGGCAGATCTCTGTGAGTCCAAAGCCAGTGGGATCTACATAGCAAATTCTAGGCTAGCCAGGGCTACGGGGTAAGATCCTGTCTTGGAATAACAAAAACCCCTCATTTGTCTTTTGACAAAGTAATTTCAGTTTTGGATAATTATTTTTAAAAGAAAATTGCATGTGCACACCCCCTCACATACACACAAATTAGTGCTACATATAATAGTAGTACTAGGTCCAAATGTAATAACAAACGAGTGGGGGAACATTAATGTTGAACACACTGTAGCATATCTATAAAACTAAGCGGCCTTACAGGACAGTGGTTTCCACACTGTCAGGGTTCGGTTCACCTGTTACCCTATTGCAGACCCACTGAGAAAGTAAAGTCACAAGTGGCCCAGGAAGCAGCCGGTCTTCGGCAAGTCGGGTCCGGAGTGCAAGCAGGGCCCCTGCTTAACAGTTTAATGGGCTTCTCCAACTCACAAGTGAGGGCAAAGGGCACTTTCTCGACCAGAGACCCAGCCCTTCTGCAGAGCCCGGGTCACCATGACAACAGGAGGCTTCCAGGCACTGACAGCGAGATGTGGACCAGGGTCGACCTAACTTGGAATCGGCAGAACCCAGGAAGAGTCCCTGCCCCACCAAGACCTCATTTTGTCATTTGTGGAGTTAGGATAAAGCCAAGAGCTTTCCTGCTACCAGGAGACTGAATATCAACTAGGCCACTCATGAGATTGGGCTGGCCGCGGACCCCGCCTCTTCCGGCGCCACTATGGCATCACCATGGCAACCCGAGGGCCAAGTCAAGTTTTTCTGACTCTTAGAACTACTCAAGAGCTCCTTCCCCCGGCCTGTAGGAGCTTGCATCACCATGACAACTCAAAGGCCTCTCAGTTCTCTTTACTGACCCTTGCAGGGTCCTTAGGGGTCACGGCCCCAGGCTCTTCTGGCTCCTTGCTCATCCTTCACCATGGCAACTGGATGCTGGTAGCAGTTGCGGGGCTCGGGTTCACGGTGGCTTGCTACTGCTGGGGAGGGACGGATGTGCGCAAGGCTGCGGGTGTGGGGAAATACTTGGGCCCAGGAGAGAAGTATCTGAGGTGCTAGTGGCTGGCTGGCATTTCCTCCCTTGGTTAGCATGGCGCACTGGTGTGGCGGTTGCTCCCGAGTGTGGCCAGCAGGGGCGTAGGTGCACCTCGCGGATGGCAGAGGGCTGTAGCTCAAAGGCACAGAGCATTCTGCCTTGGATCCTGGGTCACAATCACTTCACTGAGGTCTCCTCCAGCAGATCTCTATGCAGTCCGGAGTCCACTCGCTCTCAGTCTGTATCTGTCCCCTGCTCTTGACGACCTAGTATGTGATTAAGAGTATGGACTCTGGACTCAGGCTTCATCCGGAAGAAATGATAATGATAGTAATATATTAAGGCTAGTTTGAGTATTAAACAAGGTAATGGGACGAGGTATACGTTCAGCCTTAGTTTCTGTCACATGACAAGTACTCAGTAAATGTTAGTTGCTTTTAGATTACCCTGGGCAAGTCACTTAGCCCCCTCTGCATTTAAAGTTAACCTTGCCTCTTAGAAAAATAGGGATAATAGTACCCTCTAACACAATTATGACAGTGCTACAAAGTCCCTAGAATAACACCGGGTATGCAGTAAATGCTATTTAAGTACTCTATGATTACACCATTGTGCTGGCTAGTTTTATGTCAGCTTGACACAAGCTAGAGTCACTGGAAAGGGGGGAACTTCAAGTGAGAAAATGCCTCCATAAGATCCTACTGTAGAGCATTTTCTTAGTGATTGTTGGGGGAGGCTCCAGCCCATTGGGCAGGCTCTATAAGAAAGCAGGCTGAGCAAGCCATGAGGAGCAAGCCAGTAAGCAGCATCCTCCACGGCCTCTGCATCAGCTCCTGCATCCAGGCTCCCTGCCTGTTTTAGTTCCTGTCCTGACTTCCTTCATTCATGGACTATGGTTGTGAATGCATAAGCCAAATAAACCCTTTCCTCCCCAACTTGCTTGTGGTCATGGTGTCTCATAACAGCAATAGAAACCCTAACTAGGACAACCATCACATTGCTACCACTGTTATGTTTGCCCCGGAAAGTCAGGAAGAGTTGCTTTTTTATTTTTTATTTTTTCCTGCCACCACCAGAACTTTCAGTTTCTTGCTGGAGTGTAGGAATGTTTGCTTACAAGCCTTTTACTTCTCAGTGTTTTAGACTTTTATACAGGACTGGGCTGTGAGTCGGGTAGACTTTCAGCTCGGTTGTGCCACTGGTTCTTTGTGTGAAGTTGAGTAAGTTCTGTGTTTTCTTCACCCATCCTTAAGGGTCTTTATACAAAGGGTATTAGCTGTCTTTAGCCTCTACTGGCAAGGAAATGTCTTCAGTAAAAAGGACCTCATTCCCGGGAACTCTTAGGACAGTGAGAGCAAGGGGCGGGTGTGATGAAACAGGTGCTGTGAGATGCTAGACTGGACAGGAGGTTTCCCAACGTGTACATTAATCTCTAGGAAAGAAACTGCCAATACATTCATCTGAAGGGACAGTGCAAATGTCTCCACCACAAATAAAAATCAAGGAACGTGACATTGTTATCCTCTAAAGCCTTCTTCTAGCCCCGCTGGCAGCAACAAATCTCCAGTTCCCTGTTGCTGCAATCCGACCGTGGTATGATGAGCCAGCCTTGGACTTCCTGTACTTCCAGCTGAAGCAAGAGCATCTGGCTTTGTTCTTCAGGAGCCCTTCACTCACTAGAGAGTGAAGTCTCTATCCTAAGCTTAAGCTACTAGGTTAAAGGATTAGTAATGCTTCCTGGAGATGATTGACGTTCTGCCATTTGACTTGCAATGTGAACTTAGAAAAACATCTGAGTTGGACTTTCCTATCTCTAAAACAAGGAAAACATGATGCTGTTGTAATGATGGAATGATACTGCTCTTGAAGCATTCATAATTATTACCTGGTAGGTAACAAGTACTCATAAAACAACAAAAAAAGTTATCTGTTCTGTAAAAAGAAAAAAATGCCAAACAAACTACCGTCATCATGACTATTGGATTGATAGCTTACAAAAGATAGTAGTTTTTTTCCCCAGTAGTCTTTTTATTCTCTTTAATGCCTGGCATATCATACAGGCTCAGGAAATGTTAAAGGCATGAGCAAATCTTGATAATAGCAAATTTCACATGGCAGCTAATATTTACTGAACATTGTGTCTGAAACTGTATTAAGATCAATTACCTCCTTTAATTCTCCTTTAATTTTTGTCTAGCCCCCCTCCTCTTCCTCATTCTCCTGCTTTCTGAACTTGGGATTAAACCTAGGGCCATGTATATGGTAAGCATATATATATATATATATATATATATATATATATATATATATATGCATGTATATGTTCTAAGAGTAAGCTATGCCTTCAGGACTCATTTGTTTTGTATTTTGACAGGGTTTTCCTAAATTGCCCTGGCTGGCCTTGAACTTGCCATCCTGCTTCAGCCTACTAAGTAGCTAAGACTACAATTCTTTATTACCAGGTGTGGCTTAAGTCTGACTTTCTGATTTGACTCCTGAAGCATCATTGATTTACAGAATCTTAAGAGTCCAGAAGCTGAAACTCATGTCTGCTGCATATTCCTAGATGGCTTGCTTACCATGTACCTAGTGAATGAAATGCATCGTGTTTATTTCCAAATTTTGGCAATTATGAATAAATTATGCTAGAAGCATCTATGTACATGCTTGCATGCTTGTCTTGCTTGCTTATTTTTTTTCAGCAGTCTTGCTGTGAAGCTAAGGGTGATCTCAGGCTCATAATTCTCCTGTTTCAGCCTTTAGTGCTAACATTGTAGACATCATAGGCACCCGGACCAGGTAAATGTGCAGAGTTTTGTGTGGTCATGTTTCAAGGCCTTTGAGTATTGCCATGGAGTACAATTGTGAGACCATTTAGTTTTGTTTGAAATTGCCAGACTCATCCCGGGTGACTTCCACTCCGTCAGTGAATTAGAGTTTCAGGTGTTAAAAGTGGGTCTGGGATCCCAAGAAAATGACCACACAATCCAACACATTTATGTAAGGCAAAACGCTTTACTTCTGCAGAGAGTTCATAGCCATGCCAAATCAAGCAGGCGAGCATGCACACCCAGCGGGGATCCGATAGATTTTTATTCCTAAACGAAGGGGTCCTGCGCTCCATCCTGGGTGGTCCCAGCTCACAGCCTTACATTCTTACAGGACTAGATAATAAGCAGCTGATAGGCAGCATGCAATCCTGAGCACCCCCTGCGATCCTGAGCACCCCCTGCGATCCTGAGCGCCCCCTGCGATCCTGAGCGCCCCCTGCGATCCTGAGCGCCCCCTACGCCCCCTGCGATCCTGAGCGCCCCCTGCGCCCCCTGCGATCCTGAGCACCCCCTGCGATCCTGAGCACCCCCTGCGATCCTGAGCACCCCCTGCGATCCTGAGCACCCCCTGAGATCCTGAGCACCCCCTGAGATCTTGAGCACCCCCTGCGATCCTGAGCACCCCCTGCGATCCTGAGCACCCCCTGCGATCCTGAGCACCCCCTGCGATCCTGAGCACCCCCTGCGATCCTGAGCACCCCCTGCGATCCTGAGCACCCCCTGCGATCCTGAGCACCCCCTGCCATCTTGAGCACATAGATTTTGATCTCAAGGAGTGCTGATGCTGGAGGAATTTGAATTTCTTCCAAGTGGCTTCTCTATGATTTTTGTTTTGTTTTGGGTTTTGGGGTTTTTTGTTTGTTTGGTTTTGTTTTTGTTTTTCGAGATGAGACAGGGTTTCTCTGTGTAACAGCCCTGGCTGTTCTGGAACTCATTTCGTGACCAGGCTGGTCTCAAACTCACAATCTGCCTCCCAAGTGCTGGGATTAAAGGCATGTCCCATCACGCCTAGGTGCGATTTTTTTCCTTAATGAATTTTTTGTCTTATTTAACTCTTACATTTCCAGTGCAGAGAGTGTGGTGTTAGCAGTGTTTCAGATTTTGCCATTCTGGGAGATATGTTGAATCTGTCTCATTTCATTAGGAAAACAGTGAGGCTTTCTCAGAACTCACTATCAAACTCCACCCAGTCAACCACTATGTGGCCAAAGCTACGTTATAAGACCATCCCAAGACAAAAGGGGGAGTCTAGAATGTAAGGCCTATATTTGAATTTATAACCTTTCTGGTAGAGGCCAATAAGGGAAGTCCTGGTTTCATTTCTGATGAAGTGATAGAATATCCTGACAAAAGCAATATCCAGGAAGCAGGGTTTATGTGGCTTACAATCCCAGGTTATCATGTTCTCACTGTTGCTGTGATAAACACCGTGACTAAGAGCAACTCTGGGAAGGTTTATTTAGCTCGCACTTCCACATGAGGTTGGTCAGACAAGGCACTCAAGCAGGAGCCCGGAAGCAGGAACTGAAGCCGAGACTATGAAGGAGTGAGGTTTCCTGGCTTGTTGTCTGGCTCACATCCATCTACTTTTCTTGTACAGCCCAGTCCACCTTCCTGGAGACGGCAACACCCACAGCGGGCTGGGCCCCACTACATAAATTAGCAATAAAGACAGGCCCACAGGCCAGTCTGTGGAAGCAACCCTCCAACTGATAGTCTCTCAGATAACTCTGGGCTGTGTCAAGTCGACAGAGAAGCTAACCAGGAGATCCCATCCTTTGCCAACTGGACACAAAAATGTATCTCACATCGCTACGGTAAAATACTGTACAGCTTTAGAAGTTTCACAGTCTTTTAAACTGCCCATACGTTATGTTTTCAACGTCTATTTATAAGTTCAAAGTCTCTTAGCTGTGGGCTCCTGCGAAATACAAACCAAGTCTTATGCTTTCTTGTTCCAGAAGTAAAGGATGTGGGCATAGGAATAATCAGATTAAGGCAAAGCTCTGGTCCTGTATATCCCAGACTCCCACATCTGAGACTTGTGATCTTCTAGCTCCAAAAGCTTGGGTAGCTCGCTCCACTTTTCCACTCTGCCATCATGGCACACAAGCTTGTCGTGCAGGCTCAGGCCAGCTCTGCCCTGGCACCTGACACTGTCTTTGGTGGGCATTCCATGTCTTCTCTAGTGGCCTCTCTTGTCCTCTTTTTGGGGACTCTGACTCTGCCACACTGTCTCTCTATGCCACACAGCTTCTCTCTGTGATCCCCTCAATCCTGCAGCTTTCATGTTGCCAAAGCCAGGATCTTGTGGTGGACTTACACATTACCAGGTTCAGCTACGAGCTTGTGGTGCAGCCTTGGCCCGCTCTGGACCACAGCTTCTGCATGCTAACCCTGAGGACGTACTTCCCAGATCTTCCTCAATGACTCTGGTCTCTTATTACTCACAGCTGATTTTCATCCCCCTGCTAAGCAGCACCATGTCTCAGTAAACACAGAAGGTTTTACAGATTGCCCAGATTCTTAATGGGAAATGTCACACAAACAGCCCAGAGTCTCTGCTTCCCTCTGAAAATGTACAAACCAGGCCTCCATTGCCTGCATTTCTTTCAACATTCTTATCTTACAAGCTCCCACAGAACAGCCTGATAGGCTCCTTTCCAAACCCAATCACTTCTCCAGTCCCTCCCAGAACACCCTGGCTGGGTCTGTCACAGCAATAGCCTGCCCCACTTGGGTGCCAGTCGCTGGTCTCCTTTGCTTTCTGCTGCTGTGATAAAGAGCATGATCCAAAGCAGCTCGTGGGAAGAAAAGATTTATCGGGCTCAAATTTCCAAATCTCCATCTATCATTGAGGGAAATGGGGGCAGGAACTCAAGCAGGGCCCATGGAGGAGAGCTGCTTACTGGCTGTGGGAACAGCATTATCTCCACGGAGTACACAACAGAGTTAGCGCCATTCAAATTTCTTGTATATATTATATATGCCTATGTATATACCTTAGCTTATTATATTAGTTACTTCTCTGTTGGTATGATGGAATACTATGACGAGGGAACTTAGAGAGAGAAGAGTTTATTTGAGCTTATGGTTATAGAGGCTTAGCGTTTATAATGATGGAAAGGCATGGCTGCAGACAGCTGGAGCAGCAGGCAAAGAGAACCATCATCAGCCTGCAAAGACAGCAAATTGGGGATGGCATGCAGCTACGAACTCTCAAAACCCACCAGTGCCCAGTGAAATACTTCCTTCAGCAAGACTCCACCTCCTAACAGTTCCATAACTTCCCCAGACAGCGCCACTAACTGGGGACCAAGTGTTCAAATACCTGAGCCTTTGGGGGACAGCGCATCCAACCCCAGCACTTACAAAGCAGAGGATTTCCATGCATACATGGTTTTTACTACTCAATGGTGTGCATTTTAAAGAATTTTCTTTAAAATGTTTTTATTATTCTATTATTCATTTATGTAGGACCTTACCTACGGCCCATGCTCTTGTGTGCTGTTTTTGTTGTTGGGTCCAGGGTCATGCAATAATGGGGAAGAACCACCAAAGTCTATTAAACCAAAGCAAACTTTATTCCAGAAAAAAAGAGAAGAAGAAGAAGAAGAAGAAGGAGGAGGAGGAGGAGGAGGAGGAGGAGGAGGAGGAGGAGGAGGAGAAGAAGAAGAAGAAGAAGAAGAAGAAGAAGAAGAAGAAGAAGAAGAAGAAGAAGAAGAAGAAGAAGAAGAAGAAGAAGAAGAAGAAGAAGAAGAAGAAGAAGAAGAAGAAATAATATCACTGAGGGGCACAAAAACTTATCAGCTAGCTGAGACCACAGCCAGTGTTTGGGATTCTGAGGCTGTGGCAATGGAGGCAGGTTCTTGCCCCCTTTTTATAGTAAGCAGGGGAAAGCATCAGGCATGGGGTACATGTTAGGAGTCATGTAGAACATCAAGCATGGGATTCATGCTAGAAGTCACAAGGAAACATCTATTAAAAGTTAACTTTTGGTCCAGGCATCTGTTGGCTCTAAGGGGCAAGGGGGTTAAAAGTTAACCCTTGGCTGTTAACAGAGGAGCTGGCTGTGAGCAGAGAGCCATTGTTAGAAGTTAATCTGTAGAGCTGATGAATGTCAATATATATATATATATATAAATTTTTTTAGGTTTACAATTTTATATTTCTATATTCCTGGGGATCCTTCATTGTACATTGTGAGGATGTGTCTCTACTAAGGCACCTTATGTTTGGTTTAATAAAGAGCTGAATGGTCAATAGCTAGGCAGGAGAGAATAGGTGAGATTTCTGGGAAGAGATGGGAACTCTGGGAAGAAGAAAGGTGGGGTTCGCCAGCGAGACACAGAGCAAATCAGACATACAGGATGGAGGAGAGGTAATAAGCCACATGGTAGAAAGTAGATTAATGTAGACAGATTAAGTTAGAAGAGCTAGTTGGGAACGAGCCTAAGCTAAGGCTAAGCTTTCATAATAAGTCTCTGTGTCATTATTTGGGAGCTGGCGGTGCAAAGAAAGTCCGACTACACTTGTGACATCAGAAAACAACTTGAAGGGGTCAGGGGGTCAGTCTTCTCCTTTTGCCCTATGGGTCTTAGAGCCTGAACGGGGTGGTCAGGCTTGGCAGTGAGTGCCTTTCCTCACTGATGCAGCTCATTGGCCTTTTTTTTTTTTTTTTGCAGCAAAATCCTCTGTATCCCAGATTGCCCTTGGGCTTGCTGTATTAGCCAAAGGACCTTCTCATCCAGTCCCTGAGCATGGAAGTACTTGACATCTTCCAGGGTCTGATTTCTTCAGTGCCCTTCACTTCCTTGGTTGGGTGTAGGCTAAGGTCTTGTTTGGGTTTACTGTTTTGTCCTTTTCTTTTAAACTATCCTAGATGGGATTTTTTCCCTAATTTCTTTCTCAGCAGGCTTTCCATTAGCATATTCAAAAGCGATCTTGTCTCCTCTTATTTTGCTGAAAGTGTTCAGCAAATCTAAAAGTTTTCTGGTGGGGGTGGGGTCCTTAGGGCCTTTTGAAGTATAGGAGCATGCTATTTACAAATAAGGATAATGTGATTTTTTCCTTTAATACCTATTTCCTGGGTTCTTTGTGGGGGGGGGAGGCTTTTTATCATTGCATCAATTTCATTGGTTGTTATGGATCTGTCTAAGTTTATATATTCTTGATTTAATTTTGGTAGGCTGTATGTATCTAGGAATTGATTAATCTAGACTTTCCAGTTTTAAAATTACTCCCCAATGATTCTGTTCATTTCACTGAAATCTGTAGTAACTTCCCCCTTCATCTCTATTTTATTAATTGAGGTCTTCTCTCTCATGTTTTTGGTTGGATTAGCTAGGTGTTTGTTAATCTTGTTCATTTTTTTTTTCTCAAAGAAAAATCTCTATTGGATCAATTTTACATATTTTTGTTTTAGTTTCTATTTTACGATTTTTATTATTTCTTGTTGTCTGTTATTTCTGTGTTTGCATTGTTGTGAGTTTTTCTAGGACCCAGAGGCACATTGTTGGGTTATTTGAGATCTCTCTGGTGTCTTTTTACAGTAGGTGCTCACGGCTGTAAAAACCTTCCTTTTGGAACTGCCTTAGCTGTATTCCAAGGGTTCTGGTGAGCCGATCCATCAGTTTCGTTTGGTTATTGGAATTTTTAACTTTCATGTCTGATGTCTTCAGCTAGCCACTGTTTTCATTCAAGCACATGTTGTTCACGGGGCTGGAGAGACGGTTCAGTGAGCAAGAGCATCAGCAGCTCATGCGGGTTCAAGTCCCGGCAACCACATGGTAGATCACAACCCTCTGTAACTCCAGTCAGAAGGGATCTGAAGCCCTCTTCTGGCTTCCTCGGGAACCGGGAGCACATGTACTTCACAGATGTACATGTAGACAAAACATCCATTTTTAAAAGAGCATATTGTTCCGGTTCCATGTATCCGTAGAGTTTCTGTGGCTTTTCTTGCCTGTGATTTCTATTTTCATTGCACCATGATCTCAGAAGATGGTTGTTTCAGTTTCTTAAGATTTGGAAAGACTTGGTTTGTGGCTGTTAGGAACATAAGTGAAACCATTTTGCGTGACTTAGAATAATGTAGCGCCTGTAAGATGGGAGCCTGCCACCTGGCAGCTCTGAGTGGAGCTGGGCTCCAGGGTTAGCTCTGATAAACACATCAGATAATGATCCAGCCGGGAGGCAGCTCAGACGTGAGCCAAGCCCAAGACAGGCTTTAATATGCTAATGAACTAACCCCAAGATGGCACTGATATGTTAGTGAACCAGCCTAAGATGTGAGCCCTGATAGCACAAAGCTCCGGCTAAGCAGAAAGATACAAATATTGGAACTTTAGATGTAGCCTCTAGAATCACACTGCCATGCTTCTGAGACATGGCATCTCAAGCCTCTGCGCTGACCCCCATCTGCACTTCTGTTGCTGAGCTCACATTTGCGTGCCTGTCAGTGCTGCAGCTCTCAAGGACCTTCTTGGACCTCTACCAGTGTCGTCCTCCTGGCCTACGGCAGCTGAAAGACTTCACACAGGATGTGGGTTGAGCCTGCTCCCAGAACATCCTCGCTGGAGATTTATCTAGTAGAACTCTGCATCAGCCAACTGTTAGCTGCTTGGTGAGATGCCTGCTTAACCTTTATAGTAGCATGGCATTAGAAGAAACGTTTGTGTGAATAAAAAGAATGTTCAAACAACAAATTCCTTGTGGACATCCTAGTTGCCGAGCACCTCACAGCCCACTGTCTGTGCTCTAGTGGCCAAGAACATGATCCATTTTAGAGACGGTTTCAAGGGCTGCTGATGTTCTGGGGTGCCTGAGGAAAGGCCACCAAGAGGCCTGAATAAGTCAAATCATATGGAGCCTTCAGTCTTTGCCTTGGGGCTGCCCAGGCAGGGTAGCTTGGAGCAGCCCCAGCCTCCCATTAGTTAGAGCTTTTAAAGACAAAACCCCAAACTGTGTGATGTCCACATAGAATAGCAGCTGTGACTTCTGCAAGAAGCAAGCAAGTATTTACGGAAGTAGAAAGATTGCAGTTAATTCCCATAACCTAGAGTTCAGGGACACATTGTATAGACATTTATGACTGGCCTACGTGACCAGTGAATTTATGACTGGTCTACATGACAAGAGACCAGTTCACTCAAGATAATTTTAGCACTTAAAGTATCTTAAGACTACTTTCACGAGATGGTATAACTATAGTTCAGCAGCGCACGACACTGAAAAAAAATATGTGTATTCTGTTTCTGTAGATGTAATATTCTATAGCTATCTGTCAAATCTATTTGATCTATGGTGTAATTTAAGTCTTAGGTTTCTTTGTTGACTTTTGGTTTGGATGGCCTGTCTAGAGAGAAGAATAGGCAATTGAAATCATCCACTGTTATTGTACCAGGACCATCTGACAGTCAATGTCCATTAGTTTTTGGTGTAGGAGATTGGGAGTCCCAGTATTTAGTGCACATGTATTTGCAATTATCATTTCTTCTTGATGGACTGTTCCTTTATTAATATGTAGCAGCCTTCTTTATCTCTTCTGATTTTCAGTTTGAGGACAACTCTATCAGTCATCAAAACAGCTATATCACTTTTTTTTCAGTTTTCCTTCATTCGATCAGTTGACTCTCAGTCCGTGGATGTCTTTTGCACTGGAATGTATTTCTTAGATACAAAAGATAGTTTAATCTAGTCTTTTGATTGTGCTATTCACTCTGCATTTCTTTGTTGGTTAGTTGAAGCTACTTGAGGTAATTAGTGAAATATTTAACATGTCCTGTAATTTTGTTGGTGTCCTCTGATTGATCTTATTGCCATTGGGGATTTTCTGGTTTACTGAGTTAGACACAATGGATTTCTTCCCAGCACACCTTTGTTAAGTTATTTATTATCAACTTGACACAAACTACAGACACCTGAGAAGAAGGACCCTCATTTGAGGAGTTGTCATGAGCCTGGCCTCTGAGCATGTCTGTGGGACATTTTCTTGATTGATGATTGATGTGGAAGGACCCAGCTCACTATAGGTGGTTCTACACCTGGGCTGCTGGTCCTGGGTGGGGTATGTAAGAAAGCAGGCTGAGCAAGCCATGAGGAGCAAGCCAGTGAGCAGCGCTCCTCTGAGGCTTCTGTACTAGTTCCTGTTCTAGGTTCCTGTCCTTAGTTCCTGCCCTGGATTCCCTCAGAGATGGGCTTATATCTATCTTTAAGGCAAAAGAAACCCTTTCAACTTGCCTTTGGTCATAGTGTTTCATCACAGCAATAGAAACCCTACTTAAGCACCTACATTATTCCTCAAGAACCCTGGTGGAAGGAGAGAACTGACTCCCCAAAGTTACCTTCTGACCTCCACATATATGCCATGGCAGATGTGCACCCCTGCCCCATGCATGTACATGTACACATAAAATAAAATAAAAAAATGACAATGGTCACACCTTACCACACTAACCTTGTTTCTGTTCATGTTTTCTGTCACCTTTCCCTGTTATTCTCTTGTTTAATTTTGAAAACGCTACTTTGTCCCAGTCTGCTGAAGAGCTAGAAGAAAAGTCTTGGTTTGCGTTAATGTTGAGGTTTTACCCTTTTCCTGCGCTTAGGCTTCAAGATAAAATACACTGAAAATAGGCTCAGAAGGAAACTTGAGAACATTTTTATTGGATTTTGAGAGGAGAGAAACAATAAAGTAGGCAAGCTGGAGATCTTAGCACCTGCTGAGAGGGCTAAGATCAGAGGCAGATCAGGAGGACTCCGGATCAGAGGAAGAGAGAGGGTCCTGTTTTCTGAATGAGGTCAGAAAAAAGCCAGGCAGGCTGGGCAGCATCTGTGTGTGTATGAGCTGGAGGTGACTTCGGAGAGAAAAGTGAGAATACCCAGAATGTCAGAACAAGCAGTCTTGGGACTTTGGCCAACATCCAGAAGTAAATAGGAGATTAAAAAAAAAAAAAAAAAAGAAAAAAACAAAAAGTTATAATTTAGGAGAACTCAAAAAGCTCACAAAGTAGGCAGGTTTGGCAGTGAGGTTTGTGGGCAATTGTCATTGAGAGAGGGAGGGGCTTCTGAGGTGGACACTTAAATACACATCTCATTAACAGGATGGTTATTCTTCTCCTTAATGTTGTCTTCAAGTGCATCATGGTTCTTGAGGATTCTGGAACCAGCAGCTTCCGGAGGAGCATTTTCCTGTCCAGGTGATTGACAGCCCCATTTTGACTAACACATAACAGAGGGGTCAGTAGTATGTCTTTGTAAATCTTATAATGTCTTGGACAACCCAGGGCCAGAGGAGAATTAGATCCTATTCTTCTGACCAAAAATCATATAACAGAGCTTATTCAAGAGAATTTAAAAAATAACAATAAAAAACACATCTCTGAAATAGTCATTTCCAAGAGGAAATATTCTTCCCCTTACAGGCTTCAACAGCACCCTGCTTCTGACACCCTCCTCCTTTCATGTGTTTTTTCAAATTCCAAGAAGTTCCAGCTGTGGTACGGTCCCCTCCCTTTAAATTAGCACGCTGCCAGGAACACAGGAGATGAGATCTAAAGCTGATTATGTGAGCCAGGGCCATCCTCCATGACTGCTAAGTCTCCAAAAGTTCAACTTCTCACCTCACAGGCTAAAGTAACAAAGAGGGGGCAGGAACATCCTGGGGCCAGGCAAGATGGCAGCCATTGGGATGCAAGCTGTGAGCATTCAAGAGAATGGCAAGATAGATGGAAGGAAGTGACTGAACGCAAGACGCAGCTTTGCTATGGTGGTGGACAGTAAAATTAGTACGTTAAATCCAAATAAGATTATATTGTCTTCTGTTTAGAGAAAAATAGAATGTGGGGAAAACAGAGGGACTAGGAAAAAATCTATAGTACTAGAGGTAGTATTACATGCGTTTTTAAGGCAAAAACTCAGTCTCCAGCAGTCTTGACAAATTAGCCTGCCAGCCTGCTGCCATGCTCCCCACCATGATGGTCATGGTCTCACCCTCTAAAATTGTAAGCAAGCCCCCACACAAACCTCTTGCTTTTGTAGGTTGCCTTGGTGGTGGTGTCTCTTCACAGCAATAGAAAAGTACTAAGACACTAAAAGTAACTCGGTAACAAGGACCATGAGGAATCAATGTTTTTCAGCAAAAGCAGCTTCTCAGCGTCTATTGGAACAATCCCTGTTAATAGTATAGTCTAATTTTTGTAAACCTGTACATGTCTGTATCACGAGAACTATTGGGGCATAGGCTAAAGCTTTGCTCTCGGTTCTTCTTCCCGCCCAGCATAGCACAGTCATAGTGCAGGATGAAAGTTGCTTTCTTTCCCTCTCACTGCCCTCTAGTTTGACGTAGAATGTAGATATTGGGGCAAATATTGGAGAAAAAAAATATTAGACCAGAACATGGGAAAGTGATCGTTAAGGCCTCTTCCTACCTTAAGGACCTATTGTGATACTTACATTTTTCTGACCAATTGTGCACACGCAGTTTCTGTGTTGGTTCTGAAATGTGGTCTGTGTTCTCTTTGTCCACACGTAGTGGCAAGGACATGGTGACTTCCTTAGCAATCATTTTCTCAGGGACTGGAGTCCCCAACGGTAATGGTAGGTTTTCTTCCTTTTAGCACTATTGCTTTTACGTCTTGGACTTTGAGATGTTCTTGTTTGGCGCGTGCATACACACTCAGAGTCGTTGTTTCCCTGGTGGGCTGGTTATTCTATCGTTGGGAAGTGTTTCTCTAGTAGTTCTTGATGTGCTAGAACTCAAGTCTGCTATTTTACTGTTCACTGTCTTCTGGTTTTCATTTCCCTCTTTATTCAGCTGCCTTGCTGTGTGTATTTTAAAAATATCCTGCCGTGATAAAGACCATGGCTAAAAGCAACTCAGGGAGGAAACAGTTTATTTCATCTTAGACTTCCAGGTCACATTCCATCACTGAGAAAAGTCCGGGCAGGAACTGGAGGCAGGAAGTTGGAGGCAGGAAGTTGGAGGCAGGAAGTTGGAGGCAGGAGCTGATGCAGAGGGCATGGAGGAGAGCTGCGTACTTGCTTACTCCTCATGGCTTGTTTAACCTGCTTTCTTTTTCACTCTAGGACCATGTGCCCAGGGGGTGCATCACCCATCGTGCGATGGGCCCTTCTATTTCAATCATTAATCAAGAAAATGCCCCACGGGCTTGCCTACAGGCCAGTGTTGTGAAAGCATTTCCTCAGTCATGGTTCCCTCTTCTCAGACAACTCTAGCCTCTAACTTGTGTTGAATTCACAGAAAAGCCAACCCGGACACCCAGCTTACTTTATTTCATGTTCTTGAGTGTATGTTGTTGTATAATTCTGTTAACTGTGTGTGTGTGTGTGTGTGTGTGTGTGTGTGTGTGTGTAACAAATGTATAACAAGGGTATTTCTTTTTTTTTTTTTTTTTTGTTTTTTTCAAGACAGGGTTTCTCTGTGTAGCTTTGCACCTTTTCTTGGAACTCACTTGGTAGTCCAGGCTGGCCTCGAACTCACAGAGATCCCCCTGCCTCTGCCTCCCAAGTGCTGGGATTAAAGGCGTGTGCCACCACTGCCCGGCTGAGTATTTCTTTAATGTGGCCACATCATGAAGAGGAACAAAGAGATTCACTGTTTGCCTCTACCCCAAGTCCATTTTTAGGGCCTGAACATGAGGCTTAGGCTGAAATAAAAAGCAAGAGATATGCATGGCTAAGCATCCCTGTCAAGGTGTGGTCCTGCTCACCATCACTGTCTGGGGATGCAGTCTCTCCTGTAAGGTGTTGTTCTGACAACATGAAATGTCCTTTCAGGAAACAAGCTGCCCTTTTGACAGGTGACAGGCTCCCAGACTCTTCTGTCTCTGAGCCTGAGATCCTTGGGAAATCCCAATTCTTTGGAGTGCATTGCGTCAATGGTATGATAGTTAAAGAGAAGGGTGTGAATGTCTCTTTAGCATCCTCCTTCTTGCCAGGACTATTACATTTCCCCACACTTGGTTTTCACACCTCATTCCTGAGGCGAGGTATGCATGTGTCTTAAGCACATCTCATAAACAGAATACAAGTAGGAAACAAGGTTAGAAGACATTCGGTTAGCGTCAGGCAACCACACATAAGAACCACTTCTCAATAACCTTTTGGCTTTGTGACTTTCGGAAGGATTGTCACAGTCTCACTGGGAAGCCCGGGGCTGTCTCAAACTTACAGTCTTCCTACTTCAGCCTCCCAGTTCTGGTTTTTAGGCATGTGCCACCATGCTCAGCATGACTCCATTTTTATTTAGATAATTTGCTCCTTGTCTCTGAACAATATTCTCCGATGACATTGATGATTAACCATCTAGTGGTTCAATTTCAGTTATTTCTCATCACTGAACTTCTTTCCAGAGAATCATCCAAAATAGCTGTAATTTTAGTTTTGAATGAGTGAATCTGATAAGCATGAAGCAAACAAAAATACAGCAAATAAACAAACAAAAAACCCCAGCAAGTTACAGATAGATAGTAAAACATCATCAAATTAGATGCTCACAGCATCCATCAGAAATGACTGGGGAAGCCCAGTGAGGCAGCCAGCTCAAGTTCACAATTAGTTGGATTTCAGGTGTGACACAGTATTCCCCCAGGTGAGGTGGCCAAGTAAAAGAGCACATAGCAAGCAGCAGACAGATAGATTGCATCATCCAGTGGGGCCCTTACAACATCTGGCAGAAACGTTGGGAAAAGCCCTGCTGAAACAGCGATCCAGAGTTCCTGGTTAAGAGATATGGTGGTTTGAATGAGAATGGCCCCCAAGGCTCATAGGCTTGAATACTTGGTCCCTAGTCAATGGAATTGTTTGGGAAGGATTCGAGGGTGGCCTTGTTGGGGGAGGTGTGTCATTAGGGGTGGGCTTTGAGGTTTCAAAAGCGCACACATTCCCACTTAGCTCTCTCTGCCGCATGGCTGTATCTTAGGATGTAATCTCTCAGCTACTGCTCCAGCACCAGCTTGCCTGCCTGCTGCCTTGCTCCCTGCCATTATGGTCTTACACTTTAACCTTCTGAAACTCTAAGCCCCCCAAATAAACTCTTTATTCAATAAGTTGTCTTGGCCATGGTGTCTTATCACAGCAATAGAAAAATAATTTAAGATAGAGGTGGGTTACCAGGGAGTGGAGGTGTTTCTGTGACAGACCTGATGATGCTGTTTTGGGGGGATGTCTGGAAGACTCTGGGACATTGGGCTAGAAATACAATTAAATACGACAAAGAGAGCCTAATGGGCCACCCTCGTACGTCCTTGAAAGACAGTGGTGCCGAGAGCTGTATGGACTGTGGAGGCCCAGCTCAAGAGGGTTCAGATGGGGACAATATTAGCAACTGAACTGGAGACCATTTTTGTGATATTTTGGCAAACAATATGGCTGCTTTTTGCCCTTGTCCTGAATGGAAAGGTATTCGATTAACGTCCTTCGTTGAGAGAAGTTGAAGAAAGTCTAATATTGAGCCTGCCACATGTTACTAGTGATCCCTCACATGCAGGTCTACAATGAAAGAGAGCAAAGGGGTGGGGGAACAAATACAAAATACAGAGTTTAAAGAGGAAGAAAAAACACCAGGAAATTTAGTGTTGGAACTAGGGCTTATGCTGAAAGAAGCAAGAAGAGTGAAGAGAGGCCTGATCTAAGGTGGAGGAAGGAAACGAGTGATCTCAAGGCCAGACCCCACCCAGCTAAGCTTCCAAACTTAAAAAGAAAGGCTTGAGGATTCTTCTGCTCCTGAAAAGCAACAACAAAGGGAAATTTCTGCAAAAGTAATTCAAAGGGTCACGGTTGCAGCCAAACCTTGCAGCTTCATCCACGTGGTTCTGGCTTTAGAGTCACGAAGGCTACATAAGGGAAAGAGTTGTGGAATCTCCCTCTGTGGTTAAGGAGAGCTGCTGAGGCCAGGCAATGTGTGGCAGGGCAGGCCCTGCATGAAGTCCCTATGAAGCGCTGTGTGAAGTAAAACCTGGATTGCACTGGAGATCCCAAGCTGTGAGACGTCTGCCTAGAAGAGATGGAGACAGAAGTGGAGCCAGCCCAAGAGAGAGAAGTGTGTTGTAGGCGGCAAAGCTGAAGGGGGCAGACCATCTAAGCCCTTTGACATCAGACACGGAGCTACAGGGTTTGGAGATTTGTCTCATGTTTTGTTTTTTCTTTCTTTGGTCCAGTATGTCCCCACTATGCGCCATTCCTTTTTGGGATGGTAATATCTGTTCTGTGTCTTTGTATGTTAGAAGTATGTCATTTGCTTTCTTCCCCTGGGGGAATTACAATTAAGAGACTGGATTTCCATGAGTCTCAGAAGAGACTTTGGACTTTTAAACTGTGTTGAGTCTGTGAAAGACTATGGAGACTTTTGAAGTTAACTAAATGCATTTTGCATTATGATATGGCTGTGAGCCCGTGGAGGCCAGGGGCTGGGGTGTGGTGGTTGGAATGAGAATGGCCCCCACAGGCTCATATATTTGAGTACCTGGTCCCCACTTGGTAGAACTATTTGGGAAGGATTAGAACTGTGCCTTGTTTGAGGAGGTGTGTCTAGGGGTGAGCCTTGAGGTTTCAAAAGACTTGTGTGATTCTCAGTGTCCTCTCTCTTTTTCTCTTTCTCTCTCGGTAGATCAAGATGTGAGCTCTCAGCAATTCCTTTCGCCAAGCCTTTGCTCTGCCATCATGGACTGAAACCGTAAGCCCAACACTTTCTTTTATAAGTTACCTTGGTCATGGTGTCTTATTTCAGCAATAGGAAAGAAACCTAGACAAGAGACTTCCAGGAAGAACAGAGTTGTCTCTTCACAGCTGAGCTTTGGGTTCCTTGTTGGCATCCTCTTCAGACAGGGAGATTAGACTAATGCCACAAACTCCACCAATCCTGTGTCCCGAGGACAACTCCCCTCCAGGGAGCAGCTCTTGACCCACACCAGTAACTCCACCCATCCTGGAGACCTCCCTATGCCACAAGGGCCACATGTCTTACACCTGCCTTCTTCTCCAGGTAGGGAAACTCCCCACAGCATACAATAATCAGAACTGTAAATGTACAGAGCACACAAAGGATATTAAAAGCTGCAGGAAAGAAAGAACAAGTATCATACAAAGGCAGGCCCATCAGAATAAGAACCAATTTTTCAATGGAGACTGTGAAAGACAAAAGGATTGGACAGGTGTTCCATGAGTTATGAAAGATCACAGATGCCAGCCCAGACTACTATACTCACCAAAACTGTGAGTCACAATCAAAGGAGAAAGGAAACATTTCCTTTATAAAAATACATTAAAGGGATGTATAGCTACAAAGGATATTGTACAGAGAATACTGGAAAGGATAGTTAGGTCTGAAGAAAAGGCCGAACATACCAAGAAGGCACAAGGAACAAATAAACAATTCCAGATCATCAAATTTAAAATGTCTAGTAGAACATCACAAATAACAAAACAACAGGAATTAATATATACTATTTAATAGTAACTCTTAACATTAATAGTTTGAGCTCATCAATGAAGAGACATGGGCTAACAGATTGGATCAGAAAACATGATTTATCTTTTTGCTGCTAAAGACATCACTTTAGGGTATTCCAAAAACATGGAACTAAGAAACAACCAGGCATAACTATTCTATTTTCTGGTAAAATAGACTTCAAACCAAACCCAATCAGAAGTGATGGTGTATTTCATAGTCATTAAAGAAAAAAAAAACCCACCAAACAAGCTATTACAATCTTAAACATATACATACCAAACTTAGAAGTACCCAGTTTTGTAAAAGAAACACATTTATATTTAATTCCACAGATCAATGCCAACACAGTGACAGTGGGTGATTTCAGTATCCTGTTCTCATGAGTAAACAGGTCATCTAGAAAAGTCTAAAACAGAGAAATGGTGGAGTTAAATGACCATAAATCTAGTGGACTTAACAGATATCTGTAGCATGTTACACTCAAATACTGAGAAATACATATTCTTTTCAGCAGCCCATGGGACTTTCTCCTTATAGACCACATATTAAAACACAAATAAGTCTCAACAAATATGGGAAACTGATTCACATCCAGCATTCTGTCTGATCACTTGCATTAAAGCTGAGTACTGCCAACAAAAGAAAAGACAGAAAACACACCATTTTATAAAAACTAAACAACACACTACTGAACCAAATTGGGTGCAGGAATAAATCAAACAGGAAAAAATGTAAATTACTAGAATTGAATGAAAATGAAAGCAACAAATCAAAACCTATGGGACACAATGAAGGCATCCCTAAGTGGGACATTTGCAGCTTTAACTGCCTACATCGGGAAACTTGAGAGATCTCAAACTACTAGCTTAGTAATACTCCCAAAGGCCTTAGAAAAGTAAGAACAGTGAACACCCCAAAAAAGTAGACAGGAAGAAATAAACAATCAGGGCTGAGATTAATAAAATAGAAAGGAACAACCAAACAAATATGAAGATTCAATGAAACAAGAGTTGATTTGTCCTTCTTAAGTCTGTTGTTGTTGTCAACTTAACACAGATAAACTAGTTGTCTGGGAAGAGCAGCTTCCGTTGGGAAAATGCCTCCATCAGATTGCCTGTAGGCGGGTCTGTAGGGCGTTTTCTTGGCTATGATTGATGAGAGCCTTAAGCCTTCAGAAGCAAGCAAGTCAGCTGCTTTCCTCATGGCCTCTACTTCAGTTCCTGCTCCCAGGTTCCTGCCTGAGTTCCTGCCTTGACTTCCTTCAGTGATGGAGTAGACCAGAGAGTTGTAATATGAGAGTTGCTTTTTGTCATGGTGTTTTATCACGGCAATTGAAACCCTAAGACCAGTTCTTGGAAAAGATTAACAATATTGATAAACCTTTAGCTATATTGTCCTGGCTAGTTTTATGTCTCTCTCCCTGCACAAAACGCAACTCCAAATGGATCAAGGATCTCAACATAAGACTGATACCTGACTCGGATGCAGGAGGAAGTAGGTAATATACTTGAATTTGTTGACGCAAGAAAGGACTTTCTGAACAGAATGCTGATAGCGCAGTCAACCATAAATGGGACCTTCGGAAATGGAAAAGGTTCTGTACAGCAAAGGACACTGTCACTCGAGTGAAGAGGAAGCCTACAGAATTAGAAAAAAAAAACTTTGCCAAGTATACATATAAAAGGTTAATATCTACAGTATATAAAGAACTAAAAAGTTAATAATCAAGAAAACAATCTAGTTTATAAATGAGGGATGGAACTATACAGAGAGTTCTCAAAAGATGAAATACAAATGGCTGAGAAACATTTTTAGAAATGTTCAACATCCTTAGCCATCAGGGAAATGCAAATTAAACCATTTTCAGATTTTATCTTATACCAGGTAGAA
Organism: Peromyscus maniculatus bairdii; assembly: GCF_049852395.1. Lineage (NCBI taxonomy): Eukaryota > Metazoa > Chordata > Mammalia > Rodentia > Cricetidae > Peromyscus > Peromyscus maniculatus. Next base: position 107,895,252 of record NC_134855.1, read on the forward strand.
TGGCTAAAATAAAATTTAAAAAAGACAAATGATAGCATGCACATGGGCAAAGAGGAACATTTATTCATTTTATTCACTGCTGGTAGGAGTGCAAACTGGCCAGCCACTACAGAAATCAGCGTGGAGGTTCATTTTTAAAAAGCTGAAAATAGCTGGGCGGTGGTGGTGCACGCCTTTAATCGGGAGACAGAGCCAGACGGATCTCTGAGTTCGAGGTCAGCCTGGTCTACAGAGTGAGATCCAGGGGAGGCACCAAAACTACACAGAGAAACCCTGTCTTGAAAAAAAAAGCTGAAAATAGAGGTGACACATGATCCAGCTATTCAGAATATTCACTATGACTCCACGATAGAGATAGATGCCCATCCACGTTCCTTGCTGCTGTATTCCCAATAGCCAGGAAACATAAACAGTCTAGATGTCTATCCACTGATAATGGATAATGAAGATGTGATGTGCTTACACATGGAATATCACTCAGCTATTGAGAAAAGTTATGAAATTTAAGGTGTGGTGATTCAAATGAGAATAGTCCCCTTGGGCTCATGTATTTGAATGCTCAGTCTCTAGCTGTTGTTCTTACTGTTTTGAGAAAGGGTCTCACTTTGGACCCAACCGTTCTTGAAGTCATTAGGGTCAAACCCTGGATCCTGACAACTATAAAAAGACAGGGCTCGAGGCCACCAGTCGTAGACAGGCCAATTAAAGAGACAAATCGTAGTGAAAAGCAGGAAAGGGAGCCTCACCTAACATGGTCGCCTCAAGTGAGGAACAAAGAGGTTCACCGGGACCTCCCCTCCCCAGTCATTCTTCAGCTTCCTAACATGGTGTCTGGGTTTAAATGTGGGGAAGGACGTGTGCATAACTGCATCCTTGATCCATCATTGTCCAGGCTTCAGTCTGTCCTGCGAGGTGGTCAGACAAGTTACCAAAACTGTGAAATTTCTTCCTGGAAGACGAATTCCTTCTCTGGCTGGCACAAAGTTCAGTCTTTCCCTTTCCCCAGCGCGAGACTCTTGGGGGGCATTTCAATGTCTTTTAGACCATTATTTCAGTAGTTTGATGGACAAAGAAAGGATCACATAGCACTTTCCAGTATCTTTGCTCCTGCCAGGAAGGTTAAACAGGCTGTCCTGGAACTCCCTCTGCTACTTGCTGTTGGCTTCGTACTTAGAGAAATCTCCTGCATCAGCCTCTTGAGTTCTGGGGTTACAAACATAGCCATCACCGTCAACCTTTTTTTAAATTTTTTTTACAGTTAAAAGCAAGGCTCTCAACCCATCCCTTGGTAATATTTCCAGAGTCACCCAGTAGTACTGGAGGGATTGATTTAGTTAAATGGAGGGAGAAAAGAGCCTACCTGGACTATGTTCTGTTATTAGATTGCAGGTCAATAATTCTGAACCCATGCTGCCCAGATATAGGGCATCATAACTTTGGCTCAATTTCAGCATCTCAGTATCTATACAGGACCTACAACTGAGTGAGACATGCCCACTGTTGTTTTAACCTAAAAATCAAATACTGGTGAAATCTCTTCTCCCTCTCCAGAAGCCATCCAGGAGAGAGCTTACACTGTGATTCTAGCCACCCACCCGCTATCAAATTGCCTAATATATCCTGGGTTCATTACTCCCCAATCAAGCTTTGGAAGCTAAGAGAAAAAACCCACAAGAAGGAGCCCAGTGGATAGATGCTTTTGTGAGCCTATCAGGGGGGTTTGAAGGACTTTAATTCGAACATTTAAAAAACTCTGGCTTCCTCTGGTTCTCTGCCTTGGACTTGTAATGCCAATAACTCTTGCCTATACATCTCCCTCATATCTATCTGGGGACCAGGCAAGGACTTTGTTTTTCTCTCTACACTAGGCTGTATTCTAATAGAGCCACCAATATAATCTTAAATGTTCCCTAGCTAGTCAAATAGATGCACTGGAGAGGTATCATGACCGTCACATCCAGTGACTCCAACCTGCAGGAAGAAGCCAGATTTGGCCGCTGCTCCAATTCCTTAAATGATACATTCTGTCTGGCTTTACCGCTTCAGAGGCAGGCATGATGAGGACAGGAGACAGAGATGGGACAGAAAGTTTAGGGTTGGGACCTTGATTCCTGTCCTTGGGCATCAGCTGAAAGTGTCCTTGGTCCTGTCCTAGCTGTAGGACAGACGTAGCAGGAATGTTTGGGGCTCTGATCCCAAGCCTGGTCCCTAAGTGATTTTAGGCTTGTCTTCACGGCAGGAAGGAGGATGAGAGCAGGAGTTAGCAGCTAGTCAGGAAGAGCAGGGACCCCAAAGCACCAAACCCAAGGAGGTCAGAAGAATCTGCGTCTGTTACCTCCTCTAGATGATCACCTCTGAAAACCCACTGTGTGGGTGAAACTGAGAGGAGGCGCCCGGGTACCTGGTTGGGCAACTGGGCCAAACAGCTCATCCACCTCCCTTGTTCACCCCAGTTTCTCTGTAAGTCCTTTTGAAAATGCCTCAATGCAACATCTCAAACCTATTTCCAGGAGCCCCTCTTGCTATATCTCTTTCTCTTTTAAGATCCCACTATATAATAAACTTCTCTCTAGAACTCACCCTTTGTGGTCTGTTCATTTCACTCTCAAAGACACTTCCAGCAAAGTGTAAATGGGCATGTCTTTACTCTCAACACTAGAGAGGCAGAAGAAGGAGGATCCCTGTGAGTTCAAGATCATCCTGACCTCTATAAAGAGTTCCAGGCTGGCCCTGGCTATTATAAGTTACCTGAAGAGAAAAACTCCTCTGATGCCTGAATAAGTCAAATTGGGTCTTTAATTTACCTCCAGTTGGGCTGTTCCAAGCACAGTAGTGGGAAGTAGCCTTGACCTCCAGTTTGTTGAGTTTTTAAAGGCAAGGACCACAATTGTGATGTATATAGAAAGACAGCTCTGGACATCTACAGCAAGCAAGCGCTGTTTACAGAAGTAGAGAGGTAGCAGTTAACTTGTCAGGCTGTTCTCATAACCTTGAGGAAAGAGACACACTGTATAGGAATTTATAGCTGGTTCAGAGACCACTTTACCTTAGGAATTTATGGCAAATTTATGGCTGGCCTAAGTGAGAAGAGACCAGTTTTACCCAAGATAGTTTTAGCACTTAAAGTATTCTTAGGAATTCTTGCATGAGAATGTTCAGTAGCCCACTGTATGGCTACACAGTGAGATCCTATATTTTATTTTTAAAGATACCTTGATTAAGGTGTTCAGTTATAAACCCAAGCCATAGTGATCCTCTGGCAGAACAAGGTCACCAGGCTTAAATTCTTACAAGGGTCATAAAGGCAGGTAAGAATTTTCCTCAGGCTTTGGCCATCAGGCTTTCTTTTACAACCCAAATGAGTGCTAATGATCAGTAAGACAAGAAGGGAATTTATGTGCTCAATCTACATTCCTAGAAGTGGTTAGGTAAGAAATTTGGAGTCTGTTAGTAAGACTGTAAGGAAGGAGGGTCTCACCCTAAATTGCACAAGAAATAAAGCTATCCTTCTGACCTAGGAGACAGGTGTTTCGTTTGGCTTTGGATGCTTGATAGGTATTTTAGATAAATACACTGTTAGGAGTTCTTGGAAGCATGCATAGCATTACAAGAAAATCACTGTAGGAACCAGCTAATATACATACAAAAGCTAAAATATTACCAAGACTTCTTAAGCCATGGCTTGACCTTTGGAAAAGTCCTTGACTTTTCCAAGTAGTAGCTTTTGTGATAGTAGCTGGGTTCCATTACATTTTCCTGCGGCTTGCAGCATTTGATATTCCATATCAGCAGAAACCATGCAGTTAGAAACTTTCTTGCTGGCTTTCCTGCAGAAGCATTTAGCTTTTTCTTAGTGTTTTATTTAATCCCATTTAGAATAATATCCATAATCTTTTCTTACTTAATAGGGCCTCATGATTCTTTTTTAAAAATAAATTTATTTATTTATTTTACATCCCAGCTGCAATTCCCCCTCCCTCCTCTCCTCCCTGTCCCTCCTCTCCCCTGTCCCTCCCATCCACTCTTCCTCCATTTCTATTCAGAAAAGGGCAGGCCTCCCAAGGATATCAACAAAACATGGCATTTCAAGTTGGAGTAAGACTAAGAACCTCCCCTTGTATTAAGAAGGGGTAAGATGACCCATTATGAGAAACAGGTTCCCAAAAGCCAGTAAAAGAGTCAGAGACAGCCCCTGTTCCCACTGTTAGGAGTCCCACAAGAGGACCAAGCTACACAACTGTAACATATATGCTGAGTGCCTAGGTCAGTCCCATGCAGGCTTCCTGGTTTTTTAATCCAGTTTAAAAAATGGAGTACAGAGCTAAACAGAATTCTCAACAGAAGAATGTCAGATGGCTGAGAACCACTTAAGGAGATGTTCAACATCCTTAGCCATCAGGGAATTGCAAATCAAAAGGATTCTAGGATTCCATCTTACACGTGTCAGAATAAAAATACAAGTGACAGCTCCTGCTGGAGAGGATGTGGAACAAGGGGAGCACTCCTCCATTGCTGGTTGGAGTGCAAACATGTACAGCCTTCATGATTCTAACCCGGGTCTCCCTTTGCCTTTGCTATATGGGCCTTCCTGGATCTTCACATGCAAAACACAATCATTGCTGTGCCTAGAACTGCCTGGGGCAATAGTGCTCAATAACTAGCTATTGGAGCAATGAGGTAATAAATTAAAGCTGAATTTGTTACCCTGCCAACACAAATGTAGTCTGTGATTATTTTAGAACTTTGGGAAATATAAAAGCCATAGGAAAATCCCATATAATTCAATATTTAAATTGCACTTAAAATATGTCTTTCCAGTTCTTTTACCATTTATGGGTCTTTGGCTTTTATATGGCTATATTTATGAAGTTTGACAAAGAATCCGACCTTTCTGTAGGTGTATACTTTCTTGCCCTGTTATGTTACACTTATTTATACACGTTGCCCCTTATTCCAAAAAGGGGTTCAGTCTATTGGAAATATATGAGTCCATTGTACCTACTGAGAGCTCACAGAGTGAATGAACAAGCAGGTCTGAGAATCTTGCTTTCTAGCGCTGAATGGCTGGAAACAGGACTGTGTCTAACTCTGAGAGGCAGCCAGACGCTGTGCCGGTCTGTCCATATCTTGGCATGGTACCTGTGACATCTGCCTGACAGAGATGAAGATATACTGGAGACGCTTCTGTCCTTCACTTCTGCTGTCATACAATGTCATACATGGTCTCCTCCGGGAACCTCGTTTCAGGACCCCTAAGACGGACTTGGAGCAGGGAGATAGATCTCTGTCCCTCTTCCCAGTGTGGTCACACTGGGTCCGTCTCCCTTTGCTGCTTTTCACTCTTGATTTGACTCTTTTACTTTGCTTGTTGGGGGTGAATGGATTAACCTTGCTTGTTGGGTCATAGGCTGAGACCCTGAGTTGGGTAGCATGAATGTTTGTGCCTTCGGAAGAGGGGGTGTTTGAAGGTTTGGTCACTGGAGTGGCCTCCCTCTAAACCAGATGAGATCCATCCCATTCTGCAGGGATTTTCCTCCACCAGTATTATTTCCATGGAGAGAATGTTAAGTAAGCCCCAACCCAGGGACTGGTACGTACGTGCGTGTTCTTCCTTTCCTCCCATTCCCCAGAGGCTTGGATTCCTGGCCAGCACAGCCCTCTACCCTTCCAAGTTCCGGGATCCTCTGGCTAGGAGGTGGCAAAAGGGGTGGTGTGTAGAGGTTTCTCTGAAGCCAGTGTTACCAGGGAAACTGGGTTCCTTCGGGGGGACTCTCAGCCTCTTTAATAAAATAACACAGAAACAGACTCCGAAGAAAATTCAAGGACAATTTCATCCGAGTTTAAGAGAAAAACATAGTACAGGTTAATTGAAAAATCCCAGCAGCCGCTGGAAGGATGGGTGGAGGGAAAAAAGTCATGCCTTTTAAATTAGTCATGGAATAGAAATAGACAGCTTATTAAGAGACGAGAAAGCACTCCCAGGAATAGAAACAGGCCAGGGAGCGAAGGAAGGGTCCAAAAGCATGTGCCGTGCGGTGTGCATGTTCTTACACAGGCCTCACTCTCAGCTTAACGAGAATAAGGGATAGTTTATTCTGGAGCCATTATGAGTGGCCATGGCCCGGGAACCCCAAAATTCCATGTTCCAACATGGAAGCAGTTTCACGGGGTTTTTATAGTCTTAAAGGATACATAAAGTCATAAATCAAGGCAAGTTTAAAATACATTGGTGGGTACTCCAGAGAGGCAGATGCATTAAGATGGGGGGCGGGGGGCTACTCTATAGACCATGATGCTGTCTGAGGACATTCTTAGCTCTTGGATTGGTGGAAGCTAGTCTTCTGCTAAGTCAACAGCTTCTAAGAGGTTCTTATTTGTTATCACCTGCTGTTAATTCAGATACAGAGTAGGACAGCGAATGGCTGTTCCAGAAGGCTAGAACTAGCTGGGGATAAAGTGATTAGCTTCTGAACCTATAAAAGTCCAATAAACCAATAAAACTCTCCACAGTACTGAAATCCTAATCGGCCCATCAGTCTCTGCAGACACAGACTCCCATGAAAACTGGCTTCTTTCACACGCTAGATGATGGTAGTTTTGTGTGTGTGTGTGTGTGTGTGTGTGTGTGTGTGTGTGTGTGTGTGTGTGTGTGTGGTAGGGGAGGAGGGGACGCTATACAACTAAGAGAAAGAAAACCAGGAGAGGCTGGTGGAAGTCCTTGTGAGTCTAAGTGCAGGCCTGCCATGGACATGTGAACTGACCGTGTCTCTCCGGCGGCCCTCTTCCCTGCTCTTCCTTCTCTGTCTGGCCGTTACTGCCTGGTAATTTAAAGCATCCGCACAGAATGATGCAGCCATAGATAGAAGAAAAGAAGCCGAAAATGTACAAAGGCTCTGGAGCTTAGGGATTATAATCCAATAGAAGCTGCTTCAATCAATTGCATCCTGGTCAGCCGTGGGTCCTGTTTCTCAGGTTAGGAAGTACACAACATGTCAGTTCCTCTCTCCTATCAGATAGAGAGTTTAAAACGGTGCTGGTAGTGACTGGTGTGATACTACACCATAATCCTTGCTGCAGCAGGGTCACTGTACAAATGGTTCCCTTCCCTATTTTACACACACACACACACACACACACACACACACACACACACACACACACACGGCCAGGGGCTTCTGCTTTAACCAATTCTTCCATAAGATCTGGCCTGTTGTGATCTTTTCCTTCCTTTATCCCTGGATTTTATCATGTGATTGGTTCATTGGTTTCTGAAATTACAGGTGGGGGTCTTGGAGGCGTCCTGTGACACAATGGCCAAGGCTTGTTTCTTTTTTGTTTGTTTGTTTTGTGTCTTTAACAAAAAATTGAGCAAGACACAGAGTAGTGATAGTCAAACAGATGGATTTACTATAACCCATCAAAGGCCAGGAGTGGTTCCAGCAGGCCCAGGAGCCCCCTGGTCTCCAGCTCCTGGAGTTTTTCTTTACAAAAGGGAAGAGAAGAAGTCTCTGAAAGGAATGGATCTAATTTTGGCCTGTATTTTCTTTGTTTAGTGGAAGAGATCTGTTCCTCCTTTGGATGGTCTTGGTTGCTGGGCCCCCGAGCTGATTTTCTTATAGCTCACAGTCATGTATGTCTGACCCCATCTTTCTGCCTCACTGGAAAAGCCCTGTGTAACTTTCTTCTTGCATTCATCAAAGTTTGCATTCTGAATTTTTGTGTCTTTCATTAGGCCGTAATGTCAGTGAGGGTAGGGACCCTGCCTTATTTGTTCATTGTGTCTCTGGTGCTTAGCACAATGCCACCCTGGAGCATGACTATGCTCAATAAATACTGTGTGCAAGAAAGAATGGATAATGGACATGCATACTGAAGCAATGAGAACACCAGTTATCTTGGTAGCCAGATGTCCAAAGTTGAAACCCAGGTATGAAACCTTGCCTAGAATTTCTCCGTGACACTGTTTTCCTGCCTGTGAAATGAAGCAATGATCATCCCATAGGATTGTTGTCATAAGAAATGACAAGTTTCAGGAGGAGCTAGATACATCATCAACCCATAGAGACTGTTGTCACAACCGCCTTCTCTACTGTTGGTCAACAGTACTGTGCTAATGACTGTTATTTTATATGTATCTTGATATATTTTATGACTATTTCAGTAGATGCAATTGCTAGAAGATGAATTGTCTGGGATTATTTTTGTGTATTGTCTTAGTGAGATACAATTTTATGTTTTTCCAAATGAAGAGGGGTAAGGAGCCAACACCCCTGTTAGGTTCTAGATCAGCAGAAATCAGACACTCACTGTTTAGTCAGTGATGATAAGCACTTACTCAGATAAAAAATGCCTTGATGGCAGCTCGTCACAGCTCATCATGGCCTACCTTGTCCCTTGGGGGCTTATAGGGCCAGGACTGGATTATGGAAATCTAGTGCATCCTCTTTGCTTGAGATTCCAAACAAATGTGAGGAGTCCAGTCATGAGTGCAGTAGCTTCCCAGACCCGCCTTACATGTAACTGCTGTGTCATTAAGATGTAACATCTAGATGTGATGCCTCGGTGTGTGGACTGTTGTAACCATATTCTTACCTGTGTGTATAGCCTATGGCTTTTCTTTATTTGGCTTTATGAGACGGAGTCCTGCTGTGTAGGAAATGTAGATGTCTCTGAACTCACTGAAAAATTTCTGGTTTGAGGTTCAAGCTTTTGAATAAGAGATTACTAGTAACACCAGTAGCACTAGAGCAATTAACACCATGAACAGATAGACAGCAGCGTGTCAGGGGCTGTGATGAGAGTTGGGGACCATGAGACAGAGTGTGGGTCCCTTTTTCTATGTCTCGGAGGAAGGGAGCATCTCATGCCACGTGGCTCATGAATAGTCCACAGCACGGGCTTGCAACCAGGCAGTCCCTAATTCCTGAGGGGAGGAGGAGAAAGGGAAGAGAGTCTAGAGAAGGAATGTGACTCTGAGGGTGTGGGGGCAAGGATCACCTTTATTAAGGTGCACCTGCTCTACATGTGGGAGATGGGCCACCAGCAATCCTTCTGATGCTCCAGAGTCTCTCAGCCTGAGCCTGTAAACTTCCCTGAGGATGTGAGAATGTAACAGCGGCACCTGTCATTCTAATGGTACCTGGGGAGTGTGATGGGGGCCTAGAGACCCACAGACAGGCTTGCCATTTCCTTTACAGGGTCTGTAAGGAAGAGGCTGCAGTGAGTGGATGTAATCTGAGCAACACTCCCTATGTAGCCCAGGTTGGCTCCAAATGGCTGTAACCTTCCTACCTCTGCATCACGAGTACTGAGATAACAGATATGAGCCACCACAGCGGCTAGCCTGGTCTAATTTAAGGGCTTCTCATGACATGGAGAACCTTCCCAGCCTGGAGCTCTCCAGCAGTAGCTTTGACCTCTCATACTACACAATGGTCCCAACACTGTTTACCAATTTTCTTATAAACCCAGGGGACTGTTTCTGCAGAAGCTGTTCCTTCATTCTGAGGCCAGACAGAAAGACAAGGCAACTGTAGGAACCCGAGAAGGAAAAGGGGACCCCACTCCAGTCTGGTTGAAGCCTCTTGCCACCTGAAATTAAAGGATTCTAACACAATCAGCATCTGCTGTGAAGGTTGCTGATATAGTAACAGTATAGCCCTGATAAGATGGCTGCCATGCTTAAGAGGCCTGGGTTGATCTCCAGAATCCACATGATGGAAAGAGAGAACCAACTCCTATAAGTTGTCCTCTGTTAAATGTGCCCACACACATATACAAATAAATAGTTTCAGTTTAATTAATTAATTGAAGCAGGATCCCATATATCTCAGACTGGTTTTGAACTTGCTATGTGGATGAAGATGACCTTAAATTTCTAATATTCTTGTCTCTACCTGATTGTTGGGATTATAGGAGTGTCCCTTCATGACTGGTTTATGCAGTGCTTGGAATAAAACCCAGTGCTTTGTGCATGCTAAGTGAACACTCTGTTGACTGCACTGTATTTCCAGCCCCAAAGCAAATATCAATAAAACATCAACAATGGAGAGTTGACAAGAAGTATCTTTTTGATCCACTTTATCTGTGGCTGAAGGCTTTGGTTTTCCTAGAGTACTTTTCTTGCATTATCTATAGTTTCACATGGTTGTTGGGGGTCGTCCACCCAGGGGGCTTTCAGTCATTCACAATCTATTTTGGTCTTTGGTCTTTGGTTTTTGTTTGTTTTTTTGTTTTTTCAAGACAGGGTTTCTTAGTGTAGCCCTAGCTGTCCTAGAACTCCCTCTGTAGACCACCAGGCTGGCCTCTAACTCAGAGATCCACCTGCCTCTGCCTCCCAAGTGCTGGGATTAAAGGCTCATACTACCACCATCCAGCAACCTTTGGTCTTTGTTATTGTTAGTTTTAAATGCCAATTTGCTACAACCTAGAATTAGCTGAGAGCTCAGATGAGGGATTGTCTAGATCAGGTTGGCCTTTGGATGTGTCTTTAGGGAGTTGTCTTGATTGTTAACAGCTATGGAAAGACCCAGTTCACTGTGGGTGCTACCATCCCCTATGCAGGACAAAGCCAGAAGAGAGCAAGCAAACAGACAGCATGGATGCATTTCATTTTTCTTTGCTCTTGACTGTGGACATGATATAACTAACTGCTTAAGTTATTTTCCTCAACCTTCTCCTCAATAATGGACTTTAACTTGTAAACATTTTCTCTCCTAGGTTGTTTATTGTCAAGATATTATATCACAGAAACAGAAACAAAACCAGAACAGTCTTACTATGCAGATAAGATCCTGTACTGCTACTTTTACTTTTACTATAACAGTTGTATGGAAATATAATTCATATATCAACAAGTCACTCAAAAAAGTATACAGTTCAATGCTTTTTAGGATTCATAGTTCAACAACTATCACAAATTACTTTAGGACATTTTTATTTCTCTACAAAGGACCCCTGTTTTCATTAGTAGTCACCTCCATTTCTCCCCAACACCCCTCAGCCTTAAGCAACCACTAATTTATTTTGGGTCTCTATAATTCATCTAGTCTGAAATATTTGTATGAAAAGAGCAGTCCAATGCATTTGTAATTGGCTTCATTCATTTAGCTTGATGTTTTTACTGCCCCGTGCTTCTTGTATCCTTTTCATTAACAAATAATATCACATTATATGACTAGATCACATTTTACTTACCTGCTTATCCTTTCATAGTGACTTGTATTGCTTCTCATTTTGACTATTTTTGAATAGTGCTAATATGAATATTCATGTACAGGTTGTTGTGGACCTTTCCATCTGGTACATATCTAGGAATGAAATGACCACATCATGTGACTACACTGTATTTGAAATTCTGAGGGCCCAGCCTGTTTTCCAAAGTGGTTACACAGTTTTCCGTGTCCACCTGCAGTTTCTCCACCAGCTTGTCAACTTCGCCATCTGTCTTTCTGATGATCTGCATCCCAGGGGGTGCAAATGGCTGTTTCCTTATGTTTCAAATTTGCATTTCTCTGACCGCCAACCCTCACAGATTTCTGAATCTAACGTTTAGAGCTCTCATTTAGAGCCTCCCCTTAGACATGTCATGATTAGATTTGTGACATGAATTCCATGCTTATGTTTCTCTTGCAGATCCTGGAAAATGACATGAGTAAACAATGCACTATTTTTATTCCAGCAGTCGGGAGAGGAACCTGAACAGAAAGAAATTCAGGGAAAGGAACCTTTAGCACGCATGTGGCTTAGGGTGAAAAAAGAAAATTGGATCTATAGACACCTCAGTTGACTTTATATCCTTGTTACATGTATTACAAAGCTTAGAACTAAACCAGAAAGCAACCTTTTCATAGATTCTTTTGTTAGTCTTTAAATGCCAGTGACTCACTCACAAAAACGTCCTGGTGTCTTTTCTGACATGAGAATGATGTCTGTGATCTGTAAATCTCACTGTGGATATGAGCTGGGGGACTGAAGAGGAGATGTGAAGGAGAGGTAAGGGGCTGAAGATGTAGTTTAGAAAGTAGAATGCTCGCCTGTCGTTCAGGAACCACTGGTTTCAGTCCCCAGCACCATATCAGCTGAGCATGGGAGCTCATAACGCTGGTCTTCAGACCTGGGAGGTAGAGACAGCTGGGTTGGAAGTCCAAAGTCATTCTTGACTGCATTGCTAGGAAGTTCAAAGCCACCCTGGGCTAATTAAAACTGTCTAAAAGAAAAAAAATATTTTAATGGATAAAAAAGGATGGGTAAGGAGGAGGTATAGAAGGATGGTTGGAACACAGGTCAGTAAGCTCACAGGAACAGCCCATGGGAAATAAAAACAAGAAACCAGTCAATAAAACACAAGACAGAGAAACTGAAGGAAAAGCAGTACTCAGTGCTGTGGCCCTTCCAAAATCTGAGCTTCAGAAATTGAGAACTGAAGGCTCAAAATACCTTTTATTTAGGATTTGCTATACAGAAGGCTTGAGGCCCAGTGTGGAAAACTAAAGTTGTACTTCCTCCTCAGAGGACCTCCATCTTACGGGTAAGAGAATGACTTTCAGATGGATTATTAACTGATCTTTTACTTAGAAGGTTACTGAGAAGTAAAAAGTAAGATGGCCTCTAGTTGTTGGCCATTGATGGCTGCCGGGAGAGGGAAAGTCTGTTTTCTTCAGGGATCTGGCTCCTGAGGGGCTACCCTTACTGTAGGAGATGACCTTATACCCCTGAACATACTGCAGCAGTAAGTAGATGTCAGGAGTTTTTATAAAAAGAGAGAATACACGTGGCAGGGAATCATGATGGTAAGGTCAGGAGTTTTTATAAAAAGAGAGAATACACGTGGTAGGGAATCATGATGGTAAGGTCAGGGGAGAAGTTGAAGGGGAGGGAACGGGAATAGACTTGATCAAAACACAGTAGATGCATATATGAAATTCTCAACCAATTAAATAAAAACAAAGAAATTGAAAAAAAACCATGGACTCAGTTTGGTCCAGAGTCAGAGTATAGCCAGAGGGGGCTCTTGCTTGTAATCCTAGCATTTGGGAGGTTGAGTCAGGAGGATTGCTGTGACCATGAGGACATTCTGAGCTATGTAGTACATTCCAGGCCAGTCTGCTAAACTATAGAGTAAAAGGAAGAGAGAGAAAATGAGAGAATAAGAAAGAAAGAGAATGAGAGAATGAGAGAGAGATGAGAGAGAGAGAGAGAGAGAGAGAGAGAGAGAAGAGAAGAGAAGAGAAGAGAAGAGAAGAGAAGAGAAGAGAAGAGAAGAGAAGAGAAGAGAAGAGGAAGAGGAAGAGGAAGAGGAAGAGGAAGAGGAAGAGGGGAGGGGAGGGGAGGGGAGGGGAGGGGAGGGGAGGGGAGGAGAGGAGAGGAGAGGAGAGGAGAGGAGAGGAGAGGAGAGGAGAGGAGAGGAGAGGAGAGGAGAGGAGAGGAGAGGAGAGGAGAGGAGAGGAGTGATTTTCATGAGTTTCAGAGATCATCTCTGGTAGGCTCTGGTAGACCACAGTGGACTCTCAGATATGGATCTCTAAATTTTAGAGGAAGGATGCTGTACTGAAGGAAGGTGGTTAGGAAACTGCTTCTGGTCCTAGACTTCTACTGATAACAGTTGAAACTCAGCCTTTCTGGATGATGATCATTCATAACCAAAATTCTCTTCAGAGGGATGGACTAGTGATTCTAGTTTAAATGGAAATAGGATTGACGTGAAACTTAGAAGAAAATAGAAGGTTTTTAGTAAACTTCCAAGAGAACCCAGATTCTAGAAAAAGCTTAGTTTAGATTAGGTGGTTTCTGGGAATGCAGGGAAACATCAGCCTACAGCTTTTTTTTTTTTAAAAAAAAAATATTTATTTTTATTTCACATACATTGGTGTTTTGCCTTGGGTGTTGGGTCTCAGGAACTGGAGTTACAGACAGTTGTGAGCTGCCATGTGGGTGCTGGGAATTGAACCAGGGACCTCTGGAAGAGCAGTCAATGCTCTTAACCACTAAGCCATCTCTCCAGCCCCCAGCCTATGTTTTTATACACAGGAAGGAAACAAGGCTTTCTTAACCCAAAGTGCTCCCATTGGAGCTGAATAGGGTGGTTGACATTAATTCTGGTGATGCAAGGTTTTCCTGGGAGGAGTGAAGAATATTCTGGAAATACTAAAAACTATAAATAATGTGACTAATGCTAGCCAAGGGAAGGAAGTCCGTCCCTTGGATGACAGTATGGACAATGAAGGGCTTGCCTGGCCGTGTTTCTACCTCAGCTCGTGATAATGTACCATAAGGTGTGGCAGCAAAAACAAACCTGAAAACCCATGACATAAAAAGGCCACCATACCTCCCCATTCTCAGGGTGGCATCCTTGGCATTGTCTAAAGCGCCAGCACAGGAACCTCTGCTTGTCTGGCAGCTCCTCCCTGACACACCTTTATGACTGAGACCCCTGGAGCCAGGGCCTGGCTGGGAGAAGAAACAGATTCTGGAACTGGACAGCACAGGGATAATAAGGATCAAAAGTCCCCAGCACATCACTCTTCGCTCATCACATGTTAATTGGGGCTACTCTGGATGCCAGCCAGGGGTGGAAGATTCTCTTTGTGCCTCCTTTTACAGGCTTTGTGACCGTCTGCCTTTGTTTCCTCAGCTGGGATTTATCTCAGGAGAATCCCAAGCTTTTCCAACAGGGAGCAGCCACAGAGTCACAGACCATCAGAATTAATAGGCACTTACAGGCCACAGAGTCATCACCCAGCATCTTGTTCAAGCGCCAGAGCTGAGCCACTCAGGCTGAGGCGTGTAGCAGAGCGCACAGGGCTCAGTCACAGGCCATCAGAGCCGTGGGGTCACACCTCTCTTACAAAATCCCTTTTCCATGAGGCGCTCCAGGCTTTTCTTAAACGTTGCAAGTTACATCTTCATTTGGAACCACAGTGGGAAGAGCCGGATAAGCAACAGAGAGCAGATTCGGTTTCTGAGTATACCTCTCACCTCACCTCCGTCTGGGAGAAGGGATGTCGATGTCCCGAGTTCATCCTTGGCTTTGTAATTTGCTAGAACAACTCAGGACTCAGCATATAGTAACAATTTAGCTAGAGGCAAAAGTTTGTGACAGTTAAAGGACCCAATGTGACATCAAGAAAGGGGAAATCAGGGGGTGAGGGGAAGCAGGGTCAAAAGAAAGCCGGAGCTAGCATCCAAGGATTCTCTTTCAGTAGACACACATGAAGATGTGCTTCATTTCTCTAACAATAAATCATGACAACTTGTGACCGATGATTCCTCCCGGGGACACTCATTGGAGTCTCAGTATGCATTATCAGGCTAGTTACAGAGACACTTTCTCCTTGGCATGCTCCAAATCGCTGGCTTTCTAGAAGGAAAATGGTTAGTTAGCATAAGCCACATTCATACAGGTGTTTGGCACTGTTCTCCAGGCAAGTTTCCAGAGAGCAGCCAAGGGCCATCCTTTCAAGGCAAGCCATTCTAAGGGCAGCAATCTCAGGCTGGCTGTTTTAACTATTAATAGTGACAGGGGTGGAGCACGGATCTATTCTGTCCCCTACACACATCCAGAGTTTCCTTTCCTCTTAGAGACCTCCACTCAGGCAAAACCAGAAGAAAGAATTTCAGGCCAAGCTAGTATGAAACAGGGTTGGGGGAGCTGATGTTCCTGGCCTTTCTCAGCACACCCCAAGATGAAAGGCCTCATTTCTTTTTCAAGATGCCCTTCCA